>NC_133380.1:2791219-2859801 GCF_049309525.1 Garra rufa | reverse complement strand
CCAATAATAATATTTCTAGTTTTGTGATTCTTCAGTAATTCTATTTTTTTTATTGATTAATTATTATTATTATTTATATCCATCTTAATATAATCACAACATTTTGTGCAGCCTTAGTCCAATATTAATATTTCTTAATCTATTTTTATTTTATAGTTTCAATATTTCTATGTAATAATAATAATAATAATTATTATTATTATCAATAATATTATTTTATATCCATATTGATAAAATGACAACATTTTTGTCATTTTTGACATAAATTTTTGTTCAGGCCCTCTCCAATAGTAACATTTCTTGTTTTGTTTTTATTTAGTAATTTTATATTTTTTATATATTATTATTATTATTATTATTATTTATAGCCATATTAATATAATCACAACATTTTGCACATATTGTGCATTCTTAGTAAAGTAATTTTATTTAGTATTTTAATATTTGTATTTAATAATAATAATAATAATAATAATTATTATTATTATTATACATATTATTTTATAGCCATATTGATATTGATTTTGTCCAATTTGTGCAGGCCCTGTCCAATAGTAATATTTCTTGTTTTGTCTTTATTTAGTTTATTTATTATATTTAATATCACAACAATTATTATATAATTTATAATTATGAAAATAATAATAATTATTATTATTTTTTATAGCCATATTGATATAATGACAAAAATGGGTCCAGCCACTGTCCTACATTAATATTATTATTATTATTTTTTTTTTTTTTTTTGTAATTCTAAAATTTTTATTCATTATTATTTTGGGCAGAATATTAATATTAATAGCCTTAGTCGAATATTAATATTTCTTAATATATTTTTATTTTGTAGTTTCAATATTTGTATTCATTTTTATTAATATTGTTGTTGTTTTTATTATTATTTAATAGCCATACTGACAAAAATCAGACGATTTTATCCAAATCTGGCATTTTCTGCAAACAAGCACAGCATTTTAAATAGCATTTTAAATATCAATCTATTTAATAGTACATAAAATAGCAATTTATTCTCTCAGAAAAATCTTAGTCTTTCCCTCGAAATCGTGCAACCCTACTGTATATTACAGTTCACATAATTACGATACACTTTTGATCCATAGTACAATGCATGTCAATAAAGTCGCAGAATAATCTCAATAATACTCCAGTTTTAAAATAGACCAACGTATGAATGTTTCCGAGCATTTAAAAGCTAAAATGCAACTTTTACCACGACAAAACAATGTAATTTTCCCTGTGAGACGCAAACACGTAGCGGATACGTTTCCTGTTTCTCCTACAGGCGCTTTGTTGAGGCAGCGGACGGACCGTACCATTCATTTATAGGTGAACCCATTCGCGTTAACAACTAACATTCTCACTCTATTCAGGCAAAAGCACTTAATGTGCAGGTATATTGTAGTTACTCAATTTATAGTTTATATAAATCGCGTCTGTGCTTTGAAACAGTGATTTTAGTCTCTTTTAGACACGCAGTGTTTGTCCGTTCACCCCTCCGCCGCGCCTGTTGCCATGTTCCCGGTTCCCTTATGGGTGTGGTAACGAGATTGCTGGCGAAAATTGACTCTCAGCTCGCGTGAGGGGCTGCGTGGCCCTTTAAATGTCTTTAAAATTGACTTGTAATTAATTGTACCGCTTTAAAATTTATCTCTGAGCTTATCAACATGCGAAGGATCTGAAAAGAAGCGGAATTTGCCCAAACCAGCCTGATCAGGTGAGGGGAAAAAACAATCGTCCGCCGTGTTTCTCTTTTCTCGGCTATTTCCTGCTTGTAAAAAGGTCGTAAACGCTCCAGTTGGGTGGTTTATTCACCCCGACGAACTTGTTTTCACAATTTTTAGGGGCAATAATGCCTTGAATGTCGATTTAGTAGCTAATTAGGTAAATTATAATCTGCTAGTGATGGTTAAAAGTGAAGAGGCAACAGGAGGCCCGATAAACACAGTCAGTCTGAGAGTTCAGTCTCAACTCCAACTGTTGGAACCTGTTAAGTGTTTCCTGACGCGGGTTAATCATCAAAATAAGTAGTTTGTTTAGGTGGAAAATTGTTTGGGTGATAAATGAAAGATTATAGGTTAAAATCTCACTTTGGTGATCATATTGTGCCCTTGATCCACACATAATCTCAAGAGACTGTAGTAAACACGAACTGCTGTTTTTGAATCAAAGTCTTATTTAGATCAAATGTGAATGCACACTGCACGTAATTCGGTTTAGACGTTATATCTTCCAGCTAAGTTAAGAGAATTTATTTTAAAATCATATTTAGCGAAGAATGCCAATAGCTGAGATTGTTTGAGCTGAAGCTGATGGTTTTACTTTCGCTTTACCTTGCTAAAATCTCAGAGTCTGTTTTGATTCACCTAGAAGTTTAGGTGCCAGCTTGAATTCATTTGATATTTAGGGCCCCATATGTGACACTGGATTACAAAACCAATCAAAACCAGCTGAGTAAATAAGCTTTTCATTGATGTATGGTTTGTTAGTATAGGACAAAATTTGGCTGAGATACAACTATTTGAAAATCTGAAATCTGGGAAAATCAAAATATTGAATTTGTCCAAATTAAGTTCTTAGCAATACATATTACTAATCAAAAATTAAGTTTTGATATATTTACAGTAGGAAGTTTAGAAAATATCTTAATGGAACATGATCTTTCCCTTAATATCCTAATGATTTTTGGCATAAAAGAAAAATTCTACTTAAGACTCGTTTTGTGGTCCAGGGTCACATATGATACTTTTGATACAGTCCTCTGATGCAATAATCTTAAATATTGCTGGTTAATTGCAGTATTTATTGTGTTAGATTTTATTGTTTTAATATCATTGAGTTCCTCTTCCAAACAAGCAAATAAACAACAACAATGCTTCCTGGAATTGCTTTTCTAACAGTTTTCTAACTAAATAAAAGCACACTGGTTCTCATTCATGCATCTCAGAAACTTAGGTTGAATTTCTCTGACTTGTGTTGAAATACCTGTTTTTGTGGATGTTTTCAATCAATTTTTCAGAGCTGATTTAGTATTTGATTTTTGCACAGTAGTCCATTTGAGCGACACATTCAACAGACACTAAAATATATTGGTGTAATACAGGATCCACATTTTTTTTTTTTTTTTTTTTAAACATCTTTTCTGAAATTTTAAGATATTATTTAAAAGAATTAACAGAATATTCACATGTTCAGGGTTGTCTGATGCAGGTAAATGTAAAATATGTGACCCTGGACCACAAAACATGTCTTAGGGTCAATTTCTTGAATTTCTCTGAATAAATAAGCTTTCAATTGATGTATGGTTTGTTAGGATAGGGCGATATTTGGCTGAGATACATCTATTTGAAAATCTAGAATCTGAGGGTGCAAAAAAAAAATCGAAATATTGAAAAAATAGCCTTTAAAGTTGTCCAAATTAAGTTTTTAGCAATGCATATTACTAATCAAAAATTAAGTTTTGGTGTATTTACGGTAGGAAATTCAGAAAATATCTTCATGGAACATGATCTTTACTTAATATCCCAATGATTTTTGGCATAAAAGAAAAATCGATAATCTTGACCCATACAATGTATTTTTGACTATTGCTACAAATATATAAATAATGCTTCCTGGAATTGCTTTCTAACAGTTTTCTAACTAAAAAAAAAAAAAAAAGGTTCTCATTTATGCATCTCAGATACTTAAGTTGAATTTCTCTGTTTATGTGAATGTTTTCAATCAAGATTTCAGAGCTGATTTATTTTATTTTTGCACAAGAATTCATTTGAGCGACACTTCAGCAGACACTAAAATAGATTGGCTTAATACAGGATTCACAATAGTGTTTTTTTTTTTTTGGCATCTCTGAAATTTTAAGATAATAATATCATGTTTAGGGTTGTCTAATGCAGGGAAACATAAAATATGTGACCCTGGACCACAAAACCAGTCTTAAGGTTAATTTCTTGAATTTCTCTGAATAAATAAGTTTCCATTGATGTATGGTTTGTTGGCATAAAACATAATTTTTGACGCATACAATGTATTTTTGGCTATTGCTACAAATATACCCATGTTTTGCGGTCCAGGGTTACATATATCATCTTTTTTAGAAAGCGTTTTATTTTTATTGTTTTAATTTTTAAAGTATTTTTCATTTTATGTTTTTGTAATGTACGTAATTATTAGCTTTTCATCTTTTTCAGCAGCAAAAATAAAGCTACTTTGAGAAACCTTGGCCTAAAATAGACGTTTATTGTTAGATTACGTCATTGCACTAAATCATAAGGGGCTTATATTATTCCAGACAGTCCTAGCCACAAAGTTAACACTTTCAGGAAACATTTTCAGTCTCTAATCACTTGTAAAATCATCCAGCATTACATCAAGGCCAAACCGAAACATAAGCAGGTGTATTGTTAAACGTTTCCCCCATTGCTTAAGTTTATTTTGATAGTTGGTATTAAAAATATGAAGGGTGTTGCTGTCTGGTAGTGGCTGGGCAGGATGACCAATAACTTACATCATGGTATGAGTAATTTTATATCATGATATGGATATTTTTATTGAAAATTCAGTGGAAAATGTCTTAGTTTTTAATAACCATGTGGTATTGGCTGTTTTTGAAAAATCATGTCACTGAAGACTAGAGTGATGATGCTAAAAATTCAGGTTTGATTACAGGAATAAATTACATTTTGTGATATTTTCTCATAGAAAACAGTTAATTTAAATTGTAATAATATTTCACAATTTTTTATTTACTTTTTTGACAATTGGTCAAAATAACATTTTTATTTTTTAGACAAAATATCTTTTTTTTTTTTTACTTTAGAAGAGTTAAAAAAATATATTTGGTGGTATAACAGTAATAAATATTACCATTTTAGAGCTTTTTTGCATAAAATGACAATTGGTCAAAATAACACAAAAGATGCCATATTTTCAGACATGTTTGTATTCGTCTTTAGACAAAAGAATATCTGTTTTAACAAAGCAAAAAAAAAAAATCAATATTTAGTGGAATAACTCTGATTTTCAATCACAACAAATAAAAACATTTGCTATTTTGACCAACTGTAATTTTCTGCTCTCAAAAAATAAATACAAATAATGAAGGTGAAAATTCAGGTTTGATTGATTGCAGGAATAAATTACATTTTGCAATATTTTCTTCTAGAAAAAGTTCATTTAAATTGTAATATTTCGCAATTTTAATGTATTTTTGATTAAATAAATACAGCCATGGTGAGCAGGTGATATGTTTGTGAAACTTAATTGTTTTTTTTTTAATTATTCTACTTTTAACTTTTTTAAACATTTACCTGGAGTGTCAAAAAATTATTTTTACATTTTAGTTATGCGTTTATGTAAAAACATTTTTTTTTTTTTTTTAATTTTAAATGAAAATATTATTTAGAGGGTTTAATTACAGTTGGTCAAAATAACAATATGCCATGTTTTCAGACATTTGTGTTCAGTTTAAACAAAATATCTATGTTTTAACTTAGTTCTTTGGTGGAATAACCCTGATTTTCGATTACAACAAATGAAAACATTATTAAACTTATAACTAGTGTAAAAAAAAAAAGTTTATGTACGTATTTTTGTTTTATTTTGTAAACTGCTGATGACATTTCTTCCAAATTTTAAATAATTTATGTCATTTAGAGCTTTTTTTTGTTGCATAAAACAAGACAAATAATTTCTATGTTTTAACTTCAGAAGAGTTAAAAAAATATATTTGGTGGAATAACCTGATTTTTGATCACAGCAAATGAAAACATTTGTTATTTTTAAAATTATTTTTACTTATTTATACCAATTATAATTTTCAGAAAAATTCAGATTTGATGGCAGAAATAAATTATGATTTGCAATATTTTCTTATAGAGAAATGTTCATTTTAATTTTTAATATTATTTCACAATTTTAATGTATTTTTGATTAAATACAGCCATGGTGAGCAGGAGAGATGTTTCTAAAACTTAAAAAAAAAAAAAAAATTTTTAATGTTTACATGTGTTTATGTGAAACATTTTTGTTTTATTTTGTAAACTACTTTTGCATAAAAAAAATTACAATTGGTCAAAATAACACACAATATGCTGTGTTTTCAGACATGTTTATATTCATTTTTAGACAAAACAATATCTGTTTTAAGAGTTTAAAAAAATCTATATTTGGTGGAATAACCCTGATTTTCAATCACAACAAATGAAAACATTTGTTATTTTGACCAAGTGTAATTTTCTGTCCCCAAAAATGCTCTAAATGACTATTTCTATTTAAAATTTGAAAATATTATCAGACTTATAAATAAATAAAAAATAAATAAATAATGGTAACAGGAATAAATTACGATTTGCAATATTTTCTCATAGAAATGGTTTAAATTGTAATATTTCAAAATTTTTACTGTATTTTTAATTAAATACGTTTACATTTTAGTTACATTTATGTAAAACTTATTTTTGTTTTATTTTGTAAACTACTGATGACATTTCTTCCAAATTAAAAAAAAAAAAAAGTGGCGCTGAAAATTCTTCTTTTATCACAGGAATAAATTACAATTTGTAGAGCTGGGCGGTATGACCAAAAATTTATATCACGGTATTTTTCAAAATTATACGGTATCACGGTATATGACGGTATTTTTTTTTTTTTTTTCATGCATGACTAGGTGTTAACCACATTTCCTAATAAATTAGAGACTAATTACTGCAGTATATTGGCTTACATTGACCGGACTAGTATTAACCCAGGTTTGAATGGTCTCACAAAATGCTGTTGTTCACAAAGAAGTGACAGTGGCACTCATAATTGTAATGAGGTGAAGAAATCAGAATTCATGATTTGCAGTCAAAATACACAACACTTTATTGTGCATTCTTCACAAGTTCACATTTACAAGTCTACGCGTTTCTCTTCCAGCAGGAGGCGCTGTCAGAATGGTAGTATACAAAGTAGCGCAACAAATGATTTTGAAACGTGCAGCGCTCATATTTATTCAATGGACAGCCTTTTGAAGTTTCATCGCAATTCTTGTCTTTCAGTCCCCACATTTTAGACCACCTGAAATCATAATTATGACTTTCATAACCCCCTAATAACACTGCAGTCATCAATGAAAATTAAGAGCTTTATTTAAGACTTTCAAAAACAAACCTTACACAAAATACGTTTCTTTTTTATTTTTTTTCCCACCATGTTCGGGGCACAAGAAAAATATTAAGGGACTAAATTAATATCAGCATATGAAGTATAATCGTCTCTCATTGTCTGAAAGAATGCACATCCGATGCTGAAAGTCAGTTTTTACTTTCACTTTAACGTATTGATCAGTTTCCACGTTGCTTGTGTGATATCCATTGGCTTTAAAACATAAATATTAATAAAAAATACAGTATATAGAAAAGACATATCTTTAAAATATTGCGACGTAACACCAACGTAAAGCCATTGTTTTTCTCTCACTGAAAGCTACATCTGTCTGCGCACAATGCGCCTATCTCTGCTCTAGTCATCACTGCAGACACACCCCCTCTTGAAATTTCGGCATTACAAGTTTTGCAAATCGCTAACCCTGGGTCTTTCTCAGATATACTGAAATACGTCCACACCTCAGATGTGTTGCTTCAGACAAGCACGTGCAAGCTGCGGTTTCTGTTTGCGTCAACATACGTGTTCCCAGCGCTTTGTACGCACACACTCACCGGTATTGGGGTATATGAAAAATTAATATCATTAAAAAAAAAAACACCGGTATTCGGTATGAAAAGGTATACCGCCCAGCCCTAACAATTTGCAATATCTTCTTATAGAAAACAGTTAATTTAAATTGTAATAATATTTCACATTTTTTAACGGTATTTTTGATTAAATAAATACAGCCATGGTAAGCAGGAGAGACGTTTTTAAAACATTTTATAAAAACGTAATTCTAAACTGTTGACTTAAATTCTGTGACTTTTGAGTAAATTGAGTAAATTAGCTAAATGCACATTAAAATGCTATGGAATATGAAGCTGAGCCTGCTAAATGCATCCATAGCATGTTATTCCTATTAGAAATTGAGTGTAATTTCATCTGATTTAATTTTGACTTTTGCTTCCAACTGATTGACACAAACTAAAAGATTGTAAGTTGTATTGATCGTAACTAAACTCCAGGTGACATCCTTAGTATGAAAGATAATAAACATATTACTGTAAACTCACAGACGCCGTTTGACTTTGTAATACATTTTGTAACTATTTAACACATTCGTATGCAATCAAAGGTGAGCAAAAGATCAGAGACGCGGACGGACGCCTGATTTGACGGAAAGGTCAGCGAACATATGGGTGGCATTTGGCAGCAGTCGGCGGCGTTTTGAAGACCCTTTGAGCTCAGCGTCGTTTCCCACTGCTCTCAGATCAGTCTGTGCATGTAATTAAAGCTGCCGGAAAGGAAGCTGGTGCATTTGTGACTGCATTTTGAGGGATTTCATGTAAGAATAATGTCATTGCATGATGTGTGATCGCAGGTCCAGCACGTTGTCGTCTCAGGTGCCGGTCAAACAGGAACAATGAGTGAGTTGGAACAGTTGCGACAGGAAGCGGAACAGCTTCGCAACCAGATCCGGGTAAGTGTGATTGTGTTTGGACTGACATGCAACAAAAGGAAGTGTTCTCTTGAGAGGACAACCATGTTTATTTTAGTTTGGCAATGAAATGAATTGCATTTGTTGTTGTTTTTCAGGATGCTAGAAAAGCCTGCAGTGACTCCACACTTTCGCAGGTACGGAATAAAAATCATCTTTAAAACAGTAGTTCATTTTGAGTTGATTTTACCAAGAATAGTCCTGTTGTGCTCAAGAACGAACCAGTTTGATGGACTTCTTTTTGTTATTAAAACAAACTTGATGTATGTGTTTTGATATTAAATGGAGACCACACCAATAAAATGAAAACTGGCCAAATTAACAAAAGATGCCATGTTTTCAGACATGTTTATATTCATTTTTAGACATTATATCAGTGTTTTAACTTCAGAAGAGTTAAAAAAAAATCAATATTTGGTGGAATAACCTGATTTGGCCAACTGTAATTCTCTGCCAAAAATAAAAATAATGGGGCTAAAAATTCAGCTTTGATCAAAGGAATAAATTATGATTTGCAATATATTCTTATAGGGAAATGTTCATTTAAATTGTAATAATTTGTCACAATTTTAATGTGTTTTTGATTAAATAAATACAGCCATGATGAGCAGGGGAGACTTTTCTAAAACATTTAAAAAAATTAATTATTCATAACTTTTAATTGGCAGTGTAACACATTTTTGTTTTAATTTTGTTTTAAATAAAAATGTCATTTAGAGCCTTTTTTTTTTTTTTGCATAAAATGAAAATTGGTCAAAATAACACACAATATGCCATGTTTTCAGACATGTTTATATTCATTTTTAGACATTATATCAGTGTTTTAACTACAGAAGAGTTAAAAAAAAAATCAATATTTGGTGGAATAACCTGATTTGGCCAACTGTAATTCTCTGCCAAAAATAAAAATAATGGTGCTAAAAATTCAGCTTTGATCAAAGGAATAAATTATGATTTGCAATATATTCTCATAGGGAAATGTTCATTTAAATTGTAATAATTTGTCACAATTTTAATGTGTTTTTGATTAAATAAATACAGCCATGATGAGCAGGGGAGACTTTTCTAAAACATTTAAAAAATTAATTATTCATAACTTTTAATTGGTAGTGTAACACATTTTTGTTTTAATTTTGTTTTAAATAAAAATGTTGTCATTTAGAGCCTTTTTTTTGCATAAAATGAAAATTGGTCAAAATAACACAAAAGATGCCATGTTTTCAGACATGTTTATATTCATTTTTAGACATTATATCAGTGTTTTAACTTCAGAAGAGTTAAAAAAAAATCAATATTTGGTGGAATAACCTGATTTGACCAACTGTAATTCTCTGCCAAAAATAAAAATAATGGTGCTAAAAATTCAGCTTTGATCAAAGGAATAAATTATGATTTGCAATATATTCTCATAGGGAAATGTTCATTTAAATTGTAATAATTTGTCACAATTTTAATGTGTTTTTGATTAAATAAATACAGCCATGATGAGCAGGGGAGACTTTTCTAAAACATTTAAAAAATTAATTATTCATAACTTTTAATTGGCAGTGTAACACATTTTTGTTTTAATTTTGTTTTAAATAAAAATGTTGTCATTTAGAGCCTTTTTTGTTTTGCATAAAATTAAAATTGGACAAAATAACACAAAAGATGCCATGTTTTTAGACGTGTTTATATTTATTTTTAGACAAAATAATATCTCTGTTTTACTTTTGCAGATACGAAACAAAAATCATTAAAACAGTAGTTCATTTTGAGCTGATTTTACCAAAAATAGTCCTGTTGTGCTCAAGAACGAACATACTTCACAGTTTGATGGACTTCTTTTTGTTATTAAAACAAACTTGATGTATATTTTTTGATATTAAATGGAGACCACACCAATAAAATGAAAACTGGCCAAATTAACAAAAGATGCCATGTTTTCAGACATGTTTATATTCATTTTTAGACATTATATCAGTGTTTTAACTTCAGAAGAGTTAAATAAAAAAATCAATATTTGGTGGAATAACCTGATTTGGCCAACTGTAATTCTCTGCCAAAAATAAAAATAACGGTGCTAAAAATTCAGCTTTGATCAAAGGAATAAATTATGATTTGCAATATATTCTTATAGGGAAATGTTCATTTAAATTGTAATAATTTGTCACAATTTTAATGTGTTTTTGATTAAATAAATACAGCCATGATGAGCAGGGGAGACTTTTCTAAAACATTTAAAAATTTAATTATTCATAACTTTTAATTGGCAGTGTAACACAGTTTTGTTTTAATTTTGTTTTAAATAAAAATGTTGTCATTTAGAGCCTTTTTTGTTTTGCATAAAATTAAAATTGGACAAAATAACACAAAAGATGCCATGTTTTCAGACGTGTTTATATTCATTTTTAGACAAAATAATATCTATGTTTTACTTTTGCAGATACGAAACAAAAATCATTAATCCAGTAGTCGTTTTTTACTAATTTTGAGCCGCTGATACCAAAAATAGTCCTGTTTTGCTCAAGCATGAACGTACTTCACAGTTTGATGGACTTCTTTTTGTTATTAAAACATAAACTTGATGTATAAATATTTATTCTTTGATATTAAATGGAGAACATTTTCCACACCTTTTTAGAGTTTGGTTTAACAACACATTTACATTTTTGGTTTTAAAAACAAAACTTCACTCACTGCAAAAAATGCTTTTCTTAGATTTTTTTTGTCTTGTTTCCAGCCAAAATATCTAAAAATTCTTAAATCTAGAGAAGTCAAAATTAAGTGCATTTTTGCTTAAAACAAGCAAAATAATCTGACAATGGGGTAAGAAAAATATTGGTTTCTGTCTGAAATATATATATATATATATAATTTTTTTTTTTTTTTTTTTTTTTTTTTTTTTTTTGCTGAAAACAATAAAGGACTATTCGAAAAATTTGTATTTATAGTTATGTATTTATGTAAAATTGATTTGTTTTATTCTGTAAACTACTGATGACATTTCTTCCAAATTTTAAGTAAAAATTGTCATTTAGAGCTTTTTTATTTTTTGCATAAAGTGACAATTGGCCAAAATATTATAAAAGATGCCATGTTTTCAGACGTTTATGTTCATTTTTAGACATAATATTGGTGTTTTAACTTCAGAAGACTTTTCAATATTTGTTGGAAAAAGCCTGATTTTCAATCATAAAAAAAGTGAAAATGTTTGTTGTTTTCAGAAATTGTAATTTTATGCCCCCAAAATGCTCTCAATTACAGCGTTTTTCTTTTATAGAATAAAACATATTTTCAAGTGGTCTCTTAATTTTTTTTTTTTCACATACTCTACCAATCAAAACTTTTTGAACAGTAAGACTACTATACTATATTTCTATTTAGCAAGGATGCTTTAAATTGATCAAAAGTGATGATAAAGACATTTATAATGTTACAAAAGATTTCCATTTCAGATAAATGCTTTGTTTTTGAACCTTATATTTATCAAAGAAACCTGAACAAATCAAGACAGCTGTTTTCAACAATAATAATAATGTTTTTAAGCAACAAATCAAAATATTAGAATGATTTTCCAAAGGATCATGTGACACTAAAGACTGGAGTAATGATACTAAAATGTCAGCTTTGATCACAGGAATTAATTACATCTTAAAACATATTCAAATAGAAAACAGCCATTTTAAATAGTAAAAATATTTCACATTTTTACTGTTCTTGCTGTACTTGGGATCAAATAAGACTTCTTTAAAAACATTAAAATCTTACTGTTCAACACAACCTTTGGTAGTGTATATATATTGTTTTGTGATTTGCATTTGATATTTTTAAACTAGTCATTTAATAGATATTAAGTAGTCCATCTACAGACATCAAATAATTTTTTCCCCCTGCATTATTATTGAATTTTAAGAAAATGTTTTGTAAATGTGCTTAGCGCACATGAAATGCTATCGAAGATGATGCTGAGTTTGCTTACTGTACCGATGGCAGCTCTTCACATTGGTCTAGAAAGGATCTCTAATGCGATCTTTAATCTCTTGCTGTTTTGGCCTCATGTGGCAGATGACAGCGAGCCTGGACTCAGTGGGGCGGATACAGATGAGAACGAGACGCACGCTCAGAGGTCATCTCGCCAAAATCTACGCCATGCACTGGGGCAGCGACTCCAGGTGTGTGTTTGATTGGAAGCTCCCTAACCCTCACCATTGGTTTTATATACAAAAAAACCCCCTGCTTTAAACACTCTGGGTTGGTTTCCTTTCAACTGTGTGATTAATATTACATGAACTAACGCTCGGGACCCTGGTGTTCGTTTTCCGTGGAGCTGTAATAAGGCCTTTCCCACCATGCTGCTCAAATCCCATCTGTGTCCCGTATTAATTACATTTCGTTGATTGAAAAGTGGATAGGCTGCAGTGTGGATATATTTATAATTTCTTTGCATTTTTTCTTCAGGTTACTCGTCAGTGCCTCCCAAGATGGAAAACTGATCATATGGGATGGTTATACGACCAACAAGGTAAAGAGATACTAGATTATTTACATTGAAAATGTTAGGTAGCATCACGACTCAACTTAAATGCATTAATTTATACAGAAAAATGGGCTGAATCAGGTTAAAATCGCTCTTTAAGGTGAAACACTGCAGGTGTATAGGGTAAAAAAAAATTAAAGTAATAGTTATCACCTTACTTACTCAGTTGATTGATTGCATTGATAATTGCAAACATTTTTTGTATTACAAGTTTTCTAAAATGTTATGTTTTAATATGCAAATGAGGCATAATTTAATGAACTATGCACTAATTTGCATACATTTCTAGTACAAGTTTCAGTTGTCAGTTTCAAAAGTTCTTAATTTTTTTGACATATTAGAGTCAAAGGTTTTTACAGAGGGAATTTTGGGTCTCATTTTGTCACTCAATTCTGAAAATATGTTGAACAGGCAAAAAACGCAATTTTTTACAGTTTTTTTTGGGGGGGGGGGGGATAAAATGTATAAAATAAAGCAAATGATATATGAAGAAATCCCTCTGTAAAAACCTTCAGGATATAGACAAGAATATAAATGTAAAGTTTGGTGTGTGTAAGTGCTACTGAAGTGGAGATTTATGGCTCAGTCTAGGAACTCATTTTGAGAAAACAGCATTTAAAAATATGGATTGTAATTGAAATCTATTGACACAAATAAAGTGCTATAAAAGAAACACTTAACAGTGTGTTTTGGATGTTTCCTTTTCCGCTAGTCTGAAAAAACACGTTATGAAACACCAAAA
This sequence comes from Garra rufa, assembly GCF_049309525.1. NCBI lineage: Eukaryota > Metazoa > Chordata > Actinopteri > Cypriniformes > Cyprinidae > Garra > Garra rufa. The sequence continues at coordinate 2,845,896 of NC_133380.1, read as the reverse complement.
AGCCTAAAATCTCAAACTTGACAGGTGCATGAAAAAAGTGGCCTGCAGTGTCTCCCCTTTAGGAATAGTTCACCCCTTATCCAAGAATAGCTCAAATTTGCTGAAGATTTGCTCACACTCAGGCATGTAGATGAGTTTGTTTTCTTTATCAGATTTGTAATAATGTGTCATTTCATCACTTGCCCACCAGCAGTGGTGTATAAAGTCCCTGAAAGCCATACTTAAGTAAAAGTTCAGATATCTTACCAGAAAATGACTTTAGTAGAAGTTGAAGTCACCGTTTAGAATATTACTTGAGTAAAAGTCTTATAGTTTGTGATATTTATTGTACTTCAGTACTTTAAGATTTAAAAAATACTTGTACTTAAGTATTGAAAGTAAAAGTACAAGCAAATGCAAATGCAATTGCGAGTTTATATCATTCATTTTTCCGAAAAAAAAGTTTTTTTATTGCAATTCTGACTTTATTTCTCACAATTGTGAGTTTATATCAGCCAGTTTGGAGAAAAAAAGTCAGAATTGCGAGATACAAACTTGCATTTGTGAGAAATTATTTCCCAAAATTGTGAGTTTATATCATCAATTTCTGAAAAAAAAGGTCAGAATTCTGATTTTATATCTCGCAATTCTGACTTTATTTCTCACAATTGTAAGTTTATATCACCCAATATAAAAAAAAAAAAAAAATCAGAATTGAGTTTGTATCACGCAATTCTGGAAAAAAAGTCAGAATTGCGAGATACAAACTTGCATTTGCGAGAAAAAGTCAGAATTGTGAATTTTATCTCGCAATTATGAGTTTATAAACTTTGTTTGCTCACAAAAACTTTTGTGACAGAAATAAAGAGGTGAAAGAAAACTAAATTTCAATGCAAATGCAACATTTTTTTGAGGGAAAGGCAATATAAAAGGCAATACTTTTGTGAGAATTTTTTTTCATACAGTTTTGCAAAATTAAGAAAACTTATTTCTCACAGTTGTAAGTTTACATCTCATAATTCTAACTGAGATCCTGACTTCTGACTATTTTGTAGTAAGTAACGAATATGCTTCGGAGTAAAAGTACACATTTTACGTAGGAAATGTAGTGGAGTAAAAGTAGGCTGAAGAATAAAAATTTAAGTAAAGTACGGATACTCCCAAAAATTACTTAAGTACTGTAATGAAGTATTATTACTTCTTGACATTACACCACTGCTCACCAGTGGATCCTTTGCGGTGAATGGGTGCCGTCAGAACGGGAGTCCGAAAATAGCTGATAAAAACATCACAAATAATCCACACCACTCCACTCCAGTCCATCAGTTAACATCTTGAGAAACCAAAAGCTGCAACAAATCCACCAAGACGTTTTTAACTAAAATAAGAGTCCATAATAACACTTCCTCCGGTGAAAAAGTGTTCTGGTCTGAATCAGGAGAAAAATCTGCACAGATCAAGCTCAGTTTACAAGCCTAAACAGCTCTAAACAAATATGTGACCCTGGACCACAAAACCAGTCATAAGGTAAAATTTTACAAAACTGAGATGTATACATCATTAGAGCGCTCAATAAATAAGCTTTCTATTGATGTATGATTTGTTAGGATAGGACAATATTTGGCTGAGATACATCTATTTGAAAATCTAGAATCTGAGGGTGCAAAAAAATCAAAAAACTGAGAAAATCACCTTTAAAGTTGTCCAAATTAAGTTCTTAACAATGCATATTACTAATCAAAAATTACATTTGGATAGGTTTACAGTAGGAATTTTACAAAAAATCTTTATGGAACATGATCTTTACTTAATTTCCTAATGATTTTTGACATAAAATAAAAATCAATAATTTTGACCCATACAATGTATTTTTGGCTATCGCTACAAATATGCCCCAGCGACTTAAGACTGGTTTTGTGGTCCAGGGTCACATATGTGGCATATCCCTGGAGAAAGCATTATTATGGATTATGGACTTTTGACTTCTCAAGATGTGAACTGATGGACTGAAGTGATGTGGATTATTGTGATGTTTTAATCCGCTGTTTTGGACGCTCATTCTGACGGCACCCATTCACTCCAGAGGATCCAGTGGTGAGAAAGTGACGGAATGACACATTTCTCCAAATCTGATGAACAAACAGTGTAGTCCAGTCTTATTGTCAGTTGTTCTCTTTATCTTCAGCTTTAGGTTATTAAATTACTGAAGCATGCTGTATGTTTTTACCTCTGTCCGGCAGATGCACGCTATTCCTCTGCGCTCCTCTTGGGTCATGACCTGTGCCTACGCCCCGTCGGGGAACTACGTGGCCTGCGGAGGCCTGGACAACATCTGCTCCACCTACAGCCTTAAAACCCGCGAGGGCAACGTCAGGGTCAACCGAGAACTGGCTGGACACACAGGTAGAAATATTGCTTATCTAAAACAGGGTTTCCCAAATCAGCCGAACCACTTCAGCCCAAAATATTAAATGATTTTTTTTTAATAAAGTTAGTTTCTCAGTAATATAACATCACACTTGCATGTTCACGGTTCTCTAATTCTAGGTTTATACCAGTAAACAGAATCAAGTGTTGTATTTTTACATTTTTATTCTAATGTTGAGATTGATGTTACAAAGTAATATTAATAATAATATTCTATCAATTGCTGGACGTTTGGAATACGTTTTTTTATTCATTTATTTACAAAAATCCAGCTTTTGCATCATTATGAAATGTATTTAAATAGAAAATCCTTATTTTAACTTGTAATAATAATCCAGAATATTAATGTTTTTACTGTATTTTAAATCAAATAAATGCAGCCTTGGTGAGCAGAAAAGGCTTCTTTTAAAATTATCCAATTATTCCATGTAAGTGTAATATATAATAATAAAGTTCAGTTTGACATTTTGATGATTTAATTAACTAAATATTATTACCTTAGCTAACTTCCAAACCTCAGCTTGGGAAACCCTGCTCCAAAACTATTTTTTTCTTGATTGCTTTTCATACAATATGTAATTAATGAAATGCATATTTTTTTTTTTTACATTTATTTTATGAATGATTCTGTAGGCTATCTGTCTTGCTGTCGTTTTCTTGATGACAATCAGATCATCACCAGCTCTGGTGACACCACATGGTGAGTTAATGTCGCATACAATAATAATATAATGCTCACAATGGCAATAATTAAACTAAATATTTTCTAGTAATAGTATGTCAAGGCATATGTTGTTTATTTATTTATTTTACATTTATTTGGCATGTACATACTGTACTTAATTGTTTCCACATTTATTCAATTTATTATATTTCAGACACTTTGTCAAAGCATCTTGCATTTGTATTTATTTGTCATTTTATTTTATGCATTTATTTGCCATGTACGTTTTACTTTAATTTTTCCACATTTATGCATTTATCAGACACTTAGTTAAAAATAAATAAATACAAATGCAAGATGCTTTTTTATTTTATACATTTATTTGGCATGCACATATTGTACTTGAATTTTTCCACATTTATGCATTTACCAGACACTTAGTCAAAGCATCTTGCAATTTAATTTAATTTAATTTAATTTAATCATTTTATTTTATTTTGTACATTTATTTGACATGCATATATTGTACTGTAATTTTTCCTCATTTATGCATTTGCCAGACACTTAGTCAAAGCATCTTGCATTTGAATTAAATTTAATTAAATTTAATTAAATGTAATTTAATTTAATCTTTTTTTTATTTTATACATTTATTTGGCATGCACATATTGTACTTTAATTTTTCCTCATTTATGCATTTATCAGACACTTAGTCAAAATAAATAAATACAAATGCAAGATGCTTTATTTTATTTTATACATTTATTTGGCATGCACATATTGCACTTTAATTTTTTCACATTTATGCATTTGCCAGACACTTAGTCAAAGCATCTTGCATTTGAATTAAAATTAATTAAATGTAATTTAATTTAATCTTTATTTTATTTTATACATTTATTTGGCATGCACATATTGTAATATTTTCACATTTATGCATTTGCCAGACACTTAGTCAAAGCATTTTGCATTTGCATTTTTTATTTTTTATTTTATACATTTATTTGGCATGCACATATTGTACATACATTTTTCCACATTTATGCATTTGCCAGACACTTAGTCAAAGCATCTTGCATTTATTTTGTATTCATTTACTACTTTTTTTTTTCTTTTTTTTTTTTTATCATTTCAATTTTATTCAATTTATTTTTTGATTGTATTTTTTTTTTTTATCCTTCATTTATTTTCTTTTATTCAAATCCAAAAAGACAGGTATATATGTTATTAGCTCATGCATTCCCAGGGATTCGAACCCACAACCTTGACTTTGCAATCAACATGCTCTACTGTCGCTACAAGAATTATTGCAATGCTAAACACATCATAGGTATTATTTCATGTTTACTTTGAATTAAAAGCATTTTCAATGTGCTTAACTTTTTCTCCTTGGCTGCAGTGCATTGTGGGACATTGAGACGGGCCAGCAGACCACCAGTTTCACAGGACACACGGGGGACGTCATGAGCTTGTCGGTCAGCCCCGACTCAAAGACGTTCGTGTCAGGAGCCTGCGACGCGTCTGCCAAACTGTGGGACATCAGAGACGGGATGTGCAGGCAGTCCTTCACCGGCCACGTCTCCGATATAAATGCCGTCTGCGTAAGTGTTCCGATCAAGCTAGCCATTTGAGTTGTGTTCTGGAAGCTCCTCTGCATTGGCAGTTGTATTGAGTTGGGTCGTTTGCTCTCGCAGTTCTTTCCGAATGGAAATGCCTTCACGACGGGTTCGGACGACGCCACCTGCAGGCTGTTCGACCTGCGCGCGGATCAGGAGCTCATGATGTATTCTCACGACAACATCATCTGCGGTATCACCTCCGTGGCCTTCTCCAAGAGCGGACGCCTCCTGCTGGCCGGATATGACGACTTTAACTGCAACGTCTGGGACACATTAAAAGGCGAACGTGCAGGTAGGAGCTAAACATTTTTCATTCTTCAGTGTGCTTTGGTTCGAGGTGGTTTGTGCATATTTTATTTAGAATTTATGTTTTCATTCATAACTGATTTTATTGTTTACTTTATATTTTTTATACATTGTTTATTTCTTTTATAATTTAATTTATTTTTCTTGGTTTTTTTTTTATATTGTTTGCCTTGAATTATATATAGTGTATATATAGTTTCATTACCTTATTACTTGTTTTTTCAGTGATTTTTATCATTTTATTTCGAGTTTTTTATTTTATTTTTTAGATTGTTTGCATTGTTTTTTTATTCTTTTATTTTTGTTTATTTAGTTTGCTTTTACTTCTATTTATAGTTTGATTATCTTATTAAAAATTTGAGCATTTTAATAATTATTTTTATTATTTGATTTCTTTTTTTTTTTTATATTGTTTGCTTTTAGTTTTTATTATGTGATTTACCTTAGTGCTTTTTAAAAAAAAATATTTTTTATTTGATTTATATATATTTTTTATTGTTTGCTATGAGAAATTTATTATTTACAGTTTGATTACCTTATTACTTAATGTTTTTATTTTGAGTGTTTTATTATTTTATTATGGTTTATTTTAGGTTTTTATATTGTTTGCATTGTATTATATTTTTTAAATTTTATTACTATTCTTATTTATTTTTTTATATTGTTTGCTTTTAATTGTATTATTTACAGTTTGATTATCTTATTACTACTTTTTCTATTTTTTTATTATTAATTTATTACATATTATATATTTATTTTTGTTAGCCTATTTTTTTTATATTATTTAATTATTATTATTTTTATGTATTTATTTTATTTTTGATTACTTTTATTTTTATATACAGTACAGACCAAAAATTTGGACACACCTTTGAACCAAAGTTGTAGATTCACACTGAAGGCATCAAAACTATGAATTAACACATGTGGAATTATATACATAACAAAAAAGTGTGAAACAACTGAAAATATGTCATATTCTAGGTTCTTCAAAGTAGCCACCTTTTGCTTTGATTACTGCTTTGCACACTTTTGGCATTCTCTTGATGAGCTTCAAGAGGTAGTCACCTGAAATGGTCTTCACTTCACAGGTGTGCCCTGTCAGGTTTAATAAGTGGGATTTCTTGCCTTATAAATGGGGTTGGGACCATCAGTTGTGTTGTGCAGAAGTATATATAGTACATATGTGACCCTGGAGCACAAAACCAGTCTTAAGTCGCTGGGGTATGTTTGTAGCAATAGCCGAAAATACATTGTATGAGTCAAAATTATAGATTTTTCTTTTATGTCAAAAATCATTAGGAAATTAAGTAAAGATCATGTTACATTAAGATTTTTTGTAAAATTCCTACTGTAAACCTATCAAAATGTAATTTTTGATTAGTAATATGCATTAAGAACTTAATTTGGACAACTTTAAAGGTGATTTTCTCAGTATTCTGATTTTTTTGCATCCTCAGATTCCAGATTTTCAAATAGATGTATCTCAGCCAAATATTGTCCTATCCTAACAAACCATACATCAATAGAAAGTTTATTTATTGAGCTTTCATATGATGTATATATCTCAGTTTTGTCAAATTTAACCTTATGACTGGTTTTGTGGTCCTGGGTCACATATATAGAATTAAATATAATTCCACATGTGTTAATTCATAGTTTTGCTGCCTTCAGTGTGAATCTACAATTTTCATAGTCATGAAAATAAAGAAAACTCTTTAAATGAGAAGGTGCGTCCAAACTTTTGGTCTGTACTGTATATATTTTATTTTTTGTTTGATACTTTTAATGATTTATTTGTACTCATTTTTATTTTTGATAATTTTATTGTTCATTTTATCATTTCATTTTGTAACCTTTTTATTATTATTATTATTATTATTATTATTATTTTTATTTTATTTATTTTAACTTATAGTATAATATACTTTTTTTTTTTTTGGTATTTTCTTGAATATTTTATAAATGTATTTATTTGCTTTTGCCCTTCATTATGATAATCTACATGGCCCTCTGTCTTTCTCCAGGTGTCCTGGCCGGTCACGACAACAGGGTGAGCTGTTTAGGAGTAAATGATGACGGGATGGCTGTGGCCACAGGATCATGGGACAGTTTCCTTCGGATCTGGAACTGAGAGCGCTATTAAAATCCCCCGCTCCCGTCTCGACCCCATTTCTCCGTCTTTCCGCAGCAGCAGTTCCTCTGTATTCCAGTTATTACACATGATTTTCAGTATGTAGTTGAATCCCGTGGAGAAGCCAATCATCACTGCCGGCCACAGGAATTATAGGAAGAGATTATTAAAGTGTCATTGTGTAATATGTAAATATACATGTATATGAATATAGATATGGTATATATGTACAGCATTACGTGTATGTATATACCATATAGTATATACATACATAGTGTTCATGTATATATTTTTCTAGTTGATCATTGGCCCATGACATTTTTATTAATCTTTCACTTTTTTTGTATTTTGTTTTTTCCTTTGTTGTACATAGAAAACAACGCTAAACTAGATGAAACATTGCAAACAAGTCTGTATTACAGTTATCGTGCAGATAACCTTGTTCGTTTGTTATGTTTGTACACGCCACTAAATCAATCAATCATCATTTATTGGTGCTTGAAGGGGTTTAGAAAGAAGGCACTGAATTTTCTCGCAGCCTTGAGATTGAATGTTTAATTCGAAGCATTTCGACGCCTTGTTTTCGAAATTCATAATTGAACTTTAGCCTTAAATACTAGCGATCAAAACGGGACTTATCCTAGTATATAAATTCTCATTCTCGGTGCTTTGAATTAATTCATAACACTCGTTTTTGTCTTTTTTTTTTTAAGATTAGAAATGGCCACAAACCGTCCTCAAAATTAAAATCGCAGTGTTACAGATTGAAGCTATTAAAAACGGTATATTTACTTTGTTGGTGTTCATTTGGAGTGCTAAAACTGAAGTTATTTGGCAACCCCTCAGTTTCAGCTTGTAAACAGGTGGAAATGAAGAACACTACCTGGTCAGGATAATTAAACACACACATATAATTGACTATATTTGGCTTAAATATGGTTGCTCTTGATTCACAGAACAATTAAGTGCCGTCGGTTTGGACAATATGCCTGTGTTTGTTTGCGGTTGCCAGATTGGTGCTGGTTTCAGATGCGAATCAGTAACGAGCTTAACAATTCTGATTTAAAAATTGCTATTTGTGCCATTAATGCTCTTAACACCTCATGTAACTGTGAAAACCATTTCAAATCTCTTTTACTTTGCCTTTTCGTGCAGTATAAAGGGAATCGGAAAGCAGCTTGAAATTATTTTGAGGTATTAAAACTCAATGTATTAAGTCCTTTTTACAGTATGAAGATGCTTTTTAGCATAAATTAAAGCCCTGCTACATAAAGGAATTGATTTTTGGTTTGTATGTTTTGAGTTTTTTGATGATTAACTGTGAAAAGGGATATGGTAATGTCTCATTTAGAAGTAACTTTTAAACAGGAATTTCGTCTGCTGGTATTCTTAGTATTGGTTAGGATTTGGGTCAGATTTCTATTGTTGGTACTGTAGAGGTCGCAGGATTGCCAATCAGTGATTCTTTTTGTAGTTTTAATCATGAAGATGTTCAAGTTTGAGTGGTTGGATCTGGATTAGCTGAAAAGCATGGATGACGTTGTTATTTTCAAACCACTCAAACTCTGCAACAAAACAAAAAGAGCAGTATAGTATCACAGTACAGTATGATGTAAGAAGTACCCCAATATTTTAAGTATTCATGATATACGTTTGGCTCGATTTGTATGCTTCAATCGTTTTGTTTTTTCTTTTTGAGCCGCTAAAACCAGGAGTGTGGTGCCTTGTGTACTTTCACAGTGCCATATTTTCAAATATTCATTTTTAATAACATTTCGTTTCTCAACTTTTTTGGTATTTGTAAAGTAACATGGTGATAATGCTGCCATACACTGATATTGTAACCAATAAAAAGACTTTTAACCATATCTTAAGATGTGTTCCGTTTGATTTGTTTCTTAAACTTTATATGCGAGACCCTGGACCACCAAAACAGAAAAAAACAAAAAAAAACGTATTTCACATTTTCTGACTTTTTTTCTTAGAATTCTGTGATATAAACTTGAAATTGCAAGTTCTGACCTTTTTTTTTAATCAGAATTTTGTGATACAACTTGCAATTGCAAATTATAAAAGTCAGAATTGCGATATAAACTCAGTTGCGAAAGTCAAAAACTCACAATTCTGACTTGCAATTGTTTTTTTTTTCACACAATTTTGCCTTTTTTCAGAATTGTGAGATATAAACATGCAATTGTGAGTTATAAGAGTAATATGTTCTCAGAATTGCTAGTTTATGTCTCACAATTCTGACTTAACTCATAAGTGAGTGTTTCCAGTGTTCGAATTGCGAATTTATATTGTGCAATTCTGACTTTATTTCTCAGAATTGCAACTTTTTTCTTAGAATTGTGACTTTGTTTCTCAGAACTGCAAATTTATATCATACGATTCTGAGAAAAAAAGACAGAATTGTGAATTTATATACAATTTATTGCGACTATTAATACATTGCGACTATTTTTTTCAGTATTGGGAGTTTATTTTTCCGAATTGCAAATTTATATTACACTACTCTGACTCTATTTCTCAGAATTGTAACTAATTTATTTTTCAGAATTGATGAATAAATAATCTTTCCATTGATGTATGATTTAAGATAGGACAATATTTGGCCAAGATACAACTTTTTAAAAATCTGGAATCTGAGGGTTCAAAAAAAAAAAAAAATCTAGATATTGAGAAAATCGCCTTTAAAGTTGCCCAAATAAAGTTCTTAGCAATGCATATTACTAATAAAAAAATAATAATTTTAATATATTTACAGTAGGAAATGTACAAAATATCTTTACTTAATATCCTAATGATTTTTGGCATTTAAAAAATCGATCATTTTGACCCATAAATTGTATTTTTGGCTATTGCTACAAATATACCTTATGATTGGTTTGTGGTCCAGTAACATATATCTAAAGAAAATTATATTACTTGATCTTGCTTTCTCTTTACTTTCAACTGAAAACAAATCATGTCATCAGTTGTAATTGGTTTTTGCACAGACGTTTTCACTTAATAGTAATCTCACACTTATCGTGTGAGCGCGAACGATGGAGAGACGAAAAGCACACACTTCTGTCTACGACGATCCAACTCATTTTTTTTTGTCTTCTTATAAATAACCTACAGATTAATATTATGTTGTCACGATATTGTATTTTATTTTAAAATCTACGGCATGAATCACATATTTAATATTCGCGAAAACTTACCTCAGAAATTCCCGCCACTTTCTCTCAGAATCCCGGCGCGCCCTGCTTGAATAAAAAGCGCGCGAACGTCCGAACAAAAACGTCAACTGACAGGCTTTTTAGCACGAGGTTTATACTTGCGTAAAATTAACTTGCGATCGCATTATTTGAAAATGAAACTAAAAACGACTTGTCTTGACAGCCACCTTAGAAGGAAAGTCTTCAAACCTGTGAAAGTGACACATTTTGGATTCAGAAAGGTAAGAAGATTGTTGCATCACTCCTAATAACCTCAATGTTCATCTGTAGAATATCTTACCTTGGATTAAACAATAGAAGTGTGACCCTGTAACACAAAATTGTAACAATAGCCAAAAATACATTGTATGGGTCAAAATTATCCATTTTTCTTTTAAGCCGAATATCATTAGGATATAAAGTAAAGATGTTCCATGAAGATATTTAGTAGATTTCCTACCATAAATATATCAAAACGTAATGTCTGATTAGTAATATGCTTTGCTAAGAACTTAATTTGGACAACTTTAAAGGTGATTTTATCAATATTTAGATTTTTTTTTTTTTGCACCCTAAAATTCTAATTTTCAAATAGTTGTATCTCAGCCAAATATTGTCTTATCCTAACAAACCATATATAAATGGAAAGCTTATTTATTCATCGATTTTGAAAAATAAACTCCTAATTCTGAGAAATAAAGTCAGAATTGCATGATATAAATTTTCAGTTCTGAAAAATATATAATATTGTCCTATTCTAACAAACCATACATCAATGGAAAGCTTATTTATTCATCATTTCTGAAAAATAAAGTCACAATTCTAATAAATAAAGTCAGAATTGCATGATATAAATTTGCAGTTCTGAAAAATATATAATATTGTCCTATTCTAACAAACCATACATCAATGGGAAGCTTATTTATTCATCAATTCTGAAAAATTAACTCCTAATTCTAAGAAATAGTCAAAATTGCGTTATATAAATTCGCAATTCTGAAAAATATACAATATTGTCCTATTCTAATAAACCATACATCAATAAAAAGCTTATTTGTGCAGCTTTCAGATGATGTACCAGTCTCAGTTTACAAAAATGACCTTTATGATTGGTTTTGTAGTCCAGGGTCACAAATTTAGAGTTTGTTTAAGACAGCAAAACAACAATTTAGTAATATTTAGTTCATTTTTAATCACATAGGAGGAGCTTTTACATTGGAATTTCAGGATATGGCATTTACATTTGTTTAGAAATGACAAAAAATTCATAAAGAGAATTTCAATACTGGGTTAGATTCATTGAAACTGCTACCAGGAAAGATAGAAAATAGGCTTCGTGATCAAAAGGCAAATCTACAAAATCTGAATTCCTCGTCTGATGACGCGAACTCGGTTTCTGAAGAAAAAGGCTCGGTGGAAAAAGGCTTGGTATTAAGTATAAAATAAAATTGTACTCCTTCATTATGCCGAACCAAACAGCGAAACTGACTCCATTTCCAAACTCCAGCTTTTCACAGTTCACAAAATAGTGTTTTTAAGTTCAGTTCTGATGAAACTGAACCTCTGTACAGAAAAACCTCCACCAAAATACAGCACTGAAACCAGCTTTAATTCAAGAATACAAATTTTACAGTTAACTAGCAGTAACATTTTTCCCCTCTGCATTCCACGCAACATCTGGTGAGTTGAGAATTCCCTAAACAGCAGGGCGTAACGGGAGGGCGTACAGTATTTAAGGGTTACATCACTTTCTGGAAGGAGCCGTGCGTCCGTGTGAACACAAAATCAGGGCTGAGGACGAAGATACTGCGAGCTGAAATCCTCCAACTGCTTTTCCAGAGCCGTGGCTTTATGTCTAAGAAAAGGAAATGTGTCCATTATTACAAACACCTCGATACGATCAACATTAGAGATGTGGAAACTTCATATTTTCAGAAAAATACAGAAGTCTCAAGATGCACTTGTTAACCAAATATTGCTTCTAAATACTCGATTGCCATTAGTAATGGCTCAAACACTGACCTGAGCACTTTGGATCGGTTCTGTACAGTTTCGAGCTTCTGGATCTTGTCGGTGAGCCGCTGGATGTCATTCTCCAGGTCCTTCTGAGTAACGTCAACTTGCTGGCAGAGTCGAGCAAACGTGCTGGCGATTTCCCTGTATCAGACACACAAGACGACTTTAACATACAGGAACTACATCATTTTCTATTTGCATGTACAGACTTGTATGACAGCATTTTAGAGCCATGTTAAAAAAAAAAATAAGATTACGAGATTAAAGTCTCAGGAAAAACTCCCAAAGCAATGTCTATTATGTGTGTGAGCTATATAAAAGTGGTTCCAGTTCAGTCTGTTAATAAATACCATATTCTTGATACTAAGCCGTTTCCACGAGTCCTTAAAATGTACTCTTCCTCATCCCAGAAAGATGATGCAGGGCTCGCAAAATTTCTAAATCTCTGGTAGGTACTCTTCCGATTTTGGTAGCCCCAAATTTAATTTAACTAGCCCAAATAAAAAAAGACAATTTTCTTTTTAAATATAGAAAATCAGATAGGAGTCTAAATGTCAATCAAAAATGTTTTCAATACACGAATGTAAACAAATGTCAAGCAAGGAATTTTATTTCACTATTAAGTTTATCCGCAGAATTTTAAAATATCAATTTAAAGGCAATTTCTTTATTTTGAAGAGCTGCACAAGTGAGTGGGGTTGGACAATGTACAATATAATAGGCCTACACGATTAATCGTTTGTAAGCCGAAATCGCGATTTGAAAGGGTGCGATTTTCAAATCTCAAGAGCTGCGATTGTTTCGATTGATTATCAAATGTGGTAACAAGCATAAAAGTCGTTTTTGACAGGTCGCTTCATGTGCATATTATGTCTTCATGCGTATATTACGTTTGATGCAGAGTTTAACCAATAGGGGGTATTTTAACACTGCATGTACTGTAGAGACATGCATGGGACGTATTTTTCAGTCCCGCTCCCCCAGAAATATATGTTCTCTCGTTCCGTTGTCGCCCCCGTGACATTCATGTTTTGTCCTGCTCCTGCCGGCAAAAGCCTGCATAAAAGCAACCTATATATAGATTTTTTTCAGTACATCAATTGAATTTACATGAAACAGTTCTGTAACATCTCGTAAGTTTCACAAGACCCCAGCATAAACGTTCCCGATAAAATATTTGTTATATAGACCATAGGTTGCGTTAGACTTTTTCATTGTCTGTCATTTTGACGGACAGGGTCGTAAAAATTCCGTCATAATCTATTATTACCCGTCATTTGAATTTTCATATTATAATAATACATTTAATTGCTTTTATTTTTGTTCAAATTTTCATTTTTAATAATGAACCTACAATGCAAGCATACTGTAGCCTATAGGTTTTTGCATTTATTCATGAAGGGAACAGATGAACAGAAACTGCGTTACTTTTTGTGTTCAATACCACACTCAGGAGTGACAAAAACAACAAAACATGCAGGACTGGGTAAAAAAAATCGATTTCTCGATTTGAATAGATTCTCATTTCTATAGACTAATATTTCTTAAATCCCAATCGATCTTTCGGTATATGCTGGTATATGTGTACATAGTGTGCCTCATTTGTTACTTTCGATATGAAAAATCTCAGATTTCAAATTCTGTCCATTTCGTTAGAAAATTCAAGTAATAAATACCGTTTTGGCGCTCTTTAATGTGGCGTGATAGATCGCTGTAGCCTTAACTGGGTACTGGTGTAATCAAACGCATAGCAAAGGATTCGTAAGAGTTTCTTTTTTGTTCTGGATAACATGCTGAGCGAACACTGGAGCGCATTTGCCACCAACTGGACAGGAGTGGGAACTACAGTTACAAATTACAATAGATCACCCTCTGTGTGGTGTATTCCGTCAAAGTGACGGACAGCCTTCAGATTTTTCCGTCACTGATTAAAACATTCCGTCAATGACGGAAAATTTTCGGTTAAGGCGACCTCTGATATAGACTAAGCATCAACATTCACAAACCACTGCATTTCTTAACAGAAAAGCCAGCATGAGCTACTGCGTGCATCCATACATCTTAGTTTGCGATCTCATAAAGCTCTAACACAATGAATATTATGCACAATGAATCTTTCACAATGTCTACACTTCGTGTGTTTTAATTCGTGAGCACGCAATATTCAGCACTGAGCAAGAATTTTTGAGCAGTGAGTGGATTCTAACTTAACCACCTCTGATGATGACTGCCTATCCTTGTGTTTACTAATCAGGACCTCAGAAGCCCTGTACTTTATGATTGCCCGTCGGACAGTCCGGTCAAACATTTTGGTAGCCCGACTGGAAAACACAATAGCCCCGGGACGTCAGGCTAGCGATTTTGCGAGCCCTGTGATGTGACTGTTCAGATGCAACAATATTCAAATTAATTTTGGTGGCTTGACAACTTCTCCTGGTGCTCACAATCTGGGCTTTTGCATGGCTAATATAGGCTATACTCACAAAATATTATAACTTCAATTTAAAGACTTTTCTCTAAGTATTGCGACTTTATTCTCATAGTATTTCAACCTTAATCTCGTAGTATTTCGACTTTATTTTTTTAGTATTTCAACCTTATTCTCGTTTTATTTCAACTTTATTCTCGCAGTTTTTCGACCTTAATCTAGAAATATTTTGACCTTAATCTTGTAGTTTTTTTAACTTTATTCTCGTAATATTTCACCTTTATTCTCGTAGCATTTCGACCTTAATCTCATAATATTTCAACTTCATTCTCGTAGTATTTCGACCTTAATCTAATAATAATTCGACCTTAATCTCGTAATATTTTGACCCTAATCTCGTAATATTTCGACTTTATTCTCATAATATTTGAACTTTATTCTTATAGTATTTCGACCTTAATCTCATAATATTTTGACTTTAATCGCGTAGTATTTTGACTTTAATCGCGTAGTATTTTGACTTTAATCGCATAGTATTTCAACTTTATTCTCGTGATATTTCGACCTTAATCTCGTAGTTTTTCAATTTTATTCTCGTAATATTTCGACCTTAATCTCGCAATATTTCGTCCATAATCCCGTAGTTTTTCAATTTTATTCTCATAATATTTTAACTTTAATCGCATAGTATTTTGACTTTAATCGCATAGTATTTCAACTTTATTCTCGTAGTATTTCGACTTTATTCTCGTAATATTTTGACCTTAATCTCGTAGTATTTCAATTTTATTCTCGTAATATTTCGACCTTATTCTCGCAATATTTCGTCCATAATCCCGTAGTTTTTCAATTTTATTCTCATAATATTTTAACTTTAATCGCATAGTATTTTGACTTTAGTCGCATAGTATTTCAACTTTATTCTCGTAGTATTTCGACTTTATTCTCGTGATATTTCGACCTTAATCTCGTAGTTTTTCAATTTTATTCTCGTAATATTTCGACCTTATTCTCGCAATATTTCGTCCATAATCCCGTAGTTTTTCAATTTTATTCTCATAATATTTTAACTTTAATCGCATAGTATTTTGACTTTAATCGCATAGTATTTCAACTTTATTCTCGTAGTATTTCGACTTTATTCTCGTAATATTTTGACCTTAATCTCGTAGTATTTCGACTTTATTTTTTTTTGTATTTTCAACTTCATTCTCACAGTATTTCAACTTTATTCTCGTGATATTTCGACCTTAATCTCATAGTTTTTCAATTTTATTCTCGCAATATTTCGACCATAATCCCGTAGTTTTTCAACTTTATTCTCATAATATTTGACTTTAATCGCGTAGTATTTTGACTTTAATCGCATAGTATTTCAACTTTATTCTCGTGATATTTCGACCTTAATTTCGTAGTTTTTCAATTTTATTCTCGTAATATTTCGACCTTAATCTCGCAATATTTCGTCCATAATCCCGTAGTTTTTCAATTTTATTCTCATAATATTTTAACTTTAATCGCATAGTATTTTGACTTCATTCTCACAGTATTTCAACTTTATTCTCGTGATATTTCGACCTTAATCTCATAGTTTTTCAATTTTATTCTTGCAATATTTCGACCATAATCCCGTAGTTTTTCAACTTTATTCTCATAATATTTTGACTTTAATTGCGTAGTATTTCAACTTTATTCTCGTAGTATTTCGACTTTATTCTCGTAACATTTCGACCTTAATCTCGTAGTATTTCGACTTTTTTTTTTTTGTATTTTCAACTTCATTCTCACAGTATTTCACCTTTATTCTCGTAGTATTTTTCGACTTTATTCTCATAATATTTTGACTTTAATTGCGTAGTATTTCAACCTTATTCTCATTGTATTTCAACTTTATTCTCGCAGTCAAATGGACTATATAAAATATGATATAAAAAATACTTACTGCTGCACTTGGTGGCTGCAGTTCGAACTGGTGAAACTAATGATCAATTGAAGTTTTTCAGTGGCATAATCCACAAACTGTTTCTTCAAGGCTCTTTCCTTGGCCTTAGTAGTCCAGGTGAGTCTTTCATACAGATACAAAACACCGTACAGACTCATAGAGAGAGCAATCAGACGCCAGCCAACTGTTCGCCACACCTAAGAGAAGATATAAAGATGAACTTGAACAATGCATTAATTTACAACCCCAGTAAATTAGGGGAGGTCATTTTATCCTGCAATTTGGTTCCAAATCTCAAGTGAAAATTGTCATTTTCACCTCCCTCTACAAAATAAACATGCATTACTCAGTAAATATACATCAGTGACATTCAATATTTTGGTTTTCTTCTTTGTTTATTTGCTCTTGCGGCCACACTTTAACACTAGGAACCACATTTATAAAACAGAGGTTACTCTAAAGCATTAATGAGGAAGCAGTAAGGTAATTCTCACCACTCCTCCAACGATGATCACGCTCATAGACGTGCGGGAGGTGACCGAGGCCAGGTTGTTCACCATAGACATCATAAGTTCTTCCTGTGCCAGCGATTGCTGATTCTGACCTTGAGCTCTGGGGACCTGAGACTGAACCACCGCTGGGGCTGAAGGGGTGGTCGGCGCCGTCAGCTGAGTACAAAACAACAATAGACCATTAGAGTTGTCACAATACCAAAATTTTGACTCTGATACGATACCTGACTAAAATATGTTGATACTACTGTTGAACCAATACCATGACAAAAACATTGAACGAAAGTAAATGTAAATGAATACTAGATGATCCAAATGGAGGTTATAGTCATATCTATTTAAAAAAGAAAATTTAAAACAATAACACAGGACCATGGTGAGCAACTACTGAGTTTACAGGTATGTAAAGATTTTTCCAACTTTGATAAGAGCTAAAAGAATAAAGACAAATCTTATTTCATGAGATGGTCATATTATTGCACAATAACAATTTATATCATGATATAGTCATTTTTTGTTATTTTATCTTTGTTATTAATAATAAGAACCCAGATGCAATTAACAAATTACAAAATAAAATACAATACAATAAAACAAAGACATTAACTAAAAAAATAGGGCCCTATGAAATTTGTTTTATTCCTAAATTCATTTTTTTTAGACTATTTTTTTTTATATTAATCAAAAAGCATGTCTAGTTAATTAAAATCATGACCTAAAAGCAATTTTTAAAAAAAGTTTAACAGAAATTACATTTTAAGGTCTTATTAAATACATTTTATTTTCTCAAATTCAGATTTATTTTGATCCAATTATAAATTTTCTGCATTCCATTTTAATTAGTTTGATTAAATTTTAATAATCAAAAGCATGTCCAATTAATTTATAAGGATTAATTCGATTTTATAAAGAATTAATTATTTAAATTTCTTTTTTCCCCCCTTGTGTATTTACGATTTCTTGTAAATAAATTCTGGTAAATAATTTATTTGCTAAATATTCCTTAAGTATTGTTTTAATAATATTTTTATTACTAGTTGTAGCACTATCATTACATTAAGTAATATTTCTGTCAAGTTAAACCGAACGTTTATTTTGACGGGTTTCTGTTTTTATAAAGGCCTTTCTTAATAATGTGCTTGTTGGCAAGTTTCGCCGCTAAATGCGGCTAAAGTAAACATTACGACTCATAATCCCACATCGAAGAGGGGCAGGACCAGTAAAGCTCATTTGCATTTAAAGGGAACATGCAATAAAATTAGTTGTTTTTTGCAAAGCTGATTTTGACAAGGTAAAAGGGTGTTTTTTACACTACTATTGAGAATTTTTAAACAAAGTATATTATAGACTTTTTATTAAGACCCTAAAGAATCATATGAACTTGTGGAAATGCATCCAATGACCCCTTTAATCATAGGAGCCTAAATAAACAGCGTTAATATGGCTCTAATTGTGATACCTTTTTAGTATTGGTATATCATGCAACACTACATAGACCATTAAAAACATCTATTCAGACCAAAACATGAACATTAAATGTATTTCAGTGGAAACTCATCAGATTTTTGATAATTGTACCGGCAGGGTCTGATCCACCAGCATCAAGGCACGTTTGGCGTTGACGGGACCTAGGAAGCGGTGGACCAAAGCGGTCCAACCCAAAGAGAACTGGAACTCGATGTTCTCCTGAAAGTCTGAGCAGAGTGTGGCACAATTCAGGTCGTAGCTGAGCTCAAACTTCCTGCTGGGAATGAGCATGTGCAGCTGGTTCTGGACAGCAGAGGGCAGCAGAGGCTTCAGACACTCTGGAAGGACAATAAACAGGTATATCACTTATTTATCACTGCACAAACTGTCCATACAGTGGCTTTTATGGTTTAGAATCGCTTAATGAAGTATTCCAGAGTGCTTGACAACACAGTTGTGTTTGGAGGAATTACTTAAGTGACACTTCACCCATTATCAGAGATTGTCTATTATTAGGATTGTCACCTACTGGTGTTTATATATCAAACGCAGGTCATTGTTTCTGTTTCAGGACCTGCTGTTCTCACATACCCGTCATGTCTTGCTGAGACGACTGTACGGAGGCGTTTACGGCATTAGAACAGCGGAAGGCCAGATTCTTGCCCATGCCCTTCTCGATGTGGTTGAGAAGTTCCTGCAGAGGACGAACGGGTCAGATCAGGTACTGAATGAGATGATCATTTCTAAAGCTACGGAAATAAACTAAAATAATATGAACAAAAAACTTTTTTATACATATATAAAAGTCCAGGTGAGATTACTGAATGAGATTTCTCAAACAAAAAATAAATAAAAAAATAAACAACACTCATTTTTTAAAGTAATAATTCTAATAATATACATTTTTATATTATACACACACACAGTTGAGGTCACAAGTTTAAACCCCCCTTTTAGAATCTTCTAAATTATTTTTCCAAAATAAGAGGGATCATACAAAATGCATGTTATTTTTTATTTAGTACTGACCTGAATAAGATATTTTACATAAAAGAAGTTTACGTATAGTCCACAAGAGAAAATAATAGTTGAATTTATAAAAATGACCCTGTTCAAAAGTTTACATACCCTTAATAATACTGTGTTGTTACCTGAATGATCCACAGCTGTGTTTTGTTTAGTGATAGTTGTGTGTGAGTCTCTTGTTTGTCCTGAACAGTTAAACTGTCTGCTGTTCTTCAGAAAAATCCTTCAGGTCCCACAGATTATTTGGTTTTCCAGCATGTTTGTGTATTTGAACCCTTTCCAACAATAATTGTATCTTTTCACACTGAGGACAACTGAGGGACTCATATGCAACTATTACAGAAGGTTCAAACACTCACTGATGCTCCAGAAGGAAAAACCTTGCATTAAGAGCCGGGGGTGAAAATATTTTGGTTTTGAAGATCAGGGTAAATCTAACTAATTTTGTCTTTTAGAAACATGTAAGTATTTGCTGTAGCTTCTCAAGGACAGTACTAAATAATAAAAAAAAAATGATATTTAGGCAAAATAAGAAAAATGTACACATCTTCATTCTGTTCAAAAGTTTTCACCCCCGGCTCTTAATGCATGGTTTTTCCTTCTGGAGCATCAGTGAGTGTTTGAACCTTCTGTAATAGTTGCATATGAGTCCCTCAGTTGTCCTCAGTGTGAAAAGATGGATCTCTAAATCATACAGTCATTGTTGGAAAGGGTTCAAATACACAGAAATGCTAAAAATAAAAAATGTGGGACTGAAGGATTTTTCTGAAGTACAGCAGGCAGTTTAACTGTTCAGGACAAACAAATGACTCATGAACAACTTTTTTTTTTTTTTTTCACATTTGATGCTTAACATGAATCCATGTAAAGGATTTTGGACCAATAACTTTTTACTGTTGGCGACTTAAATCTTATGCAAATACAAGAACATACAAAAATGTACTTAGTAGTAGGTCAACTCTGTTCATCCATTTAATTGTGACAGATCTATTATGACACTCACAGATTTGTAGATTTTGAGCACGTGAGGTGACGGGTGGAAATCTGCACGAAACTCGTCTATGAGCACAGACAGACGGCAGATCTCTTCCTCCATGGCGATCGACACCTAAAACACAAAAACTACATAGTCAGTCCTTCACATAACATTAAATCTGTAAATAAGAGAGCTGGTGCCCCCCAAAGGAATGTCTATTGGGTGTGTGAGCTGAATAAAAAGTTGTTCCTGTTCAGTCTGTTAATATATATCATATTCTTTAAAATTCACTCTTCCTCATCCCAGTAAGATGGTGTAGCCGCTTAGACACAACAATATTCAAATACATTTCAGTGACCTGGAATCTTCACCCAGGGCTCTCAAATTTACTCGACTTTACTCTCGCAGTATTATGAATTCATTCTCGAATAATTTCGACTTCATTCTCGAAGCGTTCCGACTTCACTCTCGAAGCGTTCGACTTCACTCTCGAAGCGTTCCGACTTCACTCTCGAAGCGTTCCGACTTCACTCTCGAAGCGTTCCGACTTCACTCTCGAAGCGTTTCGACTTCAACTCTCAAGCGTTTCGACTTCACTCTCGAAGCGTTCCGACTTCACTCTCGAAGCGAAAGTGAAGTCTGAACGCTTCGAGAGTGAAGTCTGAACGCTTCGAGAGTGAAGTCTGAACGCTTCGAGAGTGAAGTCTGAACGCTTCGAGAGTGAAGTCTGAACGCTTCGAGAGTGAAGTCTGAACGCTTCGAGAGTGAAGTCTGAACGCTTCGAGAGTGAAGTCTGAACGCTTCGAGAGTGAAGTCTGAACGCCAGAGTGAAGTCTGAACGAGACTTCGAGAGTGAAGTCTGAACGCTTCGAGAGTGAAGTCTGAACGCTTCGAGAGTGAAGTCTGAACGCTTCGAGAGTGAAGTCTGAACGCTTCGAGAGTGAAGTCTGAACGCTTCGAGAGTGAAGTCTGAACGCTTCGAGAGTGAAGTCTGAACGCTTCGAGAGTGAAGTCTGAACGCTTCGAGAGTGAAGTCTGAACGCTTCGAGAGTGAAGTCGGAACGCTTCGAGAGTGAAGTCTGAACGCTTCGAGAGTGAAGTCTGAACGCTTCGAGAGTGAAGTCTGAACGCTTCGAGAGTGAAGTCTGAACGCTTCGAGAGTGAAGTCGGAACGCTTCGAGAGTGAAGTCGGAACGCTTCGAGAGTGAAGTCTGAACGCTTCGAGAGTGAAGTCTGAACGCTTCGAGAGTGAAGTCTGAACGCTTCGAGAGTGAAGTCTGAACGCTTCGAGAGTGAAGTCTGAACGCTTCGAGAGTGAAGTCTGAACGCTTCGAGAGTGAAGTCTGAACGCTTCGAGAGTGAAGTCGGAACGCTTCGAGAGTGAAGTCGGAACGCTTCGAGAGTGAAGTCGTAACGCTTCGAGAGTGAAGTCTGAACGCTTCGAGAGTGAAGTCTGAACGCTTCGAGAGTGAAGTCTGAACGCTTCGAGAGTGAAGTCTGAACGCTTCGAGAGTGAAGTCTGAACGCTTCGAGAGTGAAGTCTGAACGCTTCGAGTGAAGTCTGAACGCTTCGAGAGTGAAGTCTGAACGCTTCGAGAGTGAAGTCGGAACGCTTCGAGAGTGAAGTCGGAACGCTTCGAGAGTGAAGTCTGAACGCTTCGAGAGTGAAGTCTGAACGCTTCGAGAGTGAAGTCTGAACGCTTCGAGAGTGAAGTCTGAACGCTTCGAGAGTGAAGTCTGAACGCTTCGAGGTGAAGTCTGAACGCTTCGAGAGTGAGGTCGGAACGCTTCGAGAGTGAAGTCGGAACGCTTCGAGAGTGAAGTCGGAACGCTTCGAGAGTGAAGTCTGAACGCTTCGAGTGAAGTCTGAACGCTTCGAGAGTGAAGTCTGAACGCTTCGAGAGTGAAGTCGGAACGCTTCGAGAGTGAAGTCTGAACGCTTCGAGAGTGAAGTCGGAACGCTTCGAGAGTGAAGTCGGAACGCTTCGAGAGTGAAGTCGGAACGCTTCGAGAGTGAAGTCGGAACGCTTCGAGAGTGAAGTCGGAACGCTTCGAGAGTGAAGTCTGAACGCTTCGAGAGTGAAGTCTGAACGCTTCGAGAGTGAAGTCTGAACGCTTCGAGAGTGAAGTCTGAACGCTTCGAGAGTGAAGTCTGAACGCTTCGAGAGTGAAGTCGGAACGCTTCGAGAGTGAAGTCGGAACGCTTCGAGAGTGAAGTCGGAACGCTTCGAGAGTGAAGTCTGAACGCTTCGAGTGAAGTCTGAACGCTTCGAGAGTGAAGTCGAAACGCTTCGAGAGTGAAGTCGGAACGCTTCGAGAGTGAAGTCGGAACGCTTCGAGAGTGAAGTCGAAACGCTTCGAGAGTGAAGTCGGAACGCTTCGAGAGTGAAGTCGGAACGCTTCGAGAGTGAAGTCGGAACGCTTCGAGAGTGAAGTCTGAACGCTTCGAGTGAAGTCTGAACGCTTCGAGAGTGAAGTCGAAACGCTTCGAGAGTGAAGTCGGAACGCTTCGAGAGTGAAGTCTGAACGCTTCGAGTGAAGTCTGAACGCTTCGAGAGTTAAGTCTGAACGCTTCGAGAGTTAAGTCTGAACGCTTCGAGTGAAGTCTGAACGCTTCGAGAGTTAAGTCTGAACGCTTCGAGTGAAGTCTGAACGCTTCGAGAGTTAAGTCTGAACGCTTCGAGAGTTAAGTCTGAACGCTTCGAGTGAAGTCTGAACGCTTCGAGAGTGAAGTCGGAACGCTTCGAGAGTGAAGTCGGAACGCTTCGAGAGTGAAGTCGGAACGCTTCGAGAGTGAAGTCGGAACGCTTCGAGAGTGAAGTCTGAACGCTTCGAGTGAAGTCTGAACGCTTCGAGAGTGAAGTCGAAACGCTTCGAGAGTGAAGTCGGAACGCTTCGAGAGTGAAGTCGGAACGCTTCACTCTCGAAGCGTTTCGACTTCACTCTCGAAGCGTTCCGACTTCACTCTCGAAGCGTTCCGACTTCACTCTCGAAGCGTTTCGACTTCACTCTCGAAGTCGGAACGCTTCGAGAGTGAAGTCGGAACGCTTCGAGAGTGAAGTCGGAACGCTTCGAGAGTGAAGTCTGAACGCTTCGAGTGAAGTCTGAACGCTTCGAGAGTGAAGTCGAAACGCTTCGAGAGTGAAGTCGGAACGCTTCGAGAGTGAAGTCTGAACGCTTCGAGTGAAGTCTGAACGCTTCGAGAGTTAAGTCTGAACGCTTCGAGAGTTAAGTCTGAACGCTTCGAGAGTTAAGTCTGAACGCTTCGAGAGTTAAGTCTGAACGCTTCGAGAGTTAAGTCTGAACGCTTCGAGAGTTAAGTCTGAACGCTTCGAGAGTTAAGTCTGAACGCTTCGAGAGTGAAGTCGAAACGCTTCGAGAGTGAAGTCGGAACGCTTCGAGAGTGAAGTCTGAACGCTTCGAGTGAAGTCTGAACGCTTCGAGAGTGAAGTCTGAACGCTTCGAGTGAAGTCTGAACGCTTCGAGAGTTAAGTCTGAACGCTTCGAGAGTTAAGTCTGAACGCTTCGAGAGTGAAGTCTGAACGCTTCGACTTCACTCTCGAAGCGTTCCAACTTCACTCTCGAAGTATTCCAACTTTACTCTTGAATCATCTTATTTTTTATTTACATCATAGAAAAAATAATTCATGGAGAATCATGTAAAGCCAAGCTGCTTCAGTCCACTAAGTGTTCAGTGGAAAATTACTATAGGTATCTTTAGATTTACTTATATTTTATTGCCCCGTCTTAACCTCGAAGTGACTAGTCAGTGGATTCCTCGGTTTTACCTTGTTTTTCACCTCCTCTGTGATAGTCTCGATTTTCTTCTTGATATCCTGGATGAGCAGGTTGAGTTGATTGCGAACAAAATCCAGTCTGTCAATCTGATACTCTCTCTCCTCCAGAGAAACCACCCTGAGATCAGACACAAAACATGTTATTATACGAGCAACGGTCACACGGGAAGTCAATAAACTTATTTAATACTCATAACTGTAATCGGTGTAGAATACTGGATCTTCTGGCACAATATTCCCAAAGTAAAGAGAAACAGACGCACCTCTTTTCCGCGGCGGCGATGTTGATTTGATCCATGATGCCTTTGACCGTTTCTGTGATCTGCTTTGCTCTGAATGTGTGCTGCTCAAACTTTGTTTTCACTGCTGAATGCGAGATACACTCCTGCGAGGTCATGCAACACACACACGCTACTGTAAAAGGAGCCGTCATAGCCGACTCTAAAGGGTTAAAGGTTCAAACCTGCTGCAGCCGTCAAACTAAAACAACAAATTAAGAGCAAAAACTGCAGCAAATCTAAACCCTAAACGTCAGCCACTCTCCAATTCATGTCACAGTAGCATGAAAACAGAACATAAAAGCAAATCATATTATTAAAACAACACAATGAATGCAAAAGGTGAACATGAAAACAATAGATTTTCCAAAGAAATTACAGTGAGGTCAAAAAGTCTCAGAGCACCACCAATTTTAAAATTAATCACAATTAATAATTAGTGTGATAATAAAATCAGGCTATGATTTAAGTAAATATTTGTAGGGTGTGTTTCATTTACATGCTCCTGTGGTTCTGCATCAAAATAAAATTCAATGGTTTATTGTATGAAAATGAAGAAATAAAAGACAACTATAAATATTAGTATTGTAAAAAAATATATATATTATATTATATCCTCATTTAGTTTTCTGGGCTTTTTTATTTTATGTTAAATATTTTTATTTAGATTTAATAATAATATAATGAGTATATTTAGTACTTTTAAATATATCATTGTTTTTATTTAGCAATTGTAAAAGTTCATTACAATATTATCACAACATTAACGCCAAATTGTGCAACCTTACAAACAAGCACAGCAAACCTTTTTTTTCCTTTTTAAATCACATTTTAGTAATTTTTGTTTTTAATTTAGTAATAATATTTAGTAATATTATTCTGTTTATAATTTTTTTATTTTAAAATATATTATTGTTTTATTTAGTAATTCTAATATGTATTTATTAATACTTACTACTTACATATTTACATATAACTTCAATATTATCGCTTTAAGGCCAAATTGTGCAGCCCTACAAACAAGCACAGCAAACCTGATTTTTTCTTCTTCTTTAATTCTCATTTTAAATGGCAATTTAGTATTTTTTTATTTATTTGGTAATCATATTTAGTAATATTATTTTTAATATAATTAATATTATTTTTTATTATAATTCTAATGGTTTTATTTAGTAATAATAATAATTATTATTATTCATATAATTACAATATTATTACCACATTTTGGCCAAATTGTCCAGCCCTACAAACAAGCACAACAAACCTGATTTTTTTCTTTTTTCTTTTTTCTTAAAATCATGCAACCCTATTACACTGTAAATTACTAATACTGTTGTTTTCTTGAACAATTGCTTTTTTCTTAAGTTCCTTTCTATAAAGGTGTCTGCTAAATGCATGAATGCAAAATGCTAGATTTTAATGTGGACTCAGATTTTTTGGACTTCATTGTATTTCTTCTAAAACATATCAACAAAAGTGCATTTGTTTAAACCCAAAACAGAAACAGAGTGACCGGGCAAAATAAGTCCATCCATACTAAATGAACAGAAAGAAGAGGGTGAAACACAAATTCAAACTGAACTAAAGAAACAAATGTCCTCGCCTTAGTAAATCTAGACTTCAGCAATGACGACACAGATTGAGGAATACAGCCGCTTACGACGGCCGCTGAGAGAGACTGATGGGTTAAACTAACTAAACTTAACCAGATTAAACTCTGAACGCTGCTCAGAAACTGGAAATAATCATATGAGAAGGAGAGGAAAACCTCTATAAATCGCCTTGAAATGAAGCATTAATAGAAAAAAAAATTGAATGTGAATCTAACAAAGCCTTTCAAGCACAAAACAGCAAAACTGATAGAAAATAAAATGTTTTTTTTTTTTTCTTAAAAAAAAAAAAAGTTAATTTTAAGACCAAAATCTCACCATGTCAATAGCTTTACGCAAAATACTATAATTTTGATTTTGAGGTGAAATATTACCTGGATATGCATATTTATTATCTTATACATAAATCGAAAAACATGCTCTACTCTCTAAAAAAAACTGGTGCTGGTTAATAAGTTTCTTGCATTCCAGTGGTTTAGGCTAAGATAAGACACATGCTCTATATAATAAATATATAAACAATCATATTAGCTCTTTATCTACGGCTTACTGCAGTTTTTAAGCCGTTATAAACTGGACTGAGATTATATGAGCTGTAAACCGTTTCACCCACTGCTTACTGTAAACGTGAGTTTATTGATTTAGATCTGTTCTCATTTTCAAACCAGTTGAATTAATCAGTATTACTGATATTAAAATACGAGAATGGACCTAGATATTCAGGAAAGACCCAGGATTTCCACTGTCAACTGCAAGCTTCTAAGGAAGCTGCTAAATTCAAATACTATTTTGGTCTCCTTATAACCAGTGAAATCTGTTCCCATTGCGTCTCCCACTTGCCTCAAACAATCTCTCAAAGTTCTGGAACTCCTTTAGTCGCTCCTGAAAACCTTCAGCTAAAGCGCCTCCTATAAACAAAGACACACACACACACACACACACACACACACACACACACACACACACACACCTAGCTTTACCAAGTTTTATAAACAAACAAAGAGGTTCCACAATGTATTTCATAGGAAACAGACTTGGACCTTGTAGCATGTTAAGGGGCACCGTTTATGCAACAAAGCAATAACATTAGGGTAACCAGTAGTAGAAATATACTTATAAATATACTTAAAATATATATATCAAATAAAACATGTTATTCTCGTTAAATAAGTACTACGAGAATAAAGCCGAAATATTATGAGAACAAAGTCGAAATTACAAGAATAAAGTCAAAATGTTTAGAGAATAAAGTCAAAAATATCAGAATAATATCGAAATACTACAAAAATAGGAGAATAAAGTTGAAATACCACAAGAATAAAGTCAAAATGTTTTGAGAATAAAGTCAAAAATACGAGAATAAAGTCAAAATACTACAAAAATAAAGTAAAAAATATGAGAATAAAGTCTAAATGTTTCAAGAATAAAGTTGAAGTATTTCAAAAATTTGAATCATAGAAATTCAATAATAATAATATTTTGAGAATATAGCCTTTATTCTCGAATATCAACTTTATTCTCATTGAATTCCGGCTTTATTCTCGCAGAATTCTGGCTTTATTCTGGCTGTATTCCGGCCTTATTCTGGCAGTATTCCGGCTTTATTCTCCTAGTATATTGGCTTTTTTCTCGCAGTATTTCGGCTTTAATTTCGCTGAATTCCAGCTTTATTCTTGTAGAATTCTGGCTTTATTCTCGCAGTATTCCGGCTTCATATCACAGAATTCCGTCTTTATTCTCGCAGTATTCCGGCTTTATTCTTGCAGAATTCCATCTTTATTATCGCAGTATTCCAGCTTCATATCACAGAATTCCGGCTGTGTTCTCACAGTATTCCGGCTTTATTCTCGCAGTATTCCGGCTTCATATCACAGAATTCCGGCTGTGTTCTCACAGTATTCCGGCTTTATTCTCGCAGTATTCCGGCTTCATATCACAGAATTCCGGCTGTGTTCTCACAGTATTCCGGCCTTATTCTGGCAGTATTCCGGCTTTATTCTCCTAGTATATTGGCTTTTTTCTCGCAGTATTTCGGCTTTAATTTCGCTGAATTCCAGCTTTATTCTTGTAGAATTCTGGCTTTATTCTCGCAGTATTCCGGCTTCATATCACAGAATTCCGTCTTTATTCTCGCAGTATTCCGGCTTTATTCTTGCAGAATTCCATCTTTATTATCGCAGTATTCCAGCTTCATATCACAGAATTCCGGCTGTGTTCTCACAGTATTCCGGCTTTATTCTCGCAGTATTCCGGCTTCATATCACAGAATTCCGGCTGTGTTCTCACAGTATTCCGGCTTTATTCTCGCAGTATTCCGGCTTCATATCACAGAATTCCGGCTGTGTTCTCACAGTATTCCGGCCTTATTCTGGCAGTATTCCGGCTTTATTCTCCTAGTATATTGGCTTTTTTCTCGCAGTATTTCGGCTTTAATTTCGCTGAATTCCAGCTTTATTCTTGTAGAATTCTGGCTTTATTCTCGCAGTATTCCGGCTTCATATCACAGAATTCCGTCTTTATTCTCGCAGTATTCCGGCTTTATTCTTGCAGAATTCCATCTTTATTATCGCAGTATTCCAGCTTCATATCACAGAATTCCGGCTGTGTTCTCACAGTATTCCGGCTTTATTCTCGCAGTATTCCGGCTTCATATCACAGAATTCCGGCTGTGTTCTCACAGTATTCCGGCTTTATTCTCGCAGTATTCCGGCTTCATATCACAGAATTCCGGCTGTATTCTCACAGTTTTCCGGCTTTATTCTCGCAGTATTCCGGCTTACAGAATTCCGTCTTTTTCTCGCAGTATTCCAGCTTTATTCTCGCAGTATTCTGACTTTATTCTAGCAGAATTCCGTCTTTATTCTCAAAGCATTTCTACTTTTTTTCTCGAAGTATTTTGACTTCATTCTCAAAGTATTTTGACATTCTTCAAAACATCTTTTTTGTGTTCAGTACAGTTTCAAAACAACATGAGTGTGACAATTTAATTAAACTCTTTGAATACCCAAATCTGATTGCCATCCGCTAGATGCTGGCTCGTGAACCCATCAGGATCACGCTCTTACCCGTCTCTGGCATACCCTGCGCCCGTTGCATCCGCGAGTTCAGCACCTCCTTCGCCGATACGAAGAAAATACGTTTTGGCGCTTGTGCGCGATCCACCACCTTCAGCTCCTCCACCAGGAAGTTGACGCACCTGTCCGTGTGCTGCTTTCTCACCTGAAACCAAATGAACAACCACAAATTAATGACATATTTACAGAGTAGTCAACCACTATAGTTTTTATGTTGACCAATGCCGATGACAACATCTTAGACAGCAGGACGACTGATAAGGCTGATATTCACATTTTTACTTAATTTACTATATTATTATATTTGAAAATGAATAAATATGGGAAAAAGATATATTGGTCGACCTCTAAGCCGTAGTAAGCCAAATAAACTCACATCCTCCATGTATTCCGGTTCGGCAGCAGAAGCGTCCCAGCGATTGTTCAGGATGAAGATGTTAGGCTTTGACAGGCGTTCATTGACCTTGTGGAAGAAATGCTTCTCCTTTAAAAAGAAATAAATAACAAAGAGGTTGAGTTCACTAGAGGTTGTATGGTGGAAAGACTACTGAACACAAACACACACACATGCTGGCAGCATAAAGACAACAACGCGTGTTCACTTTTATCTTATCAGCTGTTGAGCAGCAATAAACTAGAGCATTAAATCAGTCCGGCACTTGAAGAACACGCACTTAAACAGAGAACTACAGGAACATATGGACATCAAATGAGAAATAATGTGAAATATCCGAAATATTGATTCTAATTTCATGCTCTTTTTCGAAAAATGCATTAAAAAATAAATGTAGCTTACACATTTATTTATGCTTACATTTCACTGTACTTTTATTTACTGCAACATTTCATGACATCATTGTATAGATTATTTAATCTGCTAAATCTTTGCATATGTATACATTAAGCTTCAATAAATGTTTCAAGTGATACACTGTAACATTGTTTGTCACATGACCTCCTTTCTCAATGTCAAAGAGTGTTTCCAACAACTTTAACTATATTTTCATGTAAAATAGGATACAAGCTATAAAAAAAGAAAGAAATGTCATCATAAAAGTCATAAAAAGTGTCAGTTAAATAACAGAATGGAGCCAGGCGATTGGAAAGTAGGGACTGAGAACTAAGATTAATCTGTGATGTTGTACATTTTGGCAAATGTTTTGAAAATAAGTGAATAAATTCGGAATGTTTCGAGAATAAAGTCGGAATGTTTCGAGAATAAAGTCGGAATGTTTTGAGGATAGAGCCGGAATGTTTCGAGGATAGAGCCGGAATGTTTCGAAAAAAGAGCCGGAATGTTTGAGAATAGAGCCGGAATGTTTCGAGGATAAAGTCGGAATGTTTCGAGAATAGAGGCGGAATGTTTCGAGGATAGAGCCGGAATGTTTCGAGGATAAAGGTGGAAAGTTTTGAGGATAAAGTAGGAATGTTTCGAGAATAGAGGCGGAATGTTTTGAGGATAGAGCCGGAATGTTTCGAGGATAAAGTCGGAATGTTTCGAGGATAAAGACGGAATGTTTCGAGGATAAAGTCGGAATGTTTCGAGAATAGAGCCGGAATGTTTCGAGGATAAAGTCGGAATGTTTCGAGAAAAGAGCCGGAATGTTGCGAGAATAGAGCCGGAATGTTTCGTGAATAGAGTCGGAATGTTTCGTGAATAAAGTCGGGATGTTTCGAGAATGAAGTTGGAATGTTTCAAGAATAAAAGATGGAATGTTTCGAGAATGAAGTCGAAATGCTTTGAGAATGTTTTGAGAATAAAGAGATTTTCGAAATTATGAGAATTAAGTCTAAATTAGTAAAATAAAGTCCAAATTATGAGAATAAAGTCCAAATGTTTAAAGAATGTCAAAATGTTTCGAAAAAAAATGTTGAAAAAGTCAAAATGTTTCGAGAATAAGGTAGAAAAAGTAAAAAAAAAAAGAGAGAATAAAGTCGAAATTATGAGAATAAAGTGGAAATGTTTCAAGAATGAAATCGTAGCATTTAAAGAAATTAATGTCTCACTGTAATCAGAAAGATAATTGACTCACATGCCGCTTAAACTGAAGCGAATACAGTGATCTTTTCAGTGATACAGTTTTTTTTAAAGCTGAGACTTTGGAATATCTCCCGGTGCTCCCAATCCAGGACATTTGTGTGTGCAACAGGATACAATATACTCTCAAAATATCATAACTTTAATCTTATAATTTCTACAAATTAATTCTCATAATTTCGATGTTATTTTCAAAATATTTAGACTTTATTCTCAAAATACTACGACCTTAATTTTGTTTTTAAGTTTTTTTTTGTTTTTTTTTACGTAAAACGCCGTCATAGGTTTTGGCCTGTTTTTCCATGAAGAAGAGTTCTAGGATTGCTGCCTGATGATTTATAATGGGGTGTTTATCTACCCTTTAGGAAACCCCCCCTGAGAGAGGCCCTGAAATCCACTGAAGCGTCCTGGGACAGCAGGCATGTGGGTATGAGCAGAGTTCACTCTAAATTCTTCCGAACGGCACGCAACCAAACTCTGAGCGACCCCTCCTGCACCGCATACTTTCCCATATTAGCACACTCCAAACACTTCACAGCATGTGACAGCTCCAGACCGCTCCAGTCCGATTAATGTTTGACTGTTCATAACCCAGCGCTGAGCTGACACTCTCAGTGTTCACTTCTCACGCTTTGCGCACTGCATGCTTACAACTCACCGTGTTCATGAGTGTAGATTCAGAGTTTGCCACCAACACAAACACATCCGCGTCCAGACAGAACTTGTCGATCCAGCTGTCCAGCTGTGTGGTGACGTCAGTTCCAGGACTGAAAGAAAACATTTAATCATCTGTAAATCCTGAAAAATAAAATGCATCACCATTTCCACAAAAAATAGGAAGCAGCACAACTGTTTTATCATAAGTTAATCACCTAATTATACTCAGTTATATTAAGGATGTGCTGCTGTTGACAGCTTAGTAACACTAGGATTGTAATTATGAGTGGATTAATTCAGATTAATTTACTGCATGTTAGACATACAAACTTGACTTTTGACTGGGACTGAAGTTTACCTGTCCACCAGAACCAGGTCGTCTCTGAGCAAAGCACACTTTGTTTTGGGCCAGAACACTTTGACCAGACAGCCGGCATCCAGACTCTCATCCATATGTAGTGCGTGCGCCAACTGATTTACCGTCTGCAGAGAAAAAGATACTATTATTATTTTTGCATTAGTAACACTTGTGCCTGTGCAAAATGTGATCCATTTGTGTTTATTTTTTACCCAAATTCTGCATTTTCATTTTTTTAATGGCTTAATTTCATTTCAATCACTAGAACGTACATCTTATAAATTGATTATATAAAGTTTTTACTTTTTTTTTTTATTAATTACATTTTTTTATTTTCAAACTTTTAATTCTTTTGCAAATTCTATGAATTCCTGGATTCCATCTTCCATTTTAATCATCAAAAAGCATATCTTTTCAACTGATTTCAAGATCAACTTTTGCAATCTAATATTAATTTATAACTTTAACAATAATAGGGGTCTTCATACAACATACAATGATGAGTTCTATGAGGACATCTCAAAACAAACCTCCATAAAGAATTACGAATAATGTTTAAAGGTTTTAAATTGATATCAGAAGTGTTTTGATAAATAATGTCTGCATAGGCAATAATAGGAAGAATTAATTGAGAGATTAATCTTTTCCTGACTTGAAATGAAAAGCAATTAATCGAGCGATATAAAGAGAACCGAGACGTTCAGATTTCATGTTTTCTAGAAATCACAGGGCCCCGATTGAGTAAATTCTGAGAGAAATTGACCATACCTTGATGCTTTTCTCCTCCTCGGACCCTTCGGTCATGAGAAAGGCCTTGTCTTCATCCGTTCCCTCCACGCTCAGGAAGCAGTTAGTGGTGTGTCCGATGCCGCTGGGAAGCACACGATCGCGCAGCATGGCGTTGACAACTGTGCTCTTGCCATTGCTTGTTCTACAATAAAAAAACAGAGGACGTTTATAGAATTTATATTATTGAAGTGAAACACTTATTTGATGCAACTTGTGGTCAAACTCAAAACCCACCTGCCGAAAAAGGCCACCTTCATATGGTTGCGAGCTAAAACTGCTTTAATTTTGGAGAGTTTGTCTGTGTACTCCTTGATCTGAGCCAACTGGCTCTTGTTTGCGATATTCTCCAATGACTCATTATTACAGGTTTCTTTTGAGACGGAAACAAAACACATGCAAATACATTACAATAGTTAAACTTTGACCACTAACAGACATCACTAAACGATCTTGCGCATTTCTAATGGAGGATTTGTGGGATATTTTTAAAATTCAGTTTACCTTGTACAAATTCAGAGCCTTCCTGAACGTAAACTAACAGCTGCTCAAAAACCTCGCCGATCTTCTTTTTGGCCAGAACAAAGCGCTTTAACGGAGAAGGATCTGACTGGTCCATTTCCACACCTGTGTGGAGAATATTTCACAAACATTCGGTGAGAATCGGATGAGATCAGGAAAAGGGTTATGGAGATTGTACAAAATATTTAAATCACATAAAATAAAAGAAACAAGAATGTTTTTAAAAAATGATTTTATTTTAACTGGGCTAGTTGCCCAGTCAGCATTTCTTATTTTTGTTTAGGTTAAGCTGAAGTACTATAAATAAATTAATAAACTGAAATAAAAAATAGTAATGCAAATAATAAAATAATAATATTAAAAGCATACAGACATTAAAACATTAAATTAAATGATCAAAAAAACTTTATACTAAACCTTAAGTAATAAAAATATCTAATTCTAGTGATTTCATAAAAATTTTACATAATTTAATGTTTTTTCCCCCAAATTCTACTAATTTAAAATTGTCTGTATTTTCCTAATAAAATAACTTTTATTTAGTACTTTATTTATTTATTTTCAAACTTTTTTATTTTTTTCCCCAATGTTTTAATCGTCAAAAAGTAAATCTTTTTTAAATGATTTCTATATCAACTTTTGCAATTTAATAATTTATTTTAATTTTAACAATAAGAGAGGTCTTCAAAATCAAACTTTTAAAAGTTTTATTCATTTATTTATTTTAAAAAATATATTTTGTTTTCAGTTGAATTAATACAAGTTGCTCTGTCAGCATTTCTTATTTTTGTTTAGGTTAAGTTGAAGTACTATAAATAAATAAATTGAAATAAATAATAATAATAATAATAATAATAATAAAATAATATTAAAGTATACATAAAAAATAATATTAAAAGTATACATTAAAAGATAAATAAAAGTTATAAAAACGCACATCAAAATTAACTTAAATAATAGAAACCCTATTTAATACAACTTTTACATAATTTTTTATTTTTTTATTTTTTTTATCTATATTTATTTTTTTCAGTTCAATTAATATTAGTTGCCCAGTCAGCATTTCTTATTTTTGTTTAGGTTAAGTTGAAGTACTATAAATAAATAAATTGAAATAAATAATAATAATAATAATAATAATAATAATAATAATAATAATAATAAAATAATATTAAAGTATACATAAAAAATAATATTAAAAGTATACATTAAAAGATAAATAAAAGTTATAAAAACACACATCAAAATTAACTTAAATAATAGAAACCCTATTTAATACAACTTTTACATAATTGTTATTTTTATTATTATTTTTTTATCTATTATTTTTTTTTTTTTTCAGTTCAATTAATATTAGTTGCCCAGTCAGCATTTCTTATTTTTGTTTAGGTTAAGTTGAAGTACTATAAATAAACAAAGTGAAATAAATAATAATATTAAAAGTATACAGACAGACATAATTTTTTTTATAAAATTATAAAAACACATCAAAATTACTAAAACTATACTAAAATTATACTAAACAATATAAAATTCAGTATATAAACAAAAACTATAACAGTCCACTAATGAAGACTAAAATTCATCACTAAAGGAGACAAGTTCAGGAGACATTATTATAGATTATCATAATTTTATTTACTCACTCTTATCTTCAAGACCTTTACATCAGAGCCAAAAACTGCAAATACATTTTTTTTTTATCAAGGTTAAAATCTGGAAACTCATTTTATTATAAATAATCAGAGCATTACATTTTTGGGGGACATGTGCAATTATACTACCAGTGTATTATTTACCAAGTACTTTGGAGTACCATGTAAATACCATGGTATATTAATATGGTAAACAATGAGTACCGTGTTTTTCCATGACGAGTGAATTATACAAAAATCTCTGTCATGCAAGAATACAAAAGTGAAAGTGACATGATTATTCATGCGGTATTACAGTAACGTCTGTAAAAAGTCTTAAAAGTCAGTTAAATCTGGTGACTTCCAGAGTAAAAAATGAATCTAAACACGATGTTTATATAATCTAATCAAAAACACGAGTATAAAGCAGAAGAGGAGATTAGAAAGCTGCAAGATATATTTAATAACCACATTTATAAACTCTAGCCTGTTAAAACGAATATTTATTTACGTTAACCTCATTAAGACTAATTAATTTGCTTTCTGGTATTTCAAAAGCAGATGTTAACGTTAATAATCTAACGTTAGCAACCGAACTGTCAGATGTTTGTAGAGGTGACATGAGCCTTTAGCTTTAGCGCACGACACTAATCATAAATATCTGATTTCAATCAGTGGCTTTCGTTATTTATATCGATATTATTGCATAATCACCGTTATAAAACAGATTAATCATACATCTTACCCGATCACAGGACTGTTAAATCCTCTCCTGTCATGACAAACAGACATACAGCCGCAGCCGCTACTCACTGCCGACACTGGACCGGAAGATTTCAAAATAAAAGCCCTAGACGTGCATGCAAATTTCAAAATAAAAGTCTCACACCGTTCCTCCAAAAATACAATTATAAACTTACGTAACATTACTGGGTTTTTTTTCTGTAAAACAGATTTTTTTTTTCTTGGATATTTTAAAATATTATTTGCAAATAGTTCCATACTAGAATTAGACCTAATATTTCCTGTTCGGAAAGCTCAGTCGTTTATATTTTTCAAACTGCCAGTGTATTCTTTAAGAGTACTATGTAAATACCATGGTATCATGTAACATAATTTTCCATGACGCCACACAGTAAATTATACAAGAAGTCATACAGGAATACAAAAGTGAAAGTAACTCAGGGTGATTATACATGCCTAATTACATAAAATAACTATTAACTGCCAGCAAAATCGGGTGACTTCCAGAGTAAAGTTAAATCTAGACATGTTATTTTTATAAGCTTATCAAAAACATGAGTATAAAGCAGAAGAGGAGATTAGAAAGTAGCTAAATATATTAAATAATCACATTTTATAAACTCCACCATATAGTCTATAGAACTTGTATACTCCTATAAAGAAAAGGAAAACCAGCCAATAATGTTAACAAACGATGTAAAAGCCTTTTCACACCAAAAGCCTCAGGCTCAGAGAAAAGGAAATTGACGTCTGTACAGTAGACCGCAGAAGAACAAATGTCAACTCTTCAGCAATAAAAAAAGCGAAATAAATGTTAGATGATCTTGAGTAGTTTTTGCTTATTAGTATGGATGAATTGGATCATTGAAGGTTAATAAAATGGGATTAAATACATAAAGGATATTTGTATTATTTAACAATTTTTTTTATTGCAGGTTTGCATTGAATTTCACTGTTTTTATTCATTTTGATGAACACTGTATCTGTTTTTTTAGTGAGTGAGATGAATTAATGCATGTTCACATTTATTCTAGAACTAAAGTAACATCTTTCTCTCAATTTTTCTCAACATGGGGACAGGAGAGCTTTTAATCAATAAAGGTGGGGAAAAAGTAACTGGCGTTACTTATTTGAAAAAGTAACTCAGATATTTTCTTGTCAATTAAAATGTAATGCGTTACTTTATTAGTTACTTGGAAGAAGTCATATTATTACGTAACCTGCATTACCCCCAACACTGGTCAATTCACTTAACATGGATTAAAAATGGCTACTAATCTATACACTGTAAAAAGTTTTCACCAGTTTCAACTTAAAAACTTAAGTTTAGCAGCTGCCTTAAAATTTTAAGTTGAATCAACGTAAGTCATTTCAACTCACACGTTAAATCAACTCATTTTTATTGTAATAAGTTAAAATGACTTGGTGTTTTAAGCTGATTTAATTTAAAATTTTAAGGCAGCTGCTGAACTTAGGTTTTTAAGTTGAATCTGATGAAATCTTTTTACAGTGTAAGATTTGAAATATCTTTGGATATTTAACATGTTAACATGTGACTACTGTTACTTCGGATCATTTGCAGTCAGTCTGATATCACAACACAAAATCACATTTTAGCTTGACTTTTCATGTCACAGGTTATGAATGCTGCTAAACTGCATTTCAACAAACAGCATACGTATAAATATACATTCTGTTCTGACCTTAATGGTTTTTACACTTTTAAGTGAGTCCATAACTGTATTATCTTCTTTATACATTTTTGTCTTTAGCATGCAGGTCTTTATTTACAACTGGATGTTGTTGTTTGACCCATCGATTTTTTTTTTTTTTCTGTTGTTGAACTCTTTCTCACATTCAATTAAGTTTGAGTTTGAAGAAGTTTAGATGAGTTTGTGATTATTACATAAAACAAATAATAATAGGAAAAAGAAGTATGTGACCCTGGACCACAAAACCAGTCTTAAATCCATTGTGTGGCACCTGTCACGTTTGAGATTTTGGCCTTTTTGGTTTTTCATAAAGTGTTTTTTTAGACTATTGGAAAGAAAACATCCAAAAAAGTGCTTCTTTTATAGCACTTTATCTATTTGTGTCAATATATTTCAATTACAATACATATTTTCAAAGGCCGTTTTCTCAAAATGAGTTTTTTCTCCTACACTGAGCCATAAATCTCCACTTCAGTAGCACTTACACACACCACACTTTACATTTGTATTCCTGTCTATATCCTGAAGGTTTTTACAGAGGGATTTGTTCATATATCATTTGCTTAATTTTATACAAAATTTTTATTCCTCAAAAATGGTAAAAAAAATATAATGTTTCCTGTTTGTTCTATGTTTTTTCTGAATTGTGTCATGATGAAAAACATTTGACTCTAATATGTAAAAAAAAATTTAACTGACTTCATCCAGTGTTTAGATTTTTGTACTAGAAATGTATGCAGTGGAAATATTAGAACAAATAAAATTAATGACAAGCAACACAAAAAGTGTACATTTGACTTTCTGTGTCTCGTTTTGACAAATATCTTTGTATTAAAGGAATAGTTCACCCAAAAAAGAAAATTAGTCCATTATTTACTCATCCTCCAGACATCCTAGGTGTATATAACTTCCTTTCAGTTGAATCCAATCGGAGTTATATTAACAATTATCCTGGCACTTCCAAATTTTAGAATGGCACAGGAGGGTGTTTCTCTTCATGAGTCCAAAACAAGTCCAATAAATTGCATTAATCTATAATCAACACTTTTTATTATGGATGAATACACTTTATTGGACTTGTTTTGGACAGATGAAGAGAAACACTCAACCACTGAACAATTTTTTAATTTGATTCTGATTAGATTCAATTAGGAAGTAAATAAGGAAGTTGTAAACACCTGCGGGTGAGTAAATAATTTTACTTTATGCCAAAAATCATTAGGGTACTAAGTAAAGATCATATTTCATGAAGATATTTAGTAAATTTCCTACCAGAAATATATCAACACTTAATTTTTGGACAACTTTAAAGATGATTTTCTCAGTATTTAGATTTTTTTGCACCCTCAGATTGTAGATTTTCAAATAGTTGTATTTCAGCAAAATATTATCTTAACAAAAACCATACATTAATGGAAAGATTATTTATTCAGCGTATCAATCTCAATAAAAAAAAGCAACAAAAAACAAACAAACAAAGAAAATAGAATAATAATGCAGAGTCCCGTACAAATGTAAAAACCTTAGAATTGTTTGTTTGTCTCCTTTAATTCCTGGCTTCTTAAGCTTTTCCTTTCTTTATCTTTCCTGTAAACAGTCCCAGATAACAGTGTAAACCTAGCATCTGGTTTTGATCGTGATTAGGTAAAACAAACAAAAAAAGGCTTAAATTAATTTACAAACTAAAATTCTTTGAATTTTAAGTTACAAAAGGTATATCCAGCCTATTTACACAATTCTAGCACATCAAAATCACACACACTAC
Source organism: Garra rufa (assembly GCF_049309525.1). Classification (NCBI taxonomy): domain Eukaryota; kingdom Metazoa; phylum Chordata; class Actinopteri; order Cypriniformes; family Cyprinidae; genus Garra; species Garra rufa. The sequence continues at coordinate 2,806,219 of NC_133380.1, read as the reverse complement.
ATAAAACATGCCTTGTATTGAGTAATCATTGTGACTTGATTAGTGATTTTGGAGATTGTATTTTAACAATAGTATGCTTAAGATAATGGTAGCAGTTCTGTAGCCATCTCTCAACAGCATCTTCTGACCGTCGCATCTTTTCAGCCTGAGACAGCTCTGAAAATGACAATGGAAATATCCGAACAAATGAGATTAATGATGAGGAACACAAAAAGTGTACGTTTGCTATACTTTCCATGTCTAATTTGGACAAATATCTTCATATTAAAGGGTTAGTTCACCCAAAAATGAAAACTAGCCCATTATTTACTCCTCCAGACATCCTAGGTGTATATAGCTTCCTTATTTCAGTCAAATCCAATCAGAGTTATATTAAAAATTATCCCGGCACTTCCAAGCTTTAGAATGACATCGGAGGATGTTTTTCTTCATGAGTCCAAAACAAGTCCAATAAAGTGCATTCATCTATAATCGACACTTTTTTATTATGGACGGATCAAGGCTATTTTTGTAAACGAAAACTAAAACCAAGACGAAAACGACTGATCAAAAAACATTTTCGTAAACTGGAATAAAATAAAAACGAAATAAATTAAAAATTAAAACGAAACAAAACGAACATATTTTATTGAAAAACTAACTGAAATAAAAACTCAATCATTCATATTATCACAGCAATACTGAGATTAAAGGTCATAGTTTGGATATAAACATTGACGTCTACGGTAGAGATCAATACAGAGCACATCTTTTGAGTCGATTGCATTGTTTCGCCACTAGGTGGAAAAAAGTAACTGTTAAAAAATGTATTTGTCATTGAATAGAGAGATTCATTCAGAAACGCTGATTCATCCAGTAATGTTTTTATGAGCGAGTCATTTATTCACTCAAACCACGTTTCATAAATTTAATATTAAAAATTGGTGTATTATATTATATTTTAAATACAAATATTATGTATTACATTATTAATAATTCATTCAAATGAATTAAACACTTTTAAATAGACTGCAGCGATTGATATTTTGTCTCACATTATAAACTATAAAAAAACTAAATAGAAATGTGATAACAAAATGAAAACGAAACTAAAACTAACAAAATTGTTAATGAAACTAAAGTTTGAAAACTATATTAAAATAAAAATAATTAAAAATGCAAAACTGTATTAACCTTGGGATGGATGCACTTTATTGGACTTGTTTTGGACTGATGAAGGGAAACATCCGCACATGCAATGCTAAAGCATGAAAATTGAATTGGACTCATATACACTTAGGATGCCTGGAGGGTGAGTAAATAATGGGCTAATTTTCATTTTTGGGTGAACTAACCCTTTAGGTTGTCTCTGTAGAATACAAACACTTGATATTCTGAGTAAAACTACTCACCAAATGATGATTTAATGTCCTGTAAACTTTCCTGAACACCATCTATGATTATAGTTTCCCATCTGCTGAACTCTCTCTCCAGAAGTGTCCTAACTGGCTCCGGAACTGAAAGAGATTTGAACATCATCAATGTTTGTAACACAGAAATCTGATGATTCCCAGAAGATTCACCACAAGTCCTATTTTTCAGCTTTGAATGCATTTGCTTCAGCTGTTCAGAAATTATGACAAAATTTTGTATAAAACAACTTACTGCTGTCGTGTTGAGATGGACCGGTCGCTTCATTTTGGGAATCAGGAGGTTCACTGTGCACTGCCAACCAAACAGAGTTAAAAATATAAATCAGAGTAAAATCTACAGAAACTAGATTAAAAAAAAAGTTTGTCAAGGCGTTGGCTTGAGAAAGCCTGATCAGAAAGTATAAAAAGTAAAAAAAAAAAAAAAGGTTTTCAGTCTGAAATTGTTTTATAGTTTTATAGTTTAACGTTTGAATGTTTTGGAACAATACAGTCCGTCAGATAGATAGCATGTTGCTAGCATGATTAGCACGTTGCTAGCATTACTATGAAGTTGTTATCATGTTTCTAACATGATTAACAAATATGCTAACTTGTTTTAACATGATTGCCATGTTGTTAGCATGTTTGTAACATGATTAGCATGTTTTAGCATGATTGTTGCTAGCATTTTTCTTACATGATTAGCAAATTGCTAGCATGTTGTTAACATTTTTCTAGCATGATTGACAAGTTGTTAACATGTTGCTAGCATGTCTATAGCATGATCAACATTTTGATATCATGTCTATAGCATGATTGACATGTCTGTAGCATGTCTGTAGCATGATTAGCATGTTTGTTAACATGTTTGTAGCATGATTAGCATGTTGCTAGCATGTTATAGCATGGTCAGCATGTTGGTAGCATATTTCAAGCATGATTAGCGAGTTGCTAGCATATTGCTAGCACGATTAGCACGTTGTTGTCATGTTGCTAGCATGACTATCAAGTTTTTATCATGTTTCTAGCATGATTAACAAATTTGGTAACATGTTTTAACAAGATTGGCATGTTTTTAGCATGTTTGTAAACATGATTAGCATGTTTTATCATGATTGTTGCTAGCATTTTTCTTACATGATTAGCAAATTGCTAGCATGTTGTTAGCATGTTTACCATGATTTTGAAATGTTTTAACATTATTAAGATGTTGCTAGCATGTTAGTATGATTAACAAGTTGTTGACATGTTTAGTTACATGATTAGCATGTTGTTAACCTGTTTCTAGCCAGATTGACAAGTTGTTAACATGTTGCTAGTATGATTCCACTATGATTAGCAAGTAGTTAACATGTTGTTAGCATGTTTCTAGACATGTAAGCATGTTGCTCGCATGTCTATAGCATGATCAGCATTTTGATAGCATGTCTATAGAATCTTTAACATGTTGCTAGAATGTCTGTAGCATGATTAGCATGTTGCTAACATTATTGTAGCATGATTAGCATGTTGCTAGCATGTCTGTAGCATGATTAGCATGTTTTGCTAGCATGTCTGTAGAATGATTAGCATGTTGCTAAGATGTTTGTAGCATGATTAGCATGTTGCTAGCATGTCTGTAACATGATTAGCATGTTGCTAGCATGTCTGTAGCATGATTAGCATGTTGCTAGCATGTTTGTAGCATGATTGCCATGTTGTTAGCATGTTTGTAACATGATTAGCATGTTTTAGCATGATTGTTGCTAGCATTTTTCTTACATGATTAGCAAATTGCTAGCATGTTGCTAGCATGTTTGTAGCATGATTAGCATGTTGCTAGCATGTTTGTAGCATGATTAGAATGTTGCTAGCATGTCTGTAGCATGATTAACATGTTGCTAGCATGTTGCTAGCATGTTTGTAGCATGATTAGCATGTTGCTAGCATGTCTGTAGCATGATTAGCATGTTGCTAGCATGTCTGTAGCATGATTAGCATTTTGCTAGCATGTTTGTAGCATGATTAGCGTGTTTGCTAGCATGTCTGTAGCATGATTAGCAAGTTGCTAGCTTGTCTGTAGCGTGATTAGCATGTTTGCTAGCATGTTTGTAGCATGAATAACATGTTGTTAACATGTCTGTAGCATGATCAGCATGTTGTTAGCATGTCTGTAGCATGATTAGCATGTTGCTAGCATGTCTGTATCATGAATAACATGTTGTTGACATGTCTGTAGCATGATCAGCATGTTGCTAGCATGTCTGTAGCATGATTAGCATGTTTGCTAGCATGTCTGTAGCATGATTAGCATGTTGCTAGCATGTCTGTAGCATGAATAACATGTTAACATGTCTGTAGCATGATCAGCATGTTGCTAGCATGTCTGTAGCATGATTAGCATGTTGCTAGCATCTCTGTAGCATGATTAGCATGTTGCTAGCATCTCTGTTGCATGATTAGCATGTTGCTAACATGTTTGTAGCATGATTAGCATGTTGCTAGCATGTCTGTAGCATGATTAGCATGTTGCTAGCATGTCTGTAGCATGATTAGCATGTTGCTAGCATGTCTGTAGCATGATTAACATGTTGAAGATCTAGCCTGAGTTTGTAGTTTGTAGAGTTAAAGCTCTAGGAGAAGTAGGAGTCAGAAATAGTCTCAAGCCAACTTTATTATACCTGATGACAGAAAGCCGAGTAAAAACTTACACTCAGGCGTCAAATCCATGCTTGCCCATTTTTTAAGTTTTATACTTTCTTTCATGATCCCCATGCACAACTTTTCTATCTTTTGTGTTATTTCCTCAGCTTTTCTCTTAAACCCCTCATCCAGAAAGCGGGTGAAATCCTTCAGTCTGACCTCCATATTCAGATCCTCCTGTTCGTCATTACCCTGAACACTTTTCCGTGTGTTAAGACGAAACGAACTGTTTTCTGCCGCCATCTCATCAATCTTCTGGAGCAGCTCTAAGACTTGATCTGGGTTCTTGTCTGTGTTGTCAAAGACGTGATATCTGTTCCTGCATTTCTCAATCAGCCACTGAAGAGCTTCACCTTCACTCTCAATGTGCTGCTCGATGGAGATGTCTTTGAATCTGTCGCCCCACGTGAACAAAACTATAGTGTGTCTCCAGACCTCGTCTCCAAGGATAGACATATTCTGCCTAATGATTATCTTTTGTTCTTCCTGAAATGATGTATCTGCTGGAATTACGAGCAGCATGGCATTAGGAAACTTCTTACATGCTGACACGTTTCCTAAAATCGCAGATCTAATGAAATCTGGGTTGAGCTCAGATTCAAAGTACTTCCACCAGCCTGGAGTGTCCAAAACAGTTATCTCCCGTCCGTCTACATCTCCGTAGCCTCTCTTACCCTCTCCGGTTTTTCCTCCTATGGCAAATTCATTCCGGTTCAAGATGGTGTTTCCAGCTGAGCTCTTTCCAGCAAGAACCCATCCAAACAAAACCACTCTGATCTCTTCAAGACGACGCACATATGCTGAAATGAGAAGGGCAGTTGAAAAAGGTAGAAAATTCTCCAAACAACCTTAAATGCAACCACATCATTATCTTACCTTTTTCTTGAACTGTTGACCGTTCCTCCTGAACTCTGGATTTTCTCAAACTTGCTCTGGTCTGGATTTCCTTCCACTGCTCATTGACTTCATTCACTTTTTCCAAGTCAATGTCAAAGTGCTTGCCGTTATTCTTCCTTACAATTTGTTCGATTTTCATGAGCAACTCTTTGACTTGAGTTCGGTCGTGATGGTTTGAATTATTATTAAAAACGTGATATTTATTTTCACATTTTTCAATGAGCCGCTTGAGTGCTGATCCTTCTTCCTGAATATGCTTCTCTATGTCTTCTCGTTTAATCAAATCTCCTCTTGTGAAGATGATGAGGGTGTGAGTCCAGACATTCGGACCCAGCAGCTCCACATACTCCTCCAGAAACCTCCCATCGGTGTCTGTAAAAGGTGAATCGGCCCGAATCACGATCAGAACCGCATGTGGTCCAGGTGAAACCAAAGAAATCCTCCGAACCAGCTGCTGTTTGGAGATGTTGGATAAATCCTTCAGACTGAAGGTTTTCCACCAGCCAGGAGTTTCAACCAGACTGACTTTCCTGCCATCAAAAAAACCTTCTCTCTTCACATGTTCATCTCCTTCAGCTTCTGTTTCACTGGTTTCCAATATAGTGTTGATCATCAAGGTTTTTCCAGAGTGACACCTTCCAATCAGCACTGCTCTCAATTCTGAGGCGAAACGAGAAGAAAATGAAATGTTTTTAAATAATAGCTAGATGCAACTTTATCATCTAAAATTGTGCTTATCATTTAGGTTTTTCAGATTTCTGCCATCCAAGAAAACACACACACACACACACACACACACACACACACACACACACACACAGACGTTGAAGAGTCAACCATATTTCATTCAAATAATTGTTAAAAAATTGGTGTGAATGGGATCTTTTTTTAACAATGTTAACTTGCGAAACTTTTAAAAAGACTGAAAAGCAAAGTAGTTTTTTGTTATCTTAAATGCCTGTACATTTTACCTTGTTCCATCGCTCTTGCGTGTCGTTCTGTTTTGCTTTCCAAAAACAATGTTTACAAAAAAGTTCAACAAAATGAAAATCAAACTAGGCTATACATCTGAAAAATATCAAACCAGTCTAAAATAACTTCAAAAACTTCAAAAATCAAATAAAATCACATAAACGCGAATACAAATAGACAAATCTACTAGACGACATCCAGGATGAAAACTGCTTGACTTCAACTTGACATGGCTTAAAAACGAAAATGCATCTTTAAATGCTGATCTGAAACCAGAATATCCAGTTTGTCTAGTCTTGTGGCTGATAATGTTGCGTAAATATTTATTTTTATGAAATGTACCTGACTGGAAACCATGTGCTTAATATCCTCAAATAACCTAAGTAGATGTTCACAACCTTGGTTTATGTTTGTCTATTATCATATTGCAATTGATTGAATATAATTGAACTTACACTGTAAAAAACACTTTGTTGAATCAACTTAAAATAATTTGTTACATGGTTGCCTTTTAATTTTAAGTTCAGTCAACTAAACTAAAGTTTAGTCAACTTAAAATGGTAAGTTGTACTAAGTGACAACTTAGATATTTGAATTGATTCAACTTAAAATTTTAAGTTTACTTAACATTTTTTTTTTTTTTTTTTTTTTTTTTTTACAGAGTAGCTGTGTCACAGTCTGGCTGAATGGAGGAGTGGAGATGAAGCAGGTGAACCGGAATAAATGAATATAAAAAGTTTTATTAAACAAAACACTGAAACTAATACAAACAAACAAAAACCGGGAGCAAGCAATGATCACATGTAACAATACAAATATGGGCATGGAAAGAACCAAAAACACTAAACCAAAAGGGGGAGCAAATGGGACAAACCAAAAGTACTGGAAACAGAGGGGGAAAAACACTAGTGAAAGTGAAATGAAAGTGACGTATTGTCAAGTATGGTGACCCATACTCGAAATTGGTCCTCTGCAGGTAAACAGAACAAAACACAGACATAATCCTGACAAGCTGATGCACATAAGTGGGTTTAATCTAGAATAATTTTGCCAACATATCCATATTTTGGAGCAGTTTTGTGAGTTAGACTTGATTTGTCTTGTTTTGTCAAAAGTGTGAATTTTTCAGTGTTCCTCTCTAGCTGTGTGAAAAAAGAAAACTTAATGCGAAATATTCATAGGAATGTAGTTCTCACGTAGAATCCTGTTTGCCCCTGAAAATTGACAGTAACAGTAAATGTGACTGCATCTTAAAGCTCTCTCTGTACATCCAGCATCATTGTGTTGTTCTCTACACAAAGTCTTTGTTTTTGCAATTCAAGAGAAAAAATAAACAGTAAACAGCAATACTCTTTTAGAGGAACATCACAAGGTGCAGAACGAAATTAAATACAAACATAAACAGAACAGAACGCCTCAAAATAACCATTATTTTGATAAATAAGGCTATAATTTACATGTACGAAATATGCATTTAGATTAAGTGACTATTCATCCAGTGACTAAGTGACTTTAAAAACAAACCGATAAGCTGGTATTGCTCTGATGGGTTTACTTCATGTACTTATTGTACTTACTGTACTTATGTTCACCAGTTTCAACTTAAAAACCTAAGTTCAGCAGCTACCTTAAAATTTTAAGTTAAATCAGCTTAAAACTCCAAGTCATTTTAACTTATTACAATAAAAATGAGTTGATTTAACTTGTGAGTTGAAATGACTTAAGTTGATTTAACTTAAAATTTTAAGGCAGCTGCTAAACTTAAGTTTTTAAGTTGAAACTGGTGAAAACTTCTTACAGTGTAGGATCAGCTGCACTCAGCTGAGATTCTTCCATGTATTTTTGTGCAAATTTTCAGGAGTTTCAACCAGACTGACTTTCCTGCCATCGATAAATATTCTGTTTTCACAAGCTCATCTGTGGATCCTTTAGTCTCTGTTTTACTAATTTCCAGTATAGTGTTGATCCCCAAGGTTTTCCCAGACTGAAACGAGAAAATCACATTGAAACAAAAATAAATAAAGAAATGCACAAACAAATAAATTAATTGATTAAGAGCTGTATGTTAGCTGTATAGAGATGCAGTTTTAGCAACTTGTATTTATTTTACTTTTACTTAGGATTAACAGGAATAGTTTGCATATAGATCAGCTTTGAGTAACTTTAGTAGTAACTATAGTTTAAAGTCAGACATTGCTTGTAATGATTTTTTTAAGGGTGTAGAATTGAGTAAATTAAATGTCTTTTATCTACGGTTATGTAACAGTACCTACCTGTTTTTCCCTTTTTTTTCTTTTGCAGATAGCTTCAGGAATAATCGCATCTTCTAAAAGCGTTGGTTTCTGCTGCCTAAGGTCAACGCGGATGGATTTATGGATTTAGATTTTTACAGAAAAGTAAAAAGGTGTGGTTAGAAAAAATGACTGCATAAATAATGTGAGTAGTAAACATTTGGTTAATCACTTAAGGTGTGACAGTGCCCCCCTTTGGTCACATGAGAAAGTGCAAACTCTTGCGGTCCATGTACTGAAGGGGGCGGGGCAAACACATGTCTATCATCAGACGCCATCGCACAAGCACCGCCCACCTCCAACATTCGCGCACTTAGACACGCCCCTCGCACTGTGTAGCGTTTTCCGGCATCAGTGTTTAGCTGCTGCGATTTCCTCAATTACACAATTTTTAGCGTTTTTACTCCTCGACAGCAAACACGACCTATTTCATCGTTATTATGCCCCTGTAGCGTGTAATTATCATTCACGATATTCATGAGGGAGTTCTGGCGTTTTCTCTGAACGGGAAGTTTGAGTGTTTTCATCGTCTGTGTATGTTTTGGGCTTTTGGAAACGGGTTTTCGTGAGCAATGTTAAACGCAGCACGAACCCGCGGACTGCTGCTTTTACTCCTGAGTTTATTCTGCGCTCATTTGAGCTGGGGATGGTTTCAAAACAACGCCAAGAGCAAAAGCCCACAGAAGGAGCCTGTTTACGAAGACACTCTCGACAGCCAAGACCAAAGCTGCTTATGTCATGTAAGTTTATTTGAAAAAACACATTATTAGTGTTCATTTTTCAGTTTTTGACACAGTTTCACTAGTATTTCTGGCATGTTCTACTGTCGCGCGAATGTGACGTCATCACGTCCGCAGTTCGTTGCGGTTTTCTGCGGCGTTTAGTGTTTTCTGTTAAGTTTATTTCGCTTAATGTTGCGCATTCTTATCTATATTTTGTCGATAGACATTTATTTTGTGGACAGTTAATATCTAGAGAAACAATATTCTGATATGCATCACCAAAAATTAAGGCTGACGTGTTTCTTGACTTGTTTATTTAATTACTCATTTATTCGACTTTGAAGTATACATTATACAAAATTAAAAAGGATAAGATTGCTTAATAAAACGATTATATATTTGTTATTTATTATTTTAATTCATTCATTAATTTAGCTGCTTGGTTAGATTTATTTTAAGTTATTTTTTAAATAACTGCTCGGCTTGGTCTGTATTTTAAGTTTAAGTCTTTTATTATTTGAATTTATAAATTTAATTTTGTTGCTCCTTTGTTTTGTGTTTTGACTTATTTATTTATTTTTTTAAAGTTATTTATTATTTAATTTATTTTGCTGCTTGGTTTGGTCTGTATTTTAAGTTATTTGTTAGTTGAAATCATTTATTTTAGTTGCTGCTATGTTGTGTGTTTTAACATTATTATTATTATTTTTTTTAAATAATTTTAAAGTTATTTATTACTTTAATTTATTGTTCTGCTTGGTTTGGTCTGTATTTTAAGTTATTTATTAATTTGAATTCATTTATTTTTGTTGCTCCTCTGTTTTGTGTTTTAGCTTATATTTTATTTTTTCAATTATTTTTTAAAGTGATTTTTTATTTAAAAAATATTAATTTAGCTGCTTGGTCTGGTCTATATTTTAAGTAATTTATTATTTGAATTTATTGCTTTATTTATATTGCTCCTTTTTCTGTGTTTTAGCTTATTTTGTATTTTTAAATTTTAAGTTATTTATTTTAAATAATTTATTTAGCTGCTTGGTTTGGTCTGTGTTTTAAGATATTTATTATTTGAATTTATTTCTTTATATTTTTTAACTCTTGTTTTAAAGTTATTTATTATTTAAATTAAGTTATTGACTATTTAAATTATTTTATTTATTTACTTTTGTTGCTTCTTTGTTCTGTGTTTTAACTTTATTTTTAAAGTCTATTTTCAATGTCTTTAGTGTTTTCTGTTCAAATCTGCATGTTGGTTTATCTTAATGTTCCATATTCTTATATTTGGGTGTTATTTTATGGCTGTCAGCAACCCTGGCCAATTAATATCTTTAAAAAAAAAACAATATTCTGACAGGTATAACAAAGATATAAGGCTGAGATGTTTGTTTCTTAACTTATTTTAATCTTATTTAATTACTTATTTGTATCACATTTAATCATAGACATTATATTCGGCTTTAAAAGACTTTGACACAATAAAGCATGTATTATATAATTAAAAAGGTTAAGTTTACGTAATTAAAACGAATTATAAAGTATGTATTACATATTGGCGCAAACTTAAACTACGTTGAAAAGCAAACCGTCTGTTATTAAGCGTGTTGTCGTTCCATTGGTCCGTTGGAGGCGCTGACGTCAGTTGGATTATAGGTTTTGTAGTCTTTTATCCCTCCCTCCTCCGTTGACTACAGCGCTGAGCGCTCCGGCGAAGAACTACAGCGCGTCGCGTGTGGGCGTGTCAGCTTGTGACGTTCTTTTGTTTGGAGGCGGGGCGACGCGGCTGAATTTCCACGCGGTAGTTGATTGAGTTTTGACAGCTCATCTCAAGCGGTTTGTGATCACCTCACCGAGTCGGTCCTGCATCGCGGATGACAGCTGCTAGAAACCGCGTGAAGACCGCAGCACGCGCTCAACACTTTAATAAAACATAGGTTTTGCATTTGTAAAGGGATGTCTGTAAAGAGATGCCGTTTTTGGGAGGCGTCGCTGTTTGCTCTGGGACTTTTTGCACTTTTACAGTCAAAGCAGGTCAGGCCATTTATACCACTTAAATATTTAACTTGGTTTCTTTTTTGCTTTATTCTGTTCTGTATTTTAAGTTATGTACAAGTAATTTATTATTTTAAATAATTTATTAATTTTGCTGCTTGGTTATTTATTATTTGACTTATTTTATTTATTTTTGTTGCTCCTTTATTCTGTGTTTTTTATTTTTTCAGTTATGTATTATTTATCTGCTTGATTTGGTCTGTATTTTAAGTTATTGTTTGAATTTATTTATTTATTTATTTATGTTGTTCCTTTTCTGTTTTTTAACTTTTTTAAATGTTTTTTTTTTTTTTAAGTTATTTAGAAGTATTTATTATTTTAATAAATTTGTTAATTTTGCTGCTTGGTTATTTATTATTTGACTATTTATTGTTGTTTGCTCCTTTGTTCTGTCTTTATTTTTTTTTTCAATTATTTTGTTAGATATGTATTTTGATTAATTTATTTAGCTGTTGTTTGAATGTAGTTATTTATTTATTTTTGCTCCTTTGTTCTGTGTTTTAACTTTTTTATGTAAGTTATTTATTTTAATTTATTTGTTTAATTAGCTGCTAGGTTATTTTTATATATTTTCTACTTTATTTGTTCTGTGTTTTAAGTTATTTAAAAGTTATTTATTATTTTAATTAATTAATTTAGCTGCTTGGTAGTTTATTATTTGACTTATGTTGATTATTTTTTTTAATTATTTTGTAAAAGTTATGTATTTATTTTAATTAAATATTTGATTCATTTATTTAGCTGCTTGGTTTGGTCTGTATTTTAAGTTCTTGTTTGAATTTAGTTATTTTTGTTCTGTGTTTTAACTTTTTTTAAAATGTTTTTAAAGGTTATTTATTATTTTAATTATTATTTAATAAGCTGCTTGGTTTGGTCTGTATTATAGGTTATTTTTTAAATTTATTTTGTTTATTTAATTTTGTTTCTTTGGTCTGTGTTTTAACTTATTTTTTTATTTTTCGAAATTTTCTTTTTAAGTCATTTATTATTTTAATTAATGAATGAATTTAGTTGCTTGGTTTGGTCTGTTTTTCAAGTTATTTATTATTTTTATTTATTCATTAATGCACCTTTGTTATGTGTTTTAAGTATTTTTTATTTTATTTTTTATTTTATTTTTAAAGTTATTTATTATTTTAACTAATTAATATTTTTATTTAATGTCTTTTAAGATAATTATAATTGATTTAATTTATTTTTGTTGCTCCTTTGTTCTGTGTTTTAAGTATTTTTTTATTTTATTTTTAAAGTTATTATTTTAACTAATTAATGTTTTTATTTAATGTTTATTATTTTTAGTAATTAGTGTTTTTATTTAATGTGTTTTAAGATATTTATGATTTATTTTATTTTATTTATTTATTTTGTGTTGCTCCTTTGTTCTGTGTTTTAAGTTATTTTTTATGTTTTATTATTTTTTTTAAAGTTATTTAATTTAATGAAGTATAGGCTTTACAGGCTTGTACTGACTTGATCAATTTTAATTATTTATCTGAGGTCAGTTTCAAAAACCCAATCAGTAGTAAGAGTACTAACACAAAGCAACATACTGTGTACTTTTCTAATGAGAAACTAGACAGATGGATAACTATTTTTGAGTTTTTATCAGATGATAGCTGTTGTTATTCCTGTTTTCTGCAGTTAACAGGTGTCTTGGACGACTGTTTCTGTGACATCGAGAGCATTGACGTCTTCAACAACTTCAAAATCTATCCTCACATTCGCAAGCTCATAGCGAGAGACTTCTTCCGATACTACAAGGTACATTTATGTCTTAAAGATCTACACTTGCAACGTAAACCTCAGAGATGATTCACTGCATCTTTACCTGGTCCTACAGTCTGGATGAATGAATATGAGGGGCTTTAAATAAATACATGTTTTTATTATTCATGTTAATAACAAACGTTCTGTGCAGTCAAAGATTTTACTTGACATTTTCTGTACTTTTAATATTGTTGCTTTTATTATGTTAATATTTATAGATTTTTAAGCCATTTTACTCAAACGCTAAGAGTAGCGTTATTTGGTATTGTTTATATTATAAAGATATTTATTTTATTTTATGTGAATTATAATAATTAATAATTAATATTTCATATTATTTATATATAATTGTTTTATACAAAATGTTTTGTTTGTTAATTTTCTTTTTTATATTATTTATATTTTTACATGTATTAATACATGATTTAATATATTTAAATTTTATTATAACCTAAATTTAAATAATTAAAAATATTGTCTATTATAAAATAATATAAAAAAGTCAAATAAAAATATTTCATTAATATATTTCTTTTACATATGATATAATTATGTTTAGCAATATGATATAATAATGTTTTATTATAATGGAATTTCTTAACAAAATATATTTATTTGATTTGATTTCATATTATTTAAGATATTTTTATATTTTCCAACATTTTTTATTTGATAATATTGATATTAATGTTATTAATAAATAAATAAATAAATATATATTTAATTTTTTTTAAATGGCTACCACTTAAATATATTTTAACACTACTGTTAATGTTATTAAAATATATTTTATATTTTTTATTTATATTTTTTATTTATAAATGGTAAAATTATATTAATATATTTACATTAAATTACTAATATAAATAGTTTAAAATAATAACAAGTAGTTTAAAATAAATGTTTTTATATTAAATTACCAATATAAATGTACAATTATTTTTTATTTTAATTATTAATGATTAATTATTTTACATGTTTTATATTTAATATTTATTTTATTATAATATAATAAAAATAGTGTATTATAACATAGTATAAATAACAAATTAAAAAAATATTTATTATAATTAATAATTATTCTACAAGTATTCGATATATTCATAAAGTAATATAAAAATAGTATAAATAAAAAATTATGCCATTTAATATTTATATTAAGTTACTAAACGAAATAATATAAAAAGAGTATAAAATAAAACTTTTAATTAATATAATATAATTAATATTATTAATCTAGTCATATTAAATTACTAAAATTAACTTAATAGTATTTATTAAAATTAATAATTATTCGACATGCGTTAGATTTAATTTATTTATAATGTAATATAATAATAGTATAAAATAACGTTAAATTGTTAATATATTTATAGATAATTACTAATAGAAATAATATACGTTTTGATCAACTAATAAATATTTTATTCTATATTTATTTACAATATAAAAACGAATATGTATTTTTATTATATGTGATGTTATTATAAGTTTACTCTCGTCTTATTCCACTCAGAAGTCAATTCAAGTGTTTTATGAGTATTTTGCTCACAGAAACTCATCATATTCTTGTTTTCCAGGTGAATCTGAAGCGTCCGTGTCCGTTCTGGCCCGATGACGGCCATTGCTCCATCAAAGACTGTCACGTAGAGCCATGTCCAGAGGTCAGAGTTCAACACATTTGGTTAATTTGACGTGGCTGTAATTTGACTATCCAAAGAACAGTTTTAAAACCATTCTTCCTCATGCATACAGCTTGATTGTTTACTCCAGTTTTAAAATAAGGATTTAGGATTTAAGGATTGACATTATTTTCTTTTTCTTCCAGAGTGAAGTTCCTGTAGGAATTAAATCCGGCAACTATAACAAGGTAAGAGACTTTTAGAGAGATGTGTTTGCTTTTGGAAACAGTGTTTGTTTTGATGAGCTGAATGTAGTTTGTACATTAAATGCTTTTTTAAATGCAGTACGTCAGCAGTGTGTTTATGTGGTGTTTGTTCAGCTGTGTTCAGCGCGGGCCGCTCGCTGCTTGTTTGTTGAGGGTTTGTGTAATAGAGCGGATAAGGTTGAGTCAGCGCTCACAGAGTTTGTCCTTAATGTCGCCGAACGCGTCTGATAGCGGATGAACTGGTTATTTTTAGTGAGCTGTGAACGTTCACACTTCATAGAGAAGATAGACGACCTCAGACACATCTGGACAGGAAACACATGCCACTGTATGAATGTGTG
>NC_133380.1:2781219-2786219 GCF_049309525.1 Garra rufa | reverse complement strand
GAAAAAAAAAATTGTTTTTCTAAAATTATAAAATGTCATAATTATTAAATTAAAAAAAAAATCTAAAATGATTTAATCTGTTTCTATGTAAATGGAAAAATGAAAGGAATCATTAGATAAAATAACAATAAAAAAATTAAAGCTGTAAGAAAAAAAAATAATGGTAATAATTGTTTTTGTAAAATGATAAAATGTCTTAATTCTTTAAAAAAAATCTAAAACTAACTGTTTTTATGTAACCAGAAAAATAAAAGGAATTATTAGATAAAATAACATTGAAAATGTAAAATTCGTAAGAAATAAAAAAAATTTGCACAATTTTAAAAAAATCTAAGAAATGATTAGATAAAATAACAATAAAAATGTAAAAGCTGTTGAACCTAAATCAAATATACATTTTTAATTATTTGAAAAACATATAACATTATATGTAAAAGATATATGTCTATCACAATGTATGAATAATACATTTTAAAAGTAAAAAATTGACATGGTCCTAATTTAGGATGATTTATTTATTTTTTCAAGATTCACCTTTGTAATCATGTATGTTAGGTGTTCTTGTGTGTAACCTGACCTCTTTTCTCTGTCTGTCCTCTCAGGTGATGATGATGGTGAGTTAATATTTGCTTTGCATTTCATTTGCATACATGATGATCAGTGCAGAAGGGCTTTTATTAAAGCAGACTCTGGTTTGTTTCTCACAGGTGAAGGATTTTACAAATGGCTGGAAGGTAAGTGATTATTTAGTGTGAATATACTCAAAACAAAAAATGACTTTTATTAGCAATTATAACCAAAAATGTTGGTTTGAGGGCCTGTAAACTTTCTTAATTAACATTAATTGACATAATAATAGCTTTACAGTTGATTTGCACAAATTTGTTCTGCTCGTGTTTTGTGAATGAGGCCTGATGTGTGTTTTCCTGCACACATTTCCACCTGAAACTGAGAGATGTCGTCATTATTTTAAGCCTCTCTGGGCGAGTCCAGGCAAATCATAACTTTTACGCTGCTTACAGTGTCATGAATCTATATTTCACCACAAAACATGCAGGGAAATAGACTAAAAAAGCTGCCGAGGAGATCTTCTCTGTGGTCTGACCCATTTATTTGAACTATGCTTTGAAAATGTATACACTATAAGTATATTACCCTGTATACACTATATCTGTGGATGATTTGAGTTATTTTAAGATGATTTTTTTTGTGTAATTTCTTTATTTTAAAATATTTCTTTATTAATATGGATATGCTCAATATAAATGTTTATTAAAAATGTAATTATTTAAAACATTTTAACCAAACATTTATTTATTAAAATATTTTAAAATAAAGAAATGTAGAACATATCCATATACATAAATAAATATTATAATATATATAAGAATTTCTTTATTTTTAAATATGTTAATAAATAAATGGTAAAAAAAAATGTATATGCTAATTATTTTAAAATAGCTGTTATTATTATTTAATGTGTAATTATTATACACAATTTATTTAAATAAATTTTTTAAAATAATTACATTTATACCTTACAATTTATAGTTTTTTTCCTGTTGTCATTTTTATTTAATATATGCAAATGATTTTATAGATTGTATACCTTACAATTTATAGTTATACATTTTTTCCCGTTTGTTGTCATTTTTATGCAAATGATATTAAAATAACTATTATTACTTAATGTGTAATTATACACAATTTTTTGAGCTCATTAAAATAAGCTCATAAAATGGTACTCAGGAGTTTTTTTTAATTTAATATATGCAAATGATTTTAAACTTTTTTTTAATGTGAGATTACTCATTTTTTAAAAATTTGAATACATTTTTTAAATAATTAAATTAAAACTTACAATTTATAGTTATAGTGTTTTTTTATTATTTTTATTTTTTTAATTATAAAAAAAATCTATTATATAAATGGTACTCAGGATTTTTTTTTTTATTTAAATAAATATTTAAAATTAAATTTATACCTTACAATTTAAAGTTATAGTTTTTTTAAATTTATTTTTTTATAATTTATAATTTTTTTTCCTGTTTGTTGTCATTTTTATTTAATATATGCAAATGATTTTATAGATTGTATACCTTACAATTTATAGTTATACATTTTTTCCCGTTTGTTGTCATTTTTATGCAAATGATATTAAAATAACTATTACTACTTAATGTGTAATTATACACAATTTTTTGAGCTCATTAAAATAAGCTCATAAAATGGTACTCAGGAGTTTTTTTTTATTTAATATATGCAAATGATTTTAAATGATTTTAAACTTTTTTTTAATGTGAGATTACTCATTTTTTAAAAATTTGAATACATTTTTTAAATAATTAAATTAAACCTTACAATTTATAGTTATAGTGTTTTTTATTATTTTTATTTTTTTAATTATTATAAAAAATCTATTATATAAATGGTACTCAGGATTTTTTTTTATTTAAATAAATATTTAAAATTAAATTTATACCTTACAATTTAAAGTTATAGTTTTTTTTTATTTATTTTTTATAATTTATCATTTTTTTCCTGTTTGTTGTCATTTTAATTTAATATATGCAAATGATTTTATAGATTGTATACCTTACAATTTATAGTTATACATTTTTTCCCGTTTGTTGTCATTTTTATGCAAATGATATTAAAATAACTATTATTACTTAATGTGTAATTATACAAAAAATTTTGAGCTCATTAAAATAAGCTCATAAAATGGTACTCGGGAGTTTTTTTATTTAATATATGCAAATGATTTTAAATTATTTTAAACTTTTTTTTAATGTGAGATTACTCATTTTGTTAAAAATTTGAATACATTTTTTAAATAATTAAATTAAACCTTACAATTTATAGTTATAGTGTTTTTTATTATTTTTATTTTTTTTAATTATTATAAAAAATCTATTATATAAATGGTACTCAGGATTTTTTTTATTTAAATAAATATTTAAAATTAAATTTATACCTTACAATTTAAAGTTATAGTTTTTTTATTATTTTATTTTTTATAATTTATCATTTTTTTCCTGTTTGTTGTCATTTTTATTTAATATTTGCAAATGATTTTATAGATTGTATACCTTACAATTTATAGTTATACATTTTTTCCCGTTTGTTGCCATTTTTATGCAAATGATATTAAAATAACTATTATTGCTTAATATGTAATTATACAAAAAATTGAGCTCATTAAAATAAGCTCATAAAATGGTACTCAGGAGTTTTTTTTTTAATTTAATATATGCAAATTATTTTAAATTATTTTAAACTTTTTTTTAATGTGAAATTACTCTTTATTTGAATGCATTTTTTAAATAATTAAATTAAACCTTACAATTTATAGTTATAGTGTTTTTTTTATTATTTTTATTTTTTTAATTATTATAAAAAAATCTATTATATAAATGGTACTCAGGATTTTTTTTATTTAAATAAATATTTAAAATAATTAAATTTATACCTTACTATGGAAGCCCGTTTCCGCCAGGTCAGAAAAAAATCCATGCCTTAAAAAGTCGAAATTATGACATACTTAAGTCATAATTACGAGATAAAAAGTCGAAATTATGACTTAACAAGTCGAAATTATGACTTACTATGTCGAAATTATGACTTAAAAAGTCGAAATTATGACATACTTAAGTCATAATTACGAGATAAAAAGTCGAAATTATGACTTAACAAGTCGAAATTATGACTTACTATGTCGAAATTATGACTTAAAAAGTCGAAATTATGACTTACTTAAGTCATAATTATGACTTACTTAAGTCATAATTATGACTTAAACACATTGATCACATGACCACTTCACGCTTTCCGTTTTCAATCATGATTCGGCATACGCCTTTGAAGTTCCGTTTCCAGGAGTGTTCTAATGATAAACGGGACATTCCAGAACGAATTACCTTGGTTTAAAACTGTTTGGAGCTCCAAGTTCAGTAGCTACACACCTTATTAATAAATTGGGGGTGGCTTAATGGAAAAAAAGAGTGAAATGAATGAAAATGAAAAAGGTCAAACTCTTGTATACAGTTGATATATATATATATATATATATATATATATATACACACACACACACACACACACATCCTGCGAAGCCGCTATACATCCCGATCGAAATCAAATGATTCACGATACGCTCATAATTGAAGTCCCATTCTGAATTAAATGATTCGAGAATCCAATTGGAGCGCTTTAAAACAGAGGTTACTGAAAGCTCCGTTAAAACTTTGCTCAATTTCTCTATATAATGTATTCGTTGTTTGACATAAAATCATTACAATTATTAGGCCTAACCTACAGTATATTATATATTTATATATTTATTTAATTAATATTATATTAATTTCAGCGCGTTGCGTTCATATTCCGGGTTCACCCGCTTGCCTGTACACTGTACAGTTTATATTATATAATCTGAATACTATGTGTGTGTGTTTTTATTACCACTCTCCTTTCCACTAAGACACGTTAAACGTTTTACAACAGATTTCTTTTGAATTTGTTCATTAAAGAGATTTGCTCTAATTAATTATTGACAGTTTCTGCTGATTACATTTTTATGCCAGTAGGTGGTGACAAATGAATGTCTTTTATGTTTTTGAGTGAGTTATTGAATCACTGGGCCTTCAATTGGACACGGACGTGACAGGATTAAACTAGCTTAATTTGCTCATATTTTTTTATTAATTTATTAGAATTTAAATATTTTCATTCAACACATTTTCAACACAGCATCTTAGACATTTTGCTTTCACATTAATTTGTACTTTAAAACATTAGATAACTTATTTTCCACAAACCATCATCTTTTAGTAATCCCAAGGACTAAAACTGCACATGTTTTGGTAGTCAATGTATATTCTTTGTCAGGCAGTTCTGCTGTAAGAGCCTCGCTTTCTGGTGGGTTCAGGTTTTCTTTATTATTCCTAAAGTACAAGTAATTTGGCACAAACACATCTAAGTAGGCTATTCATATTATT
>NC_133380.1:2713152-2780719 GCF_049309525.1 Garra rufa | reverse complement strand
AGCTGAATGTGCGCTCGCGCAACACAGTCTCACTCCCAAGTCGTCACATATTGACGTTTGGCCTTTGGCGTCGCATTTTGACGCACAGGGTACCCCTTCAGCGTCATTTTTGGACGTGCAGGGTCCTCACTACTTTAAATAAGAAACCCTTGGCGTCAATAAGCTGACGCGAAAGGCACTGTGAATTTTATCGTCATGATTAAATGATCTATTGGGTAATAATATTGCCATTATTGCATATGTATTGGGGTGTGATTTTTCAATGCAAACAGTCACAACAGACACATTTACGAGCACGTAACCCAACCCCTGCCCCTAAACCTAACCACTTGTCAATAAAACACAGTTTCATGGAGGTCTTCGTTTCTTCGCATTCCCCGTTGACGCTGCATGCGTACAGGCTGAGTGGATGCAGAAGATCCGGGGGGATGATTTCAACAAAATTTTTAAATGCATATAATTCCCAGTGTATTTCAGTGTATTTTGTGCGTTTCTGTACTTTCTATTACTGCATTTATTTTGTGCAAGTGAGATGAGTAAAGAAAGACCATCTTTTTCATGAATCATTATCTCTCTGGTGTTTATAAGCAGCACACACAGTATTTTACTACCTGTAAAAATACACAAACTTAGCTATATTAAATTGTTTGTGGTACCTACAGTTACAAATGTAAAATATGTGATGATAATATTGATCGAGCAATTGATGTAAGGTAAATGAAAATATATGAGCAGAATTGAGAAAATAGTATTAATGGAGATAAATTGTAGCCTATCACATCTAGGCAAACGTGTGAAATTCACGGTGCATTTTATGCAAACAACTCTAATCGTAGTTGTATATCTATATTTACAGTAGGCATAATTGTCATTGCGTATGCAGCATGAGTCACAATCTTCTGTTCGTGAACAGTTGTATTTCATTCATTATCTGACTATGCATCCGTGCATTTAATTGCCATTGGCTCGTGTGATAGTAATATGGATCTTAGTAGCATTTTTAGTGATACTAGACAATAATAATTGATACCCGCTCGACGGTGTAATTTACTTCCGGGTAAAGATATGATCAGTCAAATGAAATACAATAAATGTACAAATAAATATTACAAATTAAAAAACGATCGGAAATGCGTCCAATTTTCTATTATTATTATTTGATGACAACAATACATTTGGAAAACAAAATACAGCCATTTCTGCTTTTTTTCTTTTAAACAAAAAACCAAGCTGCACCCTTTTTTAAATTTCATCTTTCATTCCGAAATTGAATAATGAATGAACGAAAAAGTACACGGACCATCTATATAGTTTTTACTTATTTTTACTGATATTTTAAATTAGTTTTTTTTTTAAATATATTTTCCGTGTTCCATTAAAGTTAGTTTTTTTTCCGTTTTAACATTCTATATATTTTACCTTATTTTTAGTAATATTTTGAATTAGTTTTTATTTTTATAATTTCCGTGTTCCATTAAAGTTTTAGTTTTTTTGTGTTTGTCATTTTTTTTTTCGTTTTTTTAATATAGGATACATAAGATATATAATATATATACTGTATATAAGATATATCTATATATCTTAAGTTTTTTTATATATTTTTTTTTTTTTACTTATTTTTAGTAATACTTTGAATTAGTTTTCATTTTATTATTTTATGTCTTCCATTAGTTTTATTTTTTTGTGTGTTTGTCATTTTTATTAGATTTTAACATCTATATAGTTTTTACTTATTTTTATTAATATTTTGAATTAGTTTTCATTTTTATATTTTCCGTTTCCCACTGCAGTTTTAGTAATTTTTATTCGTGTAACATCTATTTTATTTTACTTATTTTTATTAGTATTTTGAATTAGTTTTCATTTTATTATTTTCTGTCTTCCATTAAAGTTTTATTTTTTTGTGTGTTTGTCATTTTTATTAGATTTTAACATCTATATAGTTTTTACTTATTTGTAGTAATATTTTGAATCAGTTTTCATTTTTATATTTTCCGCTTTCCATTAAAGTAAAATTGTGCATTTGTCATTTTTATTTGTTTTTTTTAACATCTATATAGTTTTTACTTATTTGTAGTAATATTTTGAATCAGTTTTCATTTTTATATTTTCCGCTTTCCATTAAAGTAAAATTGTGCATTTGTCATTTTTATTTGTTTTTTTTAACATCTATATAGTTTTTACTTATTTGTAGTAATATTTTGAATTAGTTTTCATTTTTATATTTTCCATGTTCTATTAAAGTTTTAGTTTTTTGTGCCTTCTTGTCAATTTTATTCATTTTTTAAACATCTATATAGTTTTTCCTTATTTGTAGTAATATTTTGAATTAGTTTTCATTTTTATATTTTCCGTTTCCCACTGCAGTTTTAGTCATTTTTTTTAGTAAATTTTTTTAACTTATTTTTATTAGTATTTTGAATTAGTTTTCACATATTTTTATTAGTTTGTTATTTTAACAGGGCAAGTTAAACTAAAAATAGAAATGTTGGATTTCAGAGTGAAGTATACATTGTAATACTTTAGAATTTGAGTGAGCTCTCTGAATGAAGTCCTTGAAATTCAAAAATGTAGTTCTAGAAAAGTCCTAGAATTTCATTTCGTGCCATCTCTACGAACTTTTATATTGATATGAACCCTCTGTCTGTCTGTCAGGCGACTACGAGAAAGGCGTGGATCATCTGACGAACGCGATCGCCGTGTGCGGTCAGCCGCAGCAGCTCCTGCAGGTCCTGCAGCAAACGCTTCCTCCTCCAGTCTTCCAGATGCTCCTCACCAAACTCCCCAGCATCAGTCAGGTGACACACGTTTGCAATACAATACAAATCTGAAATTCCCAACTGCAAATCTAATGCTTCTGTCCTCTAACGCTTTGTGCAGCGCATCGTCAGCGCTCAGAGCGTCAGTGACGACGACATCGAGTAGGAGACCTCCGGGCAGCTCTGTGACATCACTTCCTGTCTGCTTCGAATCAGTCAAATGGCTCTGTCCCGCCCTTTCCATCCAGTTCTCAAACACTGAACGCACACATACGGATTTAAAAGAAGCGTTTAGGATAAAATGTCATATAAAAAAAAAAAGTTTTGTTTTGAATTTGAGCTTCTGAGTTTGTCCTTTTGAAGTTGACGTGTTTTCGGTGTATTTGAATGACAGAAAAGCATGACCAGTTCATTTGTTTTACTTACAATAGCTTCACAAAATCATGAAATATGCAAGAAATCAACATGTGGACGGGATGTTTACAGTGTCCTTCGTCTGTCATCGACTAACGCCGAACGCAGCCGAGGGACGCGCTGCTGTCATTTATCTGTGTTCATGTATTTAAGTTATTTTTAAAGGCTATGAGACGTTTAATGTGGTTTTGTGGGATATGAAGCACGTTTAAAGGTGCTCTGTTTCAAGTAGGGGAGAGTTTTCTCTTTTTTAACTCCAAAATAAACAAAAATCAATGTGTCAGTCACTCATGTGCCTCCATTATGTGCTGCTTTTAGATTTTTGTGATGCACAATTGCAATTTAAAGCAACAGATCATCTAAAAATGATGACAAACTTCACTTGCCCATTAATATTAATTCATTAGACATCATAAACTAACACTGCAGACAGCATTTAGTAATCGAACCGGATATTCATTTTATTTCTGGGCAACAATTAATTGTGATTAGTCACGCATTTACATTCAGACATTTAGCAGACGCTTTTTTTATCCAAAGTGACTTACGAAAGAGGACAATGGAAGCAATCAAAAACAACAATTAAAATAAAAACTCTTAATATAAGTGTGTATATTATGTATAAATAAATACACATGCATGTATATATTTAAGAAAAATGTTATGTTTATACATTAAACACTTATATACATATAAATTATATATTACATAACATGCTGTATGTGTGTGTCTATTCATAAGATATTATATATATATATATACACAGTACATGCATTATTTAAACAAAAACTTTTATTTTGAATGCAATCATTTGAACAGCACTAATTAGTTCATAAATATACTTTATATATATATTATATTATTAATAATTAATAATCCACAATTTTGAAAAGAAGACAGCAAATTTAGTTGTCAAAATTGTCTTAACATTTGTTAAACAAGTGATGGGGACAATTATGTTAATTATGATTTCATATTACATAATATATGTAAATACGTGTCTAAAATTTAAATTAAATCCCACTCTTGGTATTTATATATTATTAAGAGTTTTTTTTTTTTTCTTAATTTTTGCTATGTCAGGCCATAGGACAAAAACAAACAAAAAACATAATATAATTAGTTATGTACCCTTTATATTTTCTCAAATATCAGACTTCACACTATATAAATATATGAATTTCTTCTTCAAAAATGGTCTTTTACAAAATAAGCATTTTATTACTGCTTGTTTGTCAATTATCCATGTTGTAACAATCCTAAATAATTCTGCTTTTGGTCTGTCTACAAAGAGCATTGGCAAGGTAGTTATCTGACACGATACAAATCGTTCGTTACATCTAACATGTCGATCGTTGAAAAACTTTTGTAACGTTTTAAAACTGATTTCAACAAGTCAAAACAACCGCGACATATAAATTAAGCTCTTACCTGCTCATAAGACAATATATTTACAGCTATCCGTCGTTCTTTCGTTTCGTTTTGATGTCGTTAGTGAAATTCGCGCTAAAAAAAAATGATTACCTGTAATTACTATCAGCGCTGCGCCTCAATCATCAGATTCATCCGCGTCGAATCACGCCGCCGAAGCACAACTCACGTGACGATGACCAAAACAATCTTCCTCCGCGAGTCATTTGTAGCAAGTTAGTTAGCAGTAAACCGTTTACCTCACCTGAATATGTTCCTAGATTTGTGTTGGATGTTATCTTTGGAATTAAAATATTGATATTTTATTTGTAAACATTTTTTTTCTCTTATTTAGTTAAATTTATTGTCTTATTTATTTGCTAAGTGTTGTGTAAACATGGCTGAAGACCTGGAAATCTGAGGACCAGACAAACCGATTCAGTTAGGGAGTCATTTACGCTGGAACCGCTCCTATTGATTCAAGCTCGTAATTTTGATCAGTTTAAGCGATTCACTAGCAAAAAACTAGATCAAAAAGCCATTTTAGAATTTCGACATCGCTTGTAATAAAAAGCAAGTGTAGGTGAAAGAAACTGCTTTTCGAAACTCATAATCAGTTGAACCATTCGCAAAATGGTTAACTTTTTTCGAAGCACTCTAACCGAAACGCAAATTATTTGTTTCAGATCGGTACTTCAAATTATGTATCGCAAATCATTTGATTTAGATTGGAACTTTGCGTATTACGAATAATTTTATTCTTCAAGGCACGTATTGCGAATCATTTGATTTAGATCGAAACTTTGGAGCGGATTTGTGAATCATTTCGCAAATTGAATGATTCCAAAGTCCCGATCTGGTTCGCGAAATCTTTTGATTCAGATCAGAATTTCGGCGCAGACCGTGAATCATTTCATTCAGATTTAATGTTCAAAGTGCATATTGCGAATCGTTTTTATGATTTAGATCGGGACTCGGAACGGGTTCGTGAATCATTTTGCGAATTGAATGATCCGCGCTCCGAGTCCTGATCTGAAATGATGTTTCGCGAATCATTATTCAGATCAGGATTTCCGGAGCGCAGATCGTGAATCATTTAATTTAGATCTTCAAAGTACATTCTGCGAATCGTTTTTGTGATTTAGATCGGGAACGGGTTCGCAAATCATTTTGCGAATTGAATGATCCACGCTCCGTCCTGATCTTAAAATGAATGTTTGGGCTTCATTATTCAGATTGGGGCTTGAACCATTTGATTTAAATCGGAATTTTGGAACAGATTTTCGCGCTCCAAAATCCCATTCTGAAGGGTTTGGAAACAATTCAAATCAGGACTTCGGTGCAGGTTCGCGAATCATTTGATTCAGATTGGAATTTTGGATCGCGAATCATTTGATTCAGATCAGAATTTCGGATTGCGAATCATTTGATTCAGATCGGAACTTGGTGTGGTGTTCGCGAACCGTTTGATTCAGATCGTAATTTCGGAGCCCGAATCACGAATCATTTGATTTAGATCAGAACTTATGAGCCTGAATCGCGAATCATTGATTTAGATCGGTATTTCGGATTGTGAATCATTGATTTAGATCGATCGGGCTTTGGAATGTGGATCACGAATCATTTGATTCAGATCGGAATTTCGGATTGTGAATCATTGATTTAGATCGGTATTTCGGATGACGTATCATTTGATTCAGATTGGAATTTTGGATCGCGAATCATTTGATTCAGATCAGAATTTCGGATTGCGAATCATTTGATTCAGATCGGAACTTGGTGTGGTGTTCGTGAACCGTTTGATTCAGATCGTAATTTCGGAGCCCGAATCGCGAATCATTTGATTTAGATCAGAACTTATGAGCCTGAATCGCGAATCATTGATTTAGATCGGTATTTCGGATTGTGAATCATTGATTTAGATCGATCGGGCTTTGGAATGTGGATCACGAATCATTTGATTCAGATCGGAATTTCGGATTGTGAATCATTGATTTAGATCGGTATTTCGGATGACGTATCATTTGATTCAGATGGGAACACGGTGTCAGGTTCGCAAATCATTTGATTCAGATCGGAACTCGTTGGGGTTTAAAAATCATTTGATTTAGATCGGCTCTTTGGAGCATGGTTCACGAATCATATGATCAAATCAGGACTTCGAAGCGTGAATCATTTGATTCAGATCTAAACTTCGGAGCCAGTATAACAAATGTTTTTTTTCTTTCTTTTTTTTATTAAACAGTACAAGACATTAGACCATCAAGGCAGTACAGTTGTAAAAAAAAAAAAATAAATAAACAAAGGAAAAACACACAAATACAAATCCCGAATACAAATACAAAATTAACTCTTTTTGTAAAACCAGTTTTACTACAAATTTCATGGTTAAACTATGGTTAATGTAGCAAATCCATGGTTGAACTATAGTAACCATTGTTTTTTTTTTCACCCTATAAAGACATATAGGATGAATATAGAATTAGTTTTCACTGCTTTAAGATGAACAGAATGTTGTATAGTTTCCATGTACCTGTCTAGATCAACTTTGAATAAAGAAAAGAGGTTTAGAGACATTGTTTTGTTTTGTATGTGAAATTTAGCTAGCAGGAAACACAAATATAAGTAAGTTCTATTTTCTATATTCTCTTTTGAGTAGTCAAACAATCCAAAGAAAACATCTTTAAAACAGAAAGAAAAGTTACTTACAAAATGAGATGAACATTAATAAATCTGATCAAAATGGCAAACAAGTGAATGAATCAGAAGAGACGAAAACAGCAACTCACTTCAATGTCTGACTTGTATTATAAATACATCCATAAGCTTTTTGTGAAATTTGGATGAACTCATGAATCGATTGATCTCTTCATATTTAAGGAGAGAACTATAGTTTTCAATGTTGGTCATCGCTTGTTATGATTTTCAAAGGTTTGTAGAGTTTACACATGTCTCTACCAATATCAGACACTTCTAAATTGTTCCTAACAATAATTTTGATCAAACAAATAATGTCTGCCGTTGTCTACACCAATGCCAAAATCAAACTTTTGCACTGAAGGGACACATTTAACAATGTTATGGGTTGTTACAAAATAAAAAGACAGAAACATGTGTGTTTAATCACATTTTTACTTGTGACATAAGAACACAAAACTTGTAAAATATAAGCACAAGCATTAGATATGAACATTAGGTTTGTTTTTCTTGTGTTTAAATTTCTTTTTCTGTCCTTTGCCACTTTTGGCAGTAGGATCTGCCGTCTCTCCTTTGAACGATGAAGGTTGTGTTGGTTTCTTTCCTTTCTTCTTATTTCTGAATTCTTGCTTCTGCCCTTTGAATCCTGAAGGTCGGCCTGAAGGAGTTTTCTTTTCTTTTTCCTGCTTCACAGATCGTTTCACCCTGATCCTTCTCTCTTGTAATCTGGATCCGTCGAGTTTCAATGCCAGCATTACAGAATCTGGGCTCTGAAACAGAAGGAAACGATTCAGTGAGCTTTACCACCAAGATTCGTACAGATACTGTAATGAAATTCCAGGACTATTAAGGACTTCAAGCACTATTTTTTTATTTATTCAATCAGAGATCTCACTTATCGAACAATGTCTCCCATAAAAAAATAAATAAAAAAAAGTAATAAAAATATACTAATTAAAAAATAAAGTGAAGCACATGCGAAGTATTACTACTAAAGTATTACGAAGTATCCAACACATTTTCTATAGTAAAACCACTGTTATTATTCTTAAGGAATTTGTGCTTGTGCATAGTTTTTTTTTTTTTTTATATAACTACTGTAGTAATGATTTGATGTTTTCCACAGTTTGAGAAAAAAATATCAGGAAAAAGATTTACGAAATCTCTCTGAAATCCTAATGTTAACAAATGATTTGTGCTCCGAAGTTCCGATCTGAATCAAATGATTTGCGTTCTGAAGTTACGATCTGAATCAAATGACTTGCGTTCTGAAGTTACGATCTGAATCAAATGATTTGCATTCTGAAGTTACGATCTGAATCAAATGATTTGCGTTCTGAAGTTACGATCTGAATCAAATGATTTGCGTTCTGAAGTTACGATCTGAATCAAATGACTTGCGTTCTGAAGTTACGATCTGAATCAAATGATTTGCGTTCTGAAGTTACGATCTGAATCAAATGATTTGCGTTCTGAAGTTACGATCTGAATCAAATGACTTGCGTTCTGAAGTTACGATCTGAATCAAATTATTTGCATTCTGAAGTTACGATCTGAATCAAATGATTTGCGTTCTGAAGTTACGATCTGAATCAAATGACTTGCGTTCTGAAGTTCCGATCTGAATCAAATGATTTGCGCTCTAAAGTTCCGATCTGAATCAAATGACTTGCGTTCTGAAGTTCCGATCTGAATCAAATGATTTGCGCTCTAAAGTTCCGATCTGAATCAAATGACTTGCGTTCTGAAGTTCCGATCTGAATCAAATGATTTGCGCTCTAAAGTTCCGATCTGAATCAAATGACTTGCGTTCTGAAGTTCCGATCTGAATCAAATGATTTGCGTTCTGAAGTTACGATCTGAATCAAATGATTTGCGTTCTGAAGTTACGATCTGAATCAAATGACTTGCGTTCTGAAGTTACGATCTGAATCAAATGATTTGCGTTCTGAAGTTACGATCTGAATCAAATGATTTGCGTTCTGAAGTTACGATCTGAATCAAATGACTTGCGTTCTGAAGTTACGATCTGAATCAAATTATTTGCATTCTGAAGTTACGATCTGAATCAAATGATTTGCGTTCTGAAGTTACGATCTGAATCAAATGACTTGCGTTCTGAAGTTCCGATCTGAATCAAATGATTTGCGCTCTAAAGTTCCGATCTGAATCAAATGACTTGCGTTCTGAAGTTCCGATCTGAATCAAATGATTTGCGCTCTAAAGTTCCGATCTGAATCAAATGACTTGCGTTCTGAAGTTCCGATCTGAATCAAATGATTTGCGCTCTGAAGTTCTGATCTGAATCAAATGATTTGCGCTCTAAAGTTCCGATCTGAATCAAATGATTTGCGCTCTAAAGTTCCGATCTGAATCAAATGATTTGCGCTCTAAAGTTCCGATCTGAATCAAATGATTTGCGCTCTAAAGTTCCGATCTGAATCAAATGATTTGCGCTCTAAAGTTCCGATCTGAATCAAATGATTTGCGCTCTAAAGTTCCGATCTGAATCAAATGATTTGCGCTCTAAAGTTCCGATCTGAATCAAATGATTTGCGCTCTAAAGTTCCGATCTGAATCAAATGATTTGCGCTCTAAAGTTCCGATCTGAATCAAATGATTTGCGCTCTAAAGTTCCGATCTGAATCAAATGATTTGCGCTCTAAAGTTCCGATCTGAATCAAATGATTTGCGTTCTGAAGTTACGATCTGAATCAAATGATTTGTGTTCTGAAGTTCCGAACTGAATCAAATGACTTGCGTTCTGAAGTTCTGATCTGAATCAAATGATTTGCGCTGCAATGTTCCGATCTGAATCAAATTATTTGCGCTCTAAAGTTCCGATCTGAATAAAATGACTTGCGTTCTGAAGTTCTGATCTGAATCAAATGATTTGCGCTCCGAAGTTCCGATCTGAATCAAATGATTTGCGCTCCGAAGTTCCGATCTGAATCAAATGATTTGCGCTGTAAAGTTCCGATCTGAATCAAATGATTTGCGCTGTAAAGTTCCGATCTGAATCAAATGATTTGCGCTGTAAAGTTCCGATCTGAATCAAATGATTTGCGCTGTAAAGTTCCGATCTGAATCAAATGAATTGCGTTCTGAAGTTCTGATCTGAATCAAATGAATTGCGTTCTGAAGTTCCGATCTGAATCAAATGATTTGCGCTCCGAAGTTCTGATCTGAATCAAATGAATTGCGTTCTGAAGTTCTGATCTGAATCAAATGAATTGCGTTCTGAAGTTCTGATCTGAATCAAATGAATTGCGTTCTGAAGTTCTGATCTGAATCAAATGATTTGCGCGCCGAAGTTCCAATCTGAATCAAATGAATTGCGTTCTGAAGTTCCGATCTGAATCAAATGATTTGCGCTCCGAAGTTCTGATCTGAATCAAATGAATTGCGTTCTGAAGTTCTGATCTGAATCAAATGAATTGCGTTCTGAAGTTCTGATCTGAATCAAATGAATTGCGTTCTGAAGTTCCAATCTGAATCAAATGATTTGCGCTCCAAAGTTCTAATCTGGATCAAATGATTCACGATCAGCGCTCCAAAGTTCTAATCCAAAGCAAAGGATCTGCGAACCCGCCCTGAAGTTCCAATCTGAATGAAATGATTCATGATCAACGCTTTATCGTGAATCATTTTATTTAAATCATTCAATTCACTAACTGATTCACAAACCCGTTCCACTCTAAATCAAATGATTCGCGATTCGATTGGAGCACTTTGAAAAAGTGAATCACATGCTTTTTAAAATTGTTACAAATGATGACGAAATTCAAAAATAAACGACTCTTTTAATTTGATGAATGATCGAAGTCACGAGTTTGAATCAATCGGAGCGGATCTAGCATAAATGACTTGAGTTGGTTCATCTGTTCCTCTTTTAGCTGACATTAGCTGAATGTTAATGTTTACTTGACCGTTTACTTGATCAAAACCAGTCAAGATTTGACAGCAAAAAGACATGTGAATCACCTGCTGAAGGTTTGTACAATTATACTAAAAGAGCTTTTACTGGATAAAAACAATCATAAGATGAAATGCATGGAGTAGATTGTGTGTGAAAAAGGTTTAAGAATAAAGGTTGATCATGTTGATAATATGTGAGGTGAAGCGTTCTCATCAAATATGAAACAGTAGGCTTTACCTCAAACAAAATGTAGCCGAAGCCCTTCCCCTTCCCAGAATTTCTGTCTCGCACCAAACGCACGGCCTCCACGTTCCCACACTCCTCAAAGTGTTCGCGTAATGGAAGCTCCGTTATATCTGCCATTAAAACAAACAAAATGTTAAAAGAGAGACTGCGGAGTCACAGAAGATGTGTGACGCACTATAGGAAGATTTTACAAAACTGTTACTCACCATATGGTAAATTTCCCACAAATATGGACCTTTTATGATCATGTTGCTAAAAAAAAAAATTTAAAAAGGATTATTATACAAGCACATTTAAAAGAGGAGTTCACTTCCAGAACAAAAATTTACAGATAATGTACTCAGCCCTTTGTCATCCAAGATGTTCATGTCTTTCTTTCTTCTGTCATAAAGATATTGTTTTTTGAGAAAAACATTTCAGGAATGTTCTCCATATAGTGGACTTCTATGGTGCCCATGAGTTTGAACTTCCAAAATGCAGTTTAAATGAAGCTTCAAAGGACTCTAAATGATACCAGCCGAAGAAGAAGGGTCTTATCTAGCAAAACGATCGGTTATTTTCTAAGAAATGTACCATTTCTGTACTTGTCTAGCTCTGTGATGCACACTCTGTGTACTCCGGTTCAAGACAGTTAGGGTATGTCAAAAAACTCCCATCTTATTTTCTTCTCCAACTTCAAAATCGTCCTACATTGCTGTTTTACCTTTTTTTGTAAAGGCCATTTGACCTTCTTTGCATGTTCACTTTGTAAACACTGGGTCGGCACTTCTGCAGCGATGGAGGATGGTTTTGAAGTTGGAGGAGAAAATGAGATGGGAGTTTTTTGACATACCCTAACTGTCTTGAACTGGAATACAGAGAGTTCAGGCAAAGCTAGACCCTTCTTCCTCGGCTGGGTTCGTTTAGAGCTCTTTAAAGCTGGAAGTTCAAACTCGGGGCACCATAGAAGTCCACTATATGGAGAAAAATCCTGAAATGATTTCCTTAAAAAACAATTACTTTATGACTGAAGAAAGAAAGACATGAACATCTTGGATGACAACGGGGACGGAAGTGGAGTAATCTTTTAAGGACACTTACTCCACTGTTTTTAGAGACACGATCCACTCGGATATGAAAACCCGGCTCGATCTCCTTCCCGTTCCTGCACAAGAATCAAATGTTTTCGACAATATTAGAAGTAATCCATACCACTCCAGTCCATCAGTTAACATCTTGAGAAGACAAAACCCAAAACAAATCCATCATTAAGACATTTTGAACTTAAATCCAACTCTGTAATCCATAATAACGCTTCCTCCATTGAAAAAGTGGTTTGGTCTGAATCAGGAGAGAAATCTGCACAGATCAAGCACCGTTTGCAAGCCAAAACAGCTCTAAACAAATTTGTGGCTGGATTTTGATATGAGAGACAACAGGAGGAACCGTTATTTTTTCAGTTAAAAACGTCTTGATGGATTAATTTCAGTTTTTGTCCTCTGCAGTGAATGGGTGCCGTCAGAATTAGAGTCCAAACAGCTGATAAAAACATCACAATAATCCACAAGTGATCCACACCACTCCGGTCCATCAGTTAACATCTGGAGAAGACAAAAGCTGAAACAAATCCATCATTAAGACGTTTTTAACTAAAATACATTAAGTTCATAATCCATAATAACGCTTCCTCCAGTGAAAAAGTGGTCAGATTAAGCGCCGTTTACAAGACAAAACAGTTGAAAACAGCTCAGATTTTGATGTGAGAGACAACAGGAGATGGACTTTTTCACTGGAGGAAGTGTTATTATGGATTATGGACTCGTATTTTAGTTTAAAACGTCTTAACGTTGGATTTGTTTTAGCTTTTGTCCTCTGGAGTGAATGGGTGCCGTCAGAATGAGAGTCCAAACAGTTGATAAAAACATCACAATAATCCACAAGTAATCCACACCACTCCAGTCCAACAGTTAACATCTTGAGAAGACAAAACATGAAACAAATCCAACCTTAAGACGTTTTAAACTAAAATATGAGTCCATAATCCATAATAACATTTCCTCCAGTGAAAAAGTCCACCTCCTGTTGTCCCTCACATCAAAATCTGATCTTTTTTGGTTTATAAACTGCTTGATCTGACCATTTTTTCACTGGAGGACATGTTATTATGGATTATGGGCTCGTATTTGTGTTAAAAATGTCTTAATGATGGATTTGTTTCGGCTTTTGTCTCACAAAATAAAAACTGATGGACTGGACTGGTGTGGGTTATTCGTGGATTATTGTGATGTTTTTATCAGCTGTTTGGACTCTCATTCTGACGGCACCCATTCACTGCAGAGGACAAAACCTGAAACAAATCCAACATTAAGACGTTATTAACTAAAATAGGAGTCCATAATCCATAATAACTCTTCCTCCATTGAAAAAGTCCACCTCCTGTTGTCTCTCACATCAAAATCTGAGCTGTTTTGTCTTGTAAATGGGGCTTAATCTGACTACCTTTTCACTGGAGGACACGTTATTATGGATTATGGACTCGTATTTGAGTTAAAAACATCTTAATGATGGATTTGTTTTGGGTTTTGTCTTCTCAAAATTTTAACTGATGAACTGGAGTGGTGTGGATTATTCGTGGATCATTGTGATGTTTTTATCGGCTGTTTGGACTCTCATTCTGACGGCACCCATTCACTGCAGAGGACAAAACCTGAAACAAATCCAACATGAAGACGTTTTTAACTAAAATATGAGTCCATAATCCATAATAACTCTTCCTCCATTGAAAAAGTCCACCTCCTGTTGTCCCTCACATCAAAATCTGATCTTTTTTGGTTTATAAACTGCTTGATCTGACCATTTTTTCACTGGAGGAAGTGCTATTATGGATTATGGGCTCGTATTTGTGTTAAAAATGTCTTAATGATGGATTTGTTTCGGCTTTTGTCTCACAAAATAAAAACTGATGGACTGGACTGGTGTGGGTTATTCGTGGATTATTGTGATGTTTTTATCAGCTGTTTGGACTCTCATTCTGACGGCACCCATTCAACAGTCAATACTGTAAATAAACTCATACCATTTTAGAGCGTCAGTGGCTGCCGCTTCTTCTTTGAAGATGACGTAGGCATTAATATTCTGTTTTTTGGGATTAACCTTCCTCCTAGAAATGAAGAGGCAAAATCAGTATTTTAATTGTCATTATCACTCACACTAAACTCTTTACTACAGGATGCTACACTTACTGGATTGCCGCTACTTTACGCAACATAGTCGGGTCATCTCCTACCTGCAAAACACCTCTGTTAAAACTGTTAAACTTGACATAATGATATACAGTTGAGGTCAAAAGTTAACATCCCCCTTTAAGAATCTGCAAAATGTTAACTACTTTAGAAAAATAAGAGGGATCATATAAAATGTTAACATGTTAGTGTTTATTTAGTACTGACCTGAATAAGGTATTTCACATAAAAGATGTTTACAAATAGTCCACAAGAGAAAATAATAGTTGATAATGGTTCAAAAGTTTACATACCCTTGATTCTTAATACTGTGTTGTTACCTGAATGATCCACAGCTGTGTTTTTTTGTTTAGTGATAGTTGTTCATGAGTCCCTTGTTTGTCCTGAAAAGTTAAACTGTCTGCTGTTCTTCAGTTCCACAAATTCTTTGGTTTTCCAGCATTTTTGTGTATTTGAACCCTTTCCAGCAATGACTGTATGATTTAGAGATCCATCTTTTCACACTGAGAACAACTGAGAGACTCATATGCAACTATTACAGAAGGTTCAAACACTCACTGATGCTCCAGAAGGAAAACCATGCATTTAAATCCGGGGGGTGAAAACTTTTGAACAGACTGAAGATGTGTATATTTTTCTTATTTTGTCTAAATATCATTTTTTTTTTTTAGTACTGCCCTTTTGAGGCTACAGAAGATACTTTACATGTTTCCCAGAAGACAAAATAAGTTACATTTACCCTGATCTTCAAATTTCAAAAGTTTTCACCCCCGGCTCTTAATGCATGTTTTTTCCTTCTGGAGCATCAGTGAGTGTTTGATCCTTCTGTAATAGTTGCATATGAGTCCCTCAGTTGTCCTCAGTGTGAAAAGATGGATCTCAAAATCATACAGACATTATCTAAAAGAGTTCAAATACACAAAAATGCTGGAAAACTAAAGAATTTGTGAGACCTGAAGGATTTTTCTGAAGAACAGCAGGCAGTTTAACTGTTCAGGACAAACAAGGGACTCATGAACAATCATCACTAAACGAAAAAACACAGCTGTGGATCATTCAGGAAACAACACAGTATTAAGAATCAAAGGGATGTAAACTTTTGAACTACTATCAACTATTATTTTCTCTTGTATGTGAAATATCTTCTTCAGGTCAGTACTAAATAAACAACAACATGCATTTTGTTTGATCCCTCTTATTTTGCAGATTCTGAAAGGAGGATATAAACTTTTGACCTCAACTCGACAAATAATGACCAGAGCAGAAGACGAACCACTGAACGGAAGCGGACCGACTCGATAACTCCAGCCTGCTTGAACAGAGACAAAAGATTCTGCAAAAACAAAACACAACACAGGATTTTAGTGGAAACATCAATGTAGATTCTTTTTTGTTCTTTAAGCTGTGTGTTATAACTGAAGGACCTTTTTTGTGCAGCTGGGAGGCAGATTTCCTACAAACACGGTTCGTTTCATTTTGATTCGCTCCTCTGCCATGTTCTTCACTGTTTTTCTTTGTTTGAAGGGCTGCACAACTTCTGTCGCTTCATCCGTCACATCTGGACGCTTGCGTTTGACTTTCTTCGCAGTTGTTTGTCTTTCATCATCTGCATTCTGTAGAGCGCTCTCTCTGTGGATTTTAACATTTTCGGTTATGATTAATGTTTAATAATAATAATAATAATAATATTAATAATAATAATAATAATAATAAAACAAGCAAACAAAAAAATAAGACACAGAAAATAAAATAAAACAGAATAAGGAACAAAAATGCATTTATACTTTTAAATTTAATTATTTGTACTATTGTGCAATTAATTAAAAAAAATATATTATTTTAAAATAAACTGACTTACATGCTAATAAATCATTTTGAGTAATTTATGGTTTTATTAAAAATAATAATTTGCACATAGTTTTTGTTTGCAAACAACTTATAGTTAACAGAGCAAAAAAAGTTCCAGATCAGTCAAAAGTATTTGAACAGTAAGATTTGTAAAGTTTTTTTTAAAGAACTTGATTCGAAGTACAGCAAAAAAGAGTCAAATTTCAAGGTATTTTTTTACTATTTAAAATAACTGCTTTCTATTTAATAATGTTTTTAAAATGCAGTTTATTTTTATGATTTCAAAGTTGAATTTTTTAGCATCATTACTGCAGTCTTCAGTGTCACATGATCCTTCAGAAATCATTCTAATATTCTGATTTGTTGCTCAAAAAACATTATTATTATGTTGAAAACGGCAGAGTAGAATTTTTTCAGGTTTTTAAATGAATAAAAAGTTCAGAAGAACAGCACTTATCTGAAATAGAAATCTTTTTAACATAATAAATGTCTTTAACATCACTTTTGATCAATCTGAAGCATCCTTGTTAAATATAAGTATTCATTTCTATAATGTCTTTACCAAAAAGAAAAAAATTAATTATACCGACTCCAAACTTTTTAATTTTTTTTTTTTTCAGATTTCAAATAAAATGCTGACTTTTAGATCTTTTTATTTATCAAAGAATTAAATATTGATGATAATAATAATAATAAATGTTTCTTGAACAGCAAATCAGAATATTAGAATGATTTCTGCAGAATCATGTGACACTGAAGACTGGAGTAATGATGCTAAAAATTCAGCTTTGATCACAGAAATAAATTACATTTTACAATATATTTAAATATAAATCAAGTATTTTAAACAAATAAAATATTTCACAATATTACTGTTTTTTCTGTACTTTGGATCAAATAAATGCAGGCTTGGTGAGCAGAAGAGACAAAAATTGTACTGTTCAAAAACTTTTGACTGGTAGTGAACGTCCATGATTTTCATGAGGTTTTATTAACTTCCACTACTTTTTTAAAGTTTGAATGAATGAATGAATAAATATATAAATAAATAAATATATATATATTTTTAATTCCCTTTATTTCCAAATTTTCTGTTACTATGAGAACGACTGACCTGTCCTGTATCTTCTTCTCAGCTGCTGAAAGCGTCTTGGGAGTCTTTTCCGGTTTCTGAGCCTGAACTTGACCTTTGACATCAGCCCTATCAGATGCTGCCGGTGTGACTTTAGGTTCAGCCTGATGAGAAAAAAAAAAACCCACAGAAGAACCAACATTAGGACCAAAACGCTGTCATTTCACAAGCCCCGATCATGTTTCTCATCCGACAGACATACTTTCGGTGCAGGAACGAAGACTAAAGTATTTGCAGATGATGTGGAGGAGAATAACGATGATAAAGCTCCAGTTTTGTGTTTGTCAGGGAACAGGCTGCTGGACACCTGACCAACCGTATAATCTCCAGCATCTCCAACACCACTACTGCAACAACAACAAAGATAAAAGATCAGAAAACCAACATAAATCGAATGTACTGTGGTAATACCATGCTGTTTGGGATTTTAAGATGATAACATCTTTGAAAAACCTATGTATAATATGGGCCTTTCTACAGAACTGGCCCATAAACCACATTTAGAAAGCATTTACATATTTAAATCTTAGATGTTTATTACAGTGTTCATACAGGTACTGTAAAATACAGTTTCTAGCACTTATCAAGCACTACTTTTTTGATTTTCAAGAACTTCAATCACTTATCAAACAATGGCTTCTGTTTCAAATTCTTTAAAAAAATGCCGATCTGATTCTCGTTTTTTTAAAAACCTTCGTTTCAGATCAGGACTCGAAACGCGGATCGCGAATCGTTCAGTTCACGAAATGATTCAATGACTCACTCAATTGATTCGGTTCGTCTGTTTTCATAACTGGTTTTATGACATTAACTGAAATAAGCGAAAAAGTATCATGTTTTTAAATTGCATGAATTTTGTGTGAAAAGATATTAAAGATATATGTGACCCTGGACCACAAAACCAGTCTTAAGTCGCTGGGGTATATTTGTAGCAATAGCCAAAAATACATTGCATGGGTCAAAATTATTGATTTTTCTTTAATGCCAAAAATCATTAGGAAATTAAGTAAAGATCATGTTCCATGAAGATTTTTTGTAAAATTCCTACTGTAAATATATCAAAATGTAATTTTTGATTAGTAATATGCATTGTTAAGAACTTAATTTGGACAACTTTAAAGATGATTTTCTCAATATTTTGATTTTTTTGCACCCTCAGATTTCAAATAGATGTATCTCAGCCAAATATGGTCCTATACTAACAAACCATACATCAATAGTTATTAAGCTTTCATATGATGCATACATCTCAGTTTTGTAAAATTTAACCTTATGACTGGTTTTGTGGTCCAGGGTCACATATATGTAATTAAACACATATTTTATAATTAAATTGTCTTTCAATATTTCACTTTTTTAAGTACCTCTTCAGGCATATTGCTATTTTCAAAGGTTTTCCAAGTAAAATTTAAGCACTTTGAACAAATCCTGTTATTAAGATCCTTCTGTTATTAATTGAAATATTAGTAAGCTTAATATATTTAAAATCATCATTTATTGGGTACTTTCATTTGGGAGATGGCTATCCCAAACCC
Source organism: Garra rufa (assembly GCF_049309525.1). Lineage (NCBI taxonomy): Eukaryota > Metazoa > Chordata > Actinopteri > Cypriniformes > Cyprinidae > Garra > Garra rufa. The sequence continues at coordinate 2,761,538 of NC_133380.1, read as the reverse complement.
CAACCTCGAAATTTCAACTTATCAAAATATTTAAATAATTTTAATATATTTTTTTTACCATTGTTATTTTTTTTTTATAAATTATGAAACATATGTAAAAATAATAATAATAATAATAATAGTAATAATAATAAAAGTGTGCTGCACTTTCATGTCACTACTGTATATGTTTTAGTCTATTGGCTGAGACAGATTTTAACTAAACCCATAAATTTATGATCAGGACATATTCCTGTGTCCCTCTCTCTCTGATAGTTAGGAGGTTTGAGTCAATGGGCCCCATCAAAGTCTGTGTGTAACTTTAAGGAACGTCACTACCCAATACCATTTTTCTATAATTATACACCGTTTTTGGGAGCTATTCCATAACATTTGAATACATATACATTTTTTTGAAGAGTTTTGGTTGTTTTTTGGGTGTTATCCCAGTAAACAGTCAAGACCAAAACATGTCATCATTGTTTCGGCAGTGACAAAAGGGAACACATAATCCTTTATTTTGGGGAAATAAACAATTTTAGTACAGTTACGCAATATTTTTTTGTATTTTAGTATGTTTCAGTGGTGTCTTAGTATAGATTAAAATTCTGTAGTGTGATGTGGTCGCTACCAAAGCATAGGATGTTTTGTCAAAAATAAAGTCTACTGAATGATCAACTAAGATCTTACGATAGTTTTTGGTCCAATGTATATTCAAAGCAATGCATTCTTAACTTTGAAATCAGTATGATCAACTTTTTGCCTTCCAAAAAGAAAAACTGCATTCAAAATGCATCAAATCTCATAAATCACACTTTAAATATTGTTTAAAAATCAATTGCTATGGATTTACCTTTGAAAAAGTTGTAATAAAATAGCAAAAATATACATTTACAATCTAGACGCAAGCAAAACATTAACAGGTCAATATAACCCTTCTAATTAAATGATTATTACCGTGTTTCAGTAGTGACAAATTTGGGGAGAGGACAAATATTCCAAAACTTTCTGAAAATGCAATATGAGAATTAACTGCACAGTTACTAGAAATGTGTACCTTGGATATTATACAATTTGCATACATTTTTTTTCCAACCAATTCTGTAGAATGGCCCATATATATTTCTATTTCTCTCTCTTTACATTATATCTATATGCACACACATACTATACCATAGTAACTCTACAGTACTATTTTTAGCAAGGGTAGTACAGTCCTAAGTAAGCTTTAATTTTATTATACAAATGTAGCATTGCAGTGCGCACTTATTTGAAGTTTATATTATGCATATATCAGTCTATAAAAACCATACGAGAAAACAAACCTCTTTACAGACTGCTTCTTCTTCATGATGTCAGTCTGAGCGCATCCCTGTGTATAATCCTAAAAATATGTCAGATGTTTCCGAAATGTAGTCACTAGGTACTAAATATTGACGTTGTTGAAGTTTCGCACACAAACACGTTTGTTTCTCTCACACACGCGTGTGCGCGCAGTTTGCCCGCCTCCTGGAAACACGAACACTGATAATCAGTTCCTGACGCGGAATGACTCTCATTCATAAATACACGTCCATAAACACAGGTTTAAATTGAAAATATCATGTATATTATTTGAACATCTGTTTGACCCAAACACGTCTAATAACTTTAACTTTAGAGCTGCTGAGGTTGCGGTTTGTTAAATTGTTTCTCATCGGAGCGGGACCTCGTGACGCCACTTCCTGTTGCCGGTTCTGCAGGTAAGAATGATGCAGGGACATTTTATTCTGTTATTATTTACGTTATTCAGTGTTTAATCATCATTCTTCTTATTTATACTTATACTTTAATATATATAAAAACACTAATTTGTTATCGCATCCGTCACGCATGTCTCTCTTTCTGATGTTTAAAGTGAATCTAGTGTTATGAAAACGTTGACTCTTGAATATGTTGACAGTTTATTGTTTGCCGTATTTAATAATTTATCATTCGAAAATGACAAAGTCTCCTGTGTTTCTGCCAGCGTTTATCGTATTTTCTCCCTCAGACGTATTGACAATAACAAAACCGCTAGCTTTTTTGACGTTTTATGAGTTTATTTAAAGATATGACTTAGTTTTCATATTACGCTCTTCTTCTATATGTGTATTTTTGTATACTTTTTTTTTCTTTTTCTATGTTAATTTAATTTTTTGTTGATTTACTTGATCATATACATAATTTTATGTTCTGCAGTGTTTCATGCATTTTTATGATTTCATTGTTTTATGATGTTTTATCTTTTTAGGATCGTCTTTATAGTAATATACACTGCTGCAGACTTACATTTTAGTCTAGAACTATAGCAAAATCAGTAATATTGTGAAATATTTTTACTATTTAAACTAACTGTTTTCTATGTGAATATCTGTTAAAATGTAATTTATTTCTGTGATCAAAGCTGAATTTTCAGCATCATTACTGCAGTCTTCAGTGTCACATGATCCTTCAGAAATCATTCTAATATGCTGATTTGCTGCTCAAGAAACATTTCTGATTATTATCAACATTTAAAACAGTTAAGTACATTTTTTTCAGGATTTTTTGGTGAATAGAAAGATCAGCATTTATCTGAAATAAAAGGCTTTTGTAACATTATGCACTATACCATTTAAAATCTTGGAGTCAGTCTAAAGAAATAAATTAATATTAATTCTAAATAAAGAAATTAAGTTTTTATTTAGCAAGGATGCTTTAAATTGATCAAAAATAATTTTAATAATAAAATAATTGATTTTAAAATAATAAAAAATGTTTTTGAGCAGCAAATCAGCATATTAGAATAGTTTCTGAAGGATCATGTGACACTGAAGACTGCAGTAATGATGCTGAAAATTCAGCTTTGATCAAGAAAATAAATTACATTTTAAAATATATTCAAATAGAAAGCAGTCATTTTAAATAGTAAAAATATTTCAGAATTTTTGCTGTACTCTGGATCAAACAAATGCAGGCTTGGTGAGCAGAAGACACTTCTCTAAAAAAAACATTAAGAATCTTACTGTTCAAAAACTTTTGACTGGTAGTGTATATTTTAAAATCTTAGAAATGTATTCCTGTGATGAAAAGCTATTTTTATCAGCATCATTTCTCCAGTCTTCAGTGATCTTTCAGAAATCATTCTAATATTCTGATTTTTTACTTTTATTATCAATGTTGGAAACAGTTGCGCTGGTTAAAGTTTTTTTGAAACCTGCAATTCTTTTTTCAGGATTCTTTGATAAACAAAAAGTTAAAAAGAACGGCATTCATTTAAAATAAAAACAATTTCTAAAAAAAAAAAAAAACAAGTCTTTGCTATTTCTTTTTAACAATTTAACATCCTTAGTGAATAAAAATATTAATTTCTTAAAAAAATTACTGACCCTAAACTTTTAAATGGCGTTTTATTTTGTTACAAAATATTTTTTTTAAATAAATGCTGTTCTTTATAACTTTATATTTATTAAAGAATCCTGAAAAAAGTATTAGATGTTCCAAGAAAAGGCAGCACAACTGCTTTTAACACTAATAATAAATCAGTATATTAGGATGATTTCTGAAGGATCATGTGATGCTAAAGACTGGAGTATGATTCTGAAAATTCAGCTTTGCATCACAGGAATAAATTACAATTTAACAGACATTCACATAGAAAACAGATATTTTAAACTGCAATAATATTTCACAATATTACAGATTTTTCTGTATTTTTGATCAAATAAACACAGCCTTGATGAGCAGAAGAGACTTTAAAATCTTAAAGAAAAAAAAAACATTAAAATCTTACTGACCCCAAACTTTTGAACAGCAGTGTATGTTGCATTTCTGCTTCAAAAAAATGATTTTCAATACTTTGATCTGATGTTCACTCAGTGATTGATATAGATCATCATCATCATCATCATCATCGTCTGATGAAGACTCCAGAGGTGTCAGAAGATGCTGTGGGCAGACGAGTGAGCTGTGAAGGAGAGAGAGGAACAGTCCATTATGTGGGTCCGGTTCCTCCCACCGCAGGTCTGTCTCTGTTCATTCAGCTTCATATGAGCTTGAGTTCTCTTCATCATCAGTCAGATGTTCATCGGTCTTCTGTTCCCACAGGTTTGTGGTTGGGAGTGGAGTGGGACAATCCAGACAGAGGAAAACACGACGGAAGTCACGAAGGAGTGCGATACTTCACCTGCAGGTGCTCATCAATCAGTGACTAAATCATTACAGTCAATGTTGTAAACTAGGGATGCACTGAATGTTTGGCAACCGAGATTATTTGAATAAGCGAAAAGGCAGAATAAATTATACTGAACAATGACGTGACGTGATCAAATAGAGGTGCACTAATGCAGCAAACATGTGGTCAGTGTGGAAGCATTTAAAACTGTCAGAGAAAGATGCAAAAATCATTCCAAGCTGCGATAGCGAGAGACTGTTTAGTGTCACATCGCATGTCTTCCATGAGAAGAGAAAGGTTACTGTATGATGACTGAAATCATCCATTAGTCAAACTACAGAACGTTCTGTTGTCTAATACACGCACCAATTGTGTTTATTCTGACAGCAGCTCCTTAGCCAGGGTTCAAAGACCAAAGATGACAATCATTCACAAATCTGCTGCTGCCAGCAAACAGTAGGACTGAGCTCTTCTTGTGCGTTTACGTCAAAATAAAAGTCAGCATTCATAAATGTTAGTGTTGTCATTTTACTCTTGTTCTGCAAAAAAATAAAAAGAAATAGTAAGACAAAAGTAATGATGATTATTACAACAGCTCTATTAATACATGTATTCTAACGTTCTCCTTTGCTCAGCAAGGCTGCATTTATTTGTACATTAAAAACACATGCCTGATTCAAGGAGGGGCTCTTAAAAATGGCCAAAGAATATCATTTTACTAACTTATTTACTAGCTATAATGTCTACTAGAATGTTAAAAATGTTCAGTGTTAAGTAAATATTTTTAAAATGTTGTTTTGTAATTGATTTTTTTCTTTGAAAAGCAAGACAAAACTGTAAAAAGCAAATATTGGCTATTTAATTTAAAATAAAATGGCAAAATACATGGGGGAAAATATGAAAACAGTGTTCCGTAATCGGCCTTCGGCCCAGTGTTTCATTTTGTTCTGCTTCGGCCAAGAATTTTCATTTCGGCGCATCCCTAATGTAAACATTAAAGGAGAAGTTCGCTTCCAGAACAAAAATTTACAGATAATGTACTCAGCCCCTTGTCATCCAAGATGTTCATGTCTTTCTTCAGTCGTAAGGAAATTGTTTTTTGAGGAAAACATTTCAGGATTGTTCTCCATATAGTGGACTTCTATTGTGCCCAGAGTTTGAACTTCCAAAATGCAGTTTAAATGCAGCTTCAAAGGACTCTAAATGATCCCTTCTTCCTCAGCTGGGATCGTTTAGAGTCCTTTGAAGCCACATTTAAACTACATTTTGGAAGTTCAAACTCGGGGCACAATAGAAGTCCACTATATGGAGAGAAATCCTAAAATGTTTTCCTCAAAAAACAATTTCCTTACGACTGAAGAAAGAAAGGCATGAACATCGTGGATTACAAGATGAGTACATTAGTTCACTTCCAGAACAAACATATACAGATACTCCTTTAACAAAGCTTGTTTTTGTCCTTCATCAGACACCCGACGGGTGGCTCGTTCGTACGGCCCAAAAAGGCTAGTTTTGGTGTGGATTACGTGACGGCTCTGCAGCAGCGCTATCAGGTGGAACTACAGGAGGTTATAGGAGAAGAGATTAAGATCTCCAGCAAAACCGTGATGATGGTCGGCTTTGAGGACTTCAAACAGAAACAGAGGTGAACTTTTACTGAACGCTTGCTGATCCGTTGTGTTTGACATGTTTTTCAAAATGCAAAATGTATGCTTTTTGTGTTCTCAAAGGCTGGAGACCTTGACAGAAGTCGGTCTGAGGAGATGTGAGGTCTCTGGTCCGGGTTTAGAGAATGAGATCAGAAACACCACACCTTGTATCCTTCAAAAGTACTGTACATCATTCATGTTCTCAGACAGGAACAAGAATATGTGAAGCTTCTTTAACGGAGTAAAACTGACTTTTCCTCTAAGATGATGCAGCTGCTCGGACACAACAGTATTCAAATAAATATTCAAAACTTGATGCTCAGTGTTTCGACTTTATTCTTGTAGTATTTGCACTTTATTCTCAAAATATTTTGACTATTATCCCAGTATTCCGACCTTATTCTCGCAGTATTCCGACTTCATTCTCGCAGTATTCTGACCTTATTCTCGCAGTATTCCGACTTCATTCTCCCAGTATTCCGACTTCATTCTCCCAGTATTCCGACTTCATTCTCGCAGTATTCTGACCTTATTCTCGCAGTATTCCGACTTCATTCTCCCAGTATTCCGACTTCATTCTCCCAGTATTCCGACCTTATTCTCCCAGTATTCCGACCTTATTCTCGCAGTATTCCGACTTCATTCTCCCAGTATTCCGACTTCATTCTCCCAGTATTCCGACTTCATTCTCGCAGTATTCTGACCTTATTCTCGCAGTATTCCGACTTCATTCTCCCAGTATTCCGACTTCATTCTCCCAGTATTCCGACCTCATTCTCCCAGTATTCCGACCTTATTCTCGCAGTATTCCGACTTCATTCTCGCAGTATTCCGACTTCATTCTCGCAGTATTCCGACTTCATTCTCGCAGTTTTCAGACCTTATTCTCCCAGTATTCCGACCTTATTCTCGCAGTATTCCGACTTCATTCTTGCAGTATTCCGACTTCATTCTCCCAGTATTCCGACCTTATTCTCCCAGTATTCCGACCTTATTCTCGCAGTATTCCGACTTCATTCTCGCAGTATTCCGACTTCATTCTCGCAGTTTTCAGACCTTATTCTCGCAGTATTCCGACTTTATTCTTGTAGTATTTGCACTTTATTCTCAAAATATTTTGACTATTATCCCAGTATTCTGACCTTATTCTCGCAGTATTCCGACTTCATTCTCCCAGTATTCCGACTTCATTCTCCCAGTATTCCGACCTTATTCTCCCAGTATTCCGACCTTATTCTCCCAGTATTCCGACTTCATTCTCGCAGTATTCCGACTTCATTCTCGCAGTTTTCAGACCTTGTTCTCGCAGTATTCCGACTTTATTCTTGCAGTATTTGCACTTTATTCTTGTAGTATTTGCACTTTATTCTCAAAATATTTTGACTATTATCACAGTATTCCGACCTTATTCTCGCAGTATTCCGACTTCATTCTCCCAGTATTCCGACCTTATTCTCCCAGTATTCTGACCTTATTCTCCCAGTATTCCGACTTCATTCTCGCAGTATTCCAACTTTATTCTCAAAGTATTTTGACCATATTCTCCCAGTATTCCGACTTCATTCTCCCAGTATTCCGACCTCATTCTCGCAGTATTCCGACTTCATTCTCCCAGTATTCCGACCTTATTCTCCCAGTATTCCGACTTCATTCTCGCAGTATTCCGACCTTATTCTCCCAGTATTCCGACCTTATTCTCCCAGTATTCCGACTTCATTCACGCAGTTTTCAGACCTTATTCTCGCAGTATTCCGACCTTATTCTTGTAGTATTCCGACTTGATTCTCGTGGTATTTCGACTCTATTCTTGTAGTGTTTCCACTTTATCTCACAGTATTCCGACTTTATTCTCGCGGTATTCCGACTACATCATTCATGTTCTCAGACAGGAACAAGAGTATGTGAAGCTTCTTTAACTGTATCTCTCAGTGGCTGAGTCTCTGGATCTTTCTGGAAACCTGCTGAGCTCCTGGGAGGTGCTGGCAGCGATTACCGAGCAGCTGGAGTCTCTGCAGGTGCTGCAGCTCAGGTGAGGCCACCTATAGTTTCCTTATACTGTAGATTTTCCATCATTTTATTCTCACTTATGGTTAAATCTCTGGTTTGAGTTTCCAAATCTCTGTGTAGTCACAACAGATTGAGTATCTCCAGTGATCCAAGCCATTTAAGCCCCGCCTTCTCCCGTTTGAGGGTGCTGTCACTCAACAGCTGTGCACTTACCTGGACTCAGGTGAGATATATGTTTATATACTGTTTTGGTTTGTTCTCATTTTCTGGTGTACTGAAATACATTTAATAGTACATATACTTAGACATACACTACTGGTCAAAAGTTTTGGAGATGTTTTGAAAACATTAAAATAGAAATCGTCTCTTCTGCCCATCAAGGATGCATTTATTTCATCAGAAATATAATAAACACAGTGATGTTTTGAAATATTTAAATAATAATGTAATATTTAATCAATTAATTTTTAATTGTAATATCTTGTCTGTGTTTGTCAGGTTCTCCATTATGCCCCCATGTGGCAGCAGTTAGAGGAACTTTATCTTGCGGACAACGACATCACAGAATTACTGCGGTACGACACTGAAACACGTTCACATCAAAGAGCAAAAATATTCCTAATATCACAAAAACCAAATGACGCTTTTTTTTTTTTCTTTTTTTTTTCCAGACCAGAAAATGTGCTACAGGCTTTAAAAGTTCTAGATTTATCCAATAACCAGATAAACCAGGAGACAGTGCTGGAAATCTCACATTTACCTTGGTAAGAATTAAAACAATTAATGCCAATGAAGATGCAAATCATCTTGTGTAATAACATCATAACTGTGAAATAATGCTTGAATCCTCAGGTTGGAGAAGTTGAATCTGTCCAGCACTGGTTTATCTGTCATTCAGTTCAGTGATGCTTCACCAGGTACCAAAGTGTCCATATTTACATTTATAATGTGTGTACATGCATAAAAGCAAAACAAATAATGTTTTCATGCTGTGAAGGCAACCAGACGACTTCGTTTCCTGCATTGAAGACACTGTTACTAGACAACAACAACATTTCAGAGGTAAATCAGTTATTTTAGTACAATTAAAATACTATAAAAATTTGAATTAATTAACATTTTAGTTTTTTGTCATTTTTATTAGTTTTTGCTTTTTAAAATGTCTATATAGTTAATTTTATTTGATTTTTTTTTTTAAGTTACTTAAGTACTTAAACTACTAAACAAGAGTTTGGCAACAAACAAAAAATAAGTTTAAGCTGATTTTTTTAATGTTTAGTTTTGTTGAGTAATGAACATGATTTGTAATGGTTTTAGTTGATGATAATAAACTGATATCTGTGTGTGTGTGTGTGTGTGTGTGTGTGTGTGTGTGTGTGTGTGCAGTGGCGTGTGGTGAACGAACTGGAGAAGCTGCCGTCTCTGCTTCATCTGTCCTGTAGGAGGAACCCGCTCCAGCAGAAAGAGAAGAACCTGGAAACGGCACGACAGATCATCATCGCACGATTGAGCCGACTGGAGCTACTCGACATGAGACAGGTTATTTTGTCTTTATTGTCGAAGTATTTAGACTTTATTCTCGAAACATTGCAGCTGTTTTCTCAAAATATTTTGACTTTATTCTCATAATTTCAACTTTATTCTCGTAATTTTCAGCTTTTTTCTCGAAACATTTAGACTTTATTCTCATAATTTTTAGACTTCATTCTCATATTTCAACGTTATTCTCGTAAATTTCCAATTTATTCTCAAAATATTTCGACTTTATTTTCTTAGTATTTTGACTTTCTCATTATGTCGACTGTATTCTCAAAATATTTCGACTTTATTCTCGTAATTCCAACTTTATTCTCGTAATTTTCAGCTTTATTCTCAAAGCATTTAGACTTTATTCTAATAATATTTTGACGTTATTCTCGTGATTTCGACTTTATTCTTAAAATATTTAGACTTTATTTTTCGTAGTATTTTGATGTTCTCGTTATTTCGACTTTATTCTCAAAATATTTAGACTTTATTCTCGTAAATTCTACTTCATTCTTGAAATATTTAGACTTTATTTTTGTAGTATTTTGACTTTCTTGTTATTTTGACTTTATTTTCAAAATATTTCAACTTTATTAAAACATTTCGACTTTCTTCTCGTAATTTCGACTTTCTTAGAATTTCGACCTTCTCGTTATGTCAACTTTATTTTCGTAACTTCGACTTTATTCTCGTAATTTTCAGCTTCATTCTTGAAACATTGCGACTTTATTCTCAAAACATTGACTTTATTCTCATAGTATTTGACATTATTCTCGTGATTTCGACTTTATTCTTAAAATAATTTTCGTAGTATTTTGATGTTCTCGTTATTTCGACTTTATTCTCAAAATATTTCGACTTTATTTTTATAATATTTTGACTTTATTCTTGTAATTTCAATTTTATTATTTTAATATTTACGTGTTTTATGTTGAATATCATAATTGACCGACCAGGCTTTTCTGGTTCATATAGTCTGAGAATTTAGACTTTATTCTTGAAATATTTCGACTTTATTCTCATAATATTTTGGCGTTATTCTTGTAATAATTCGACTTTATTCTTACAATATTTCGACTTTATTTTCATAGTACTTTGACTTTGTCGTTATGTCGACTTTATTTTCAAAATATTTCAACTTTATTTTCGTAATTTCCCCTTTATTCTCGTAATTTCGACTTTATTCTTGTAGTATTTTGACTTCCTCATTATGTCAACTTTATTTTCAAAATATTTCAATTTTATTCTCGTAAATTTCAGCTTTATTTTTAAAACATTTCGACTTTATTCTTATAATATTTCGACGTTATTCTCGTAATTTCGACTTTATTCTTAAAATATTTCGACTTTATTTTCATAGTATTTTGACTTTCTCGTTATTTTGACTTTTCTCAAAATATTTAAACTTTATTCTCAAAATATTTAGAATTTATCCTCGTAATCTTAGATTTTTTTTATTAAAGTGGCACTAAAACGCCATTGTACAAAAACCTTCAGACAAAATCTTTAAAAGTTTGCAAACGTGTTTTATGTTGAGTATCATAATTAAGCCACCAGGCTTTTCTGGTTCATATAGTCTGAGAATATAGAGGAAAAAACAGCTCCATTTTATCCAGAGACTCAAACTGAGCAAAAATATGCAATTTGGTGCAGATGCTGATATGGGAAATCTCTCCAATAATATGTTTTAGTAAGTGATCCAAACATATAATGCAATGCAATGATGATTGGGAGATGAACAAATAAACGTTCCTCAAAAGAAGTGAGATGTCTTGGACTAATCTGATGATCAGATTTGAGATTAAACAATGATTCATGGAGAATCAAGTAAAGCCAAGCTGATTCAGTCCAGTAAGTGTTCATCTGGAAATATTAATAAAGTCATTCTTACATTTGCTTAAGAAAAATCAGTCCAGATTTGACAGCAAAAAGACACATGAAGCACCATCTGAAGGTGGAAATTTGTACAGATACATTAAAATATCTTTGACTGGATAAAACTTTATGTGGTGTTTTTGTCAGATCTTGCCGGATGAGAGGAGGGGAGCGGAGCTGGATTACTGTAAAATGTTCGGATTGGCGTGGCTGAAGGCTGGAGGTCAATATGACCCGGAGAAGAACCACCCGAACACAGAGTTCATAAGCGACCACCCACGATACCTCACGCTCATCCAGAGTGAGTCCACCCACAGAAAAATCTCATTGATTCTGCTTATTTGCTTATTAAGATATGTGACCATGAACCACAAAACCAGTCATAAGGGTACATTTTTTTTTGAAAATGAGATTTATACATCATCTAAAAGATGAATAAATAGCTTTCCAATTGATGTCTGGTTTGTTAGGATAGGACAATATTTGGCTGAGATACAACTATTTGAAAATCTGGAATCTGAAGGGGCAAAAAATGTAAATATTGAGAAAATCGCCTTTAAAGTTGTCCAAATGAAGTTCTTAGCAATGCATATTACTAATCAGAAAGTAAGATTTATACATTTACAGTAGGACATTTACCAAATATCTTAATGAAACATGATCTTTACTTAATATTCTAATGATTTTTGTCATAAAATAAAAATTGATAATGTTGACCCATACAATGTACACTGTAAATAATTTGTTGAGTCAGCTTAAAATAATTTGTTACCCTTAATTTGTTTGCCTTAAAATTTTAAGTTCGGTCAACTTGAAATGTTAAATTCTTAAAGTCTTAGTTTTTTTATCTAAAAATGATTGAATCAGGATGCATTTACCTGACCAGTACAATGAGTTAAGATATTTTGTCCTGTTTTCTGAATCTACATTTTGTTAGTTTTTGCTTAAAGCAAACAAAAATATCTGCCAGTGGGGTAAGAAAAATAATCTTAATTTAAAGGCTAAACAAGATTATTTTTCTTGCCCCATTGGCATAAAAGAAAAATGTAATATGTTGACCCATACAATGTACACTGTAAAAAAAACTATTTGCTGTGTCAACTAAAAAATAATTTGTTACCCTTAATTTGTTTGCATTAAAATTAAGTTCAGTCAACTTGAAATGATAAATTCACTGCAAAAAAAATCTAAATTTATCTAAAAATTCTTGAATCAGGATGCATTTACCTGACAAATAAAATTACTTTAGATACTTTGTCCTGTTTTCTGAAAAAAAAAAAAAAAAATAGTTAGTTTTTGCCTAAAGCAAGCTAAAATATCTGGAAAGAAAAATAATCTTAATTCAAATGCTAAACAAGATTATTTTCTTGCCCTATTGGTAGATATTTTTCTTGTTTTAAGGAAAAACTAACTAAACGTAGATAATATATATTCAGAAAACTAGACATAATATCTTACCTCAGGTAAATGCATTTTGATGCAAGAATTTGTAGATATTTATACAAAAATACTAAGGAAGAAATCATTTTTTGCAGTGTTGTACTAAGTGATATATTTGAGTTGATTCAACTTAAAATTGTAAACCCAGCTTTTAAGTTTAACCAACCAAATTTTTAGTTTAGTCAACTCAAATATCTAAAGTTGACAACACTTATTTGTTAATAATACAATTTATTTTAAGTTGACTCAACAAATAAACCTACGCTAGTTATGACTAGTTTTGTGGTCAAGGGTCACATGATTATCTCTTAATGATATCTCATTGGCTGTTGTATCTGGTTAAAACACTCTGATGATTCCTTTGTTTGTTTGTTCGTTCAGAGTACGGCGCTCCAGAAGAGAGCGAGCTGAGAGAACAGAAACCATTTGCTCTAAAAAATCAATTACTAAGTATGATCTTCTATCATCACATCAACACAGACCATTAAAACCATCCATATGAATGTCTCTCAGCATTTTATTCTTTCATTTCAGCGGTAACGTTTGTTTGTCCAGAGGATTCGGAGAGGAATCCCATAGAAAAGAAGCTGCCAGGTAAAAACGTGCGCTAGAAACACCGACGCGACTAACGTGACGGATATTTGAGGTGTTTTTCTGCTGTTTTCAGGCTCGATGATCGTTCAGAAGGTGAAGGGGCTTTTACACCGGCTGCTTAAATTACCAGGAACAGAGTTAAAGCTCACCTACACCTGCTCAAAGGTAAACCATGCTGACAATTACACAGTTAGTTTTGATTGTTAATTTTAGTTAGTTTTAGTCATTTTGTCATTTTTATTAGCTTTTTTTTGTTTGTTTATGTCTATATACACATTTCGTAATTTCGACTTTATTCTCGTAATTTTTGTGATATTTTGTCTTTATTTTAGTAATATTTCGACTTAATTTTTGTAATATTTCGATTTTATTCTCATAATATTTAAACTTTATTCTCGTAATATTTTGACTTCATTCTTGTAATATTTTAATTTTATTTCAATAATATTTCGATTTTATTCTCGTGATATTATGATTTTATTCTCGTTATATTTTAACTTTATTCTCATAATATTTAGACTTTATTCTCCTAATATTTCGACTTCATTCTTGTAATATTTCAATTTTATTCCCATTATATTTCGATTTTATTCTCGGAATATTTCGTCTTAATTCTCATAATATTTTGACTTTATTCTTGTAATATTTCGACTTTATTTTCATAATATTTGGGCTTAATTCTCATAATATTTAGATTTTATTCTCCTAATATTTCGACTTCATTCTTGTAATATTTCAATTTTATTCCCATTATATTTCAATTTTATTCTTGGAATTTCGACTTTATTTTCGTAATATTTCAACTTTATTCTCGTAATATTTCAATTTTATTCTCATAATATTTCCTTAATATGATTTTATTCTTGTAATATTTCGACTTAATTCTCATAATATTTTGACTTTATTCTTGTAATATTTAGACTTTATTTTCGTAATATTTCGACTTAATTCTCATAATATTTTGACTTAATTCTTGTAATATTTTGACTTTATTCTTGTAATATTTCTCGTAATATTTCAACTTCATTCTCGTAATATAAAAATTTTATTCTCATATTTCCGTAATATTACGATTTTATTCTGGTAATATTTTGACTTTATTCTCTGAATTTCAACTTTATTCTTGTAATATTTCTTGTAATATTTTGACTTTATTCTTGTAATATTTAAATTTTATTTTCATAATATTACGATTTTATTCTCGTAATATTTTAACTTTATTCTCGGAATTTCAATTTTATTCTTGTAATATTTCCCATAATATTTCAACTTTATTCTTGCAGTATTTAGACTTTACGAGAATAGTCAAAATATAACAAGAATAAAGTCAAAATATTACGAGAAATATTACAAGAATAAAGTCAAAATTATGAAAATAGTCAAATATTTATAAATACTATAATATATACTGTAATTAATATTCCATTATTATTTTTATATAATATATAATTTTTTGTAGACTCTGTTTGAAATGAAAGGCATGCATACTGCCTACTCCAAATTTCTGGAGGCAAAATAATCATTCATTCATTGATTGATTGATCCTATAGATGGCTGGTAGAGAGATTGAGATCGACAACGATCTGAAGCCGCTGGAGTTTTACTCTGTGGAGGACGGCGACAGAATTCTAGTGCGCTGGTCCGGATGAAACCACAGGGAATTGTGGGACATTTGAGCCTTACAGACTGACCATCACTCTGATCAGACAGAGTCCATCAGCTTCTGCACTGACCACTGAAACGCTCCACAGAAATCATCTCACATCTGTGTTCATGATTATAGCACAACATTATTCCTCCAGAAAACAAGGCATTGCCAAACTCGCTTTATAAAGCTTAAACTTGTATGTAGTTTGGATTCTTCAATGCCTGTGTGAATCATGAGTCTCTCACCACCAGATGGCGCTTCATTTCACTGCGGGGCCTGGAGCAAATATTCCATAAGATCACATCAATCTCACAAAGAAATGTCCAGCTCACATTTCACACTAATATCAATGTTTTCCACATCAAACTAAAATAAAAGTACAAGAATTCAGCACAGCATACGGCAAAACCGATCTTTCATGTGATGTTTAAATTATAAACATTTTGTAAAAAAATAAATAAAATGTTTTCTTTTTCTTTATTGATTTGGGGTAACATGACCAGAATTTTCCTGGCATAATTAATGAAATTGTATTAAATGCTAAATACAGTAACAGGTTTAATGCATGTTTGATTTAATCATTTTTATTAAAGGTACATTAACTTTAATGTTTAAAATGAACAAATTTTATGTAATAACCGAATAAACCACAAAACCATCTTTCAAGCTGTTTTTGCCTCACACTAAACAATGATATACTAAAGTCATTATAACAAGATAAAAAGTAGTTTATTATTGCTTTAAAAGTCATAATTATGACATAAGTCATTATAACAAGACAAAATGTGGAAAATATGGCTTTAAAAGTCCTAATTATGAGATAAAAAGTGCAAATTATGACTTATAGAAATAAGAAAAAATACTCAATTTTGACTTTGAAAAGTCGAAATTATGAAATGAGTCGAAACTATGACTTTACAAGTCGAAATTGAGACTTTCAAAAAATATATATTATTTTTGCCTCACACTAAATCACTTGTTTCGAAATTATGACTTACTGAAGTCATAATTATGTGATTAAAAAGTCAAAATTATGAAATAAAAAGTCGAAACTATGAATTTACAAGCTGAAATTGAGACTTTCAAAAAAAAAACATTTAATTTTTGCCTCACTAAAATCACTATTGTTTTGAAATTATGACTTAAGTCATACTTACGAGATAAAAAGTCGAAATTATGATTTAAAACATTGTCATAAATTTGACTTTTTATCTCGCAATTACAGTAGCAATTATGAGAGAAAAAAAACTAAATTTTGACTTTAAAAAGTCGGAATTATTAAATAAGTCAAAACTATGACAAGTCGAAATTGAGACTTTCAAACATTTTTTTTGCCTCAAACTAAATCACTATTGTTTTGAAATTATGACTTACTCAAGTCATAATTATGTGATAAAAAGTCAAAACTATGACTTTACAAGTTGAAATTGACTTTCTAATAAATTATTACATTTTTGTCTCTCACGAAATCACTATTATGTTGAAATTATGACGTACTCAAGTCATAATTACAAGAAAAAAAGTCTAAATTATGATATACCCAAGTCCTAATTAAGAGAGTCAAATTTATGACTTATAGAGTCACGATTATGAGAAGAAAGTCGAAATTATGACTTTACAAGTCGAAATTGAGACTTTCAAACATTTTTTTTTATTTTTCACCTCACACTAAATCACTATTACTTGTAAGCCTATACTTGTAGTATACTCTTCTTTTTCCAAAGAAAACTATGTAATTCTGTTTCCCCCCCGTAATATTTTTTTAAACTCACAGTTCTTTCTTGTAATTGCAAATCTATAAATCTCAGAATTTAAACTTTTCTTCTCAGAATTGCTAGTTATAAACTCACATACCTGACTTTTTTTCTCTGAATTGTGAATTTACATCTCCAGGCAGATTATGACTTTGTTCTCAGAATTGCAAGAAAAGGTCCAAATTGTAAGATTCCGTGGCAAAAACAGGCTTCCGTTGTAAAGCGACAGTTCATGTAACAAAACACGAATCAACATAAAGTTTTACATAATCACATTTGCATTGCAATAACTGGGTTCACAAAAAAATATTTATGTTGTTGGTAAGAATGCCAACCTTTAAAACACCTACTGTGGTTTATTTTTTGTCAAATTATAGATGTTTTGCACTTACGAAACATGTGGAAGCGGCTAAATCATACAGAGAATGACTTAGTAAGCAGAAAACAGCACAATATTTTGACAAACTGAAGTTAATAGATGGTAAAACTTATGTACGAGCAGTATTAAATAAAAAAAAAAAAAAAAAAAAAATAATAATAATAATAATTCACCTAACGTTAGCTGACCGGAAATGCTAAAAACAAACACGAATGCTGTCAATATTCTGGAAATCTTGGATTTCTGGAAACACCTTTTGTTCCTCAAACAGTTTTTGCACTCTTCTCCTTTATTTGTTATAACTTTTAGCAGTCTATAGCACTCCAAATGTTTTTTACGCTTAGTACAGCCCAAAATACGTCAATAATTTCATTTAGAGCAGCAACAATTAGCTAAATATTCGAGTTTTGTTCGGTTCAGTCAACTTTTGTAACGTTTTTAAAAGCAAGTCAAAAGAACAGCGTCATATAAACTCTTACCTGCTTATAAGACATTTTTTCATATATCCGTCTTTCTTTCTTTCTCTTTGATGTCGTTAATGAACATGGCGCTAATAAAGCAATCATTTGTATGAAGGTCAGCGCTGCTCCTCTAATCATCAGATTCATCCGCACAGCGTCGCGGAGCCGAAGCACAACTCACGGAACGACCAAAACAATCGTCCTCCGCGAGTTAGGGACTACTTGTGGTTGTACGCTTCAACCGCTTGAGGGAGAACAGTTACATAGTGTGGCTTTAAACACTTAAAACATCAGCCTTTTACATGCTTGATTTATTATTGCACCAGATGAATCGTTTCCAAATGCTTTTGTAAACTCAAATAGTCCCGAGTGTGTGGGACAAGCCCTTATTAGAGCTCTGCATGAAGAACATCTGCTGAGTATCTGAAAATCTACAGCAGGAAACACAGATCATTAGTAGAGACGCTCATGTCCACTAGCACTATCCAGACACTATTAAATTGTCCCTAGCAATAATTTTGATCAAACTATTGTATTTAAACCACTGTTCGGCCACATCTGTAATAATATTCCCTGAGAAGGTAACATGTAAGGCATGTAAGGTAGCTGAAATGCTTCAAACACACAGTTCAGATGAATGGTATGGTTTACCCTCTTTAACTTTATGATGTTCTGTTGATTTGTGCTTTCCCCATTTGTTTTTTGTTTTATTGACTGTCACTCTAAATAGAGTACAATAAGATACAACAATCATTTCTCAAACATTTATTACAATAACTCAAAATCTGTTAAACCATAGCGTTGTAAAATGAGCTCCGAAGTGCTCCAATTGGATCGCAAATCATTTGATTCAGTTCATGACTTCTGTGGGGACTGATGAATCAATTGATTCAGTTGCCGACTTTGGTAGGGGTCCGCGAATCATGATTCAATTCGCGATTTCGGTGGGTGTTCGCAAATCATTTGATTCAGTTTGCGACATTGTTTGGGACTCGAAAATCATTTGATTCAGTTTGTGACTTTGTTTGGGACTCGAAAATCATTTGATTCAGTTTGTGACTTCAGTGGGTGTTCGCAAATCATTTGATTCAGTTTGCGACTTTGTTTGGGACTCGAAAATCATTTGATTCAGTTCGTGACTTCAGTGGGTGTTCGCAAATCATTTGATTTATTTGATACAGTTTGTGGCTTCGCTTGGGGCTCGCAAATCATTTGATTCACTTC
The DNA here is from genome assembly GCF_049309525.1 of Garra rufa. NCBI lineage: Eukaryota > Metazoa > Chordata > Actinopteri > Cypriniformes > Cyprinidae > Garra > Garra rufa. The sequence continues at coordinate 2,742,827 of NC_133380.1, read as the reverse complement.
GCGACTTCGATGTGTGTTCGCAAATCATTTGATTCAGTTGCTGACTTCGGTAGGGGTTTGCAAATCATGATTCAGTTCACAACTTCGGTTAAGATTCACGAATCATTTGATTCAGTTCGCAACTTTGTTCGGGACTCGCTAATCATTTGATTCAATTCACGACTTCGGTGGGTGTTCGCAAATCATTTAATTCATTTGATTCAGTTTGTAACTTTGGTTGGGATTCGCGAATCATGATTCAGTTCACGACTTTGTTTGGGGCTCGCAAATCAAATGATTCAGTTCGTGATTTTGGTGGGCGTTCACAAATCATTTGATTCAGTTTGCGACATCATTTAAGCCTCGCAAATCATTTGAATCACTTCGCGACTTCGATGGGTGATCGCGAATCATTTGATTCAGTTCGCGATTTTGGTGGGCGTTCGCATTTCATTTGATTCAGTTCGCGACTTCGGTGGGGGTTAGCAAATCATTATAGTAGGGGTTCGCGAATCATGATTCAGTTCGCAACTTCGTTTGGGGCTCGCAAATCTTTTGATTCAGTTTGTGACTTTTGTTGGGGCTCGCGAAACATTTGATTCAGTTTGCGACTTCGATGGGGGTTAGCAAATCATTTCAGTAGAGGTTCGCGAATCATGATTCAGTTTGTGGCTTTGGTTAAGATTCGCAAATCATTTGATTCAGTTCGCGACTTCGTTTGGGGCTCGCAAATTATTTGATTCAGTTTGTGACTTTGTTTGGGACTCACGAATCATTTGATTCAGTTCACGACTTCGGTGGGTGTTCGCAAATCATTTGATTAATTTGATTCAGTTTGAAACTTTGGTTGGGATTCGCGAATCATGATTCGAAATTATTTGCGAGCCACAAACAAAGTCGCGAACTGAATCAAATGATTCAGTGCGCGATTTTGTTGGGCGTTCGCAAATCATTTTTGATTCAGTTTGTGACTTTGTTTAGGGCTCGCAAATCATTTGATTCACTTCGCGTCTTCGATGGGTGATTGGAATCATTTGATTCAGTTGCCGACTTTGGTAGGGGTTAGCAAATCATTTCAGTAGGGGTTCGCGAATCATGATTCAGTTCGCGACTTCGTTTGGGGCTCGCAAATCATTTGATTCAGTTCGTGACTTCAGTGGGGGTTAGCAAATCATTTCAGTAGGGGTTCGCAAATCATTTGATTCAGTTCGTGACTTTGGTTGGGGCTCACAAATCATTTGATTCAGTTCGCGACTTCGTTTGGGGCTCGCGAATCATTTGATTCAGTTCGCGACTTCGGTGGGGGTTAGCGAATCATTTCAGTAGGGGTTCGCAAATCATTTGATTCAGTTCGCGACTTCGTTTGGGGCTCACAAATCATTTGATTCAGTTCGCGACTTCGGTGGGGGTTAGCGAATCATTTCAGTAGGGGTTCGCAAATCATTTGATTCAGTTCGTGACTTTGGTTGGGGCTCACAAATCATTTGATTCAGTTCGCGACTTCGTTTGGGGCTCGCGTATCATTTGATTCAGTTCGCGACTTCGGTGGAGGTTAGCGAATCATTTCAGTAGGGGTTCGCAAATCATTTGATTCAGTTCGCGACTTCGTTTGGGGCTCACAAATCATTTGATTCAGTTTGCGACTTCGGTGGGGGTTAGCGAATCATTTCAGTAGGGGTTCGCAAATCATTTGATTCAGTTCGTGACTTTGGTTGGGGCTCACAAATCATTTGATTCAGTTCGCGACTTCGTTTGGGGCTCGCGTATCATTTGATTCAGTTCGCGACTTCGGTGGGGGTTAGCGAATCATTTCAGTAGGGGTTCGCAAATCATTTGATTCAGTTCGTGACTTTGGTTGGGGCTCACAAATCATTTGATTCAGTTCGCGACTTCGTTTGGGGCTCGCGTATCATTTGATTCAGTTCGCGACTTCGGTGGGGGTTAGCGAATCATTTCAGTAGGGGTTCGCAAATCATTTGATTCAGTTCGTGACTTTGGTTGGGGCTCACAAATCATTTGATTCAGTTCGCGACTTCGTTTGGGGCTCGCGTATCATTTGATTCAGTTCGCGACTTCGGTGGGGGTTAGCGAATCATTTCAGTAGGGGTTCGCAAATCATTTGATTCAGTTCGTGACTTTGGTTGGGGCTCGCGAATCATTTGATTCAGTTCAATCAGAGACAAAAGAGACAAAAACAGCAACTCACTTCAATGTCTGACTTATAATTGCATCCATAAGCTTTTTGTGAAATTTGGATGAACTCGTGAAATGAGTTGTTTGATCTCTTCATGTTTAAGGAGACACTATGATGTGTGTCACCAATCATTTTAAATAAAAAAATTAAATGCCTTTGTCTAGTATTTTCATGTGAGTCTGATCTGAAGAATGTGACTGGAGGAATAAAACACCAGACTCGAACTTCTTAAAAAATGTGTTTTAATTGAACAGCTGTACATTTGAACACAGTCTTTCTCTTCCTTCCTCTGTCCAGCTGTATCCACAGCGGCCCGCCGACCCATCATGCAGTGTGTAAACAAATAGTGTGATTTCCCATATGAGGCTCTCGTCCAGATGGACCGTCTGAGTGTAAACGTCACATAAAACGACCTGAAACGGGCCCTCGGCCCCGGAGCACCATATATAGAGCCCATAATGATGATATAGTTTTGATATTTACAAAAAACAAAAAGAAAATCTTTGTTTGGCATTTTGAAAATCAGGTTATAATAAAACTGAAGTAATATTGTGCCTAAATCAGAAAGATTGTGGATAATATCCATCCCAGAACACAGTATAAATGTATCCCAGCAGCCCAAGAGCTGAAGGACAACTAATAAAAATCATATTTATTCATCTAACTATCAGCTAAATTGTCAAGCTGGATTCAGATTTCATATTTTCAAGTGGTTTAAGTAGGGATGCACCAATACAGACTTTTAACATGATCAACAGCTTTATAAATGGATATTTGTGTTTAAATATTGTTTCATTTCATTAATCTGTCATTATATATCAACATTACATAATTAAAAATCTAAATGTTAACCACTAATACAGACAACTTATATATAATATTATAATATTATACATATTTCATATTTTACATGCTTTAAAAAAGTTTCACATTAGAGATGCAATGTAGAATTTTTATGCAAAAAGTAAAACTATTCATAAAAAATATAGAAATGTGCAGAAGAAAATATGCAGAACTATAGAAGCTTGTTTCCGCCATATAGATTAAAAACAAAAGGTTACTGTTTTTTATCTCACAATTCTGAAATATAAACATTTCTTAGAATTGCCAAATATAAACTTTGAATTTGAGCTATAAACTTGCAATAGTGAGAAGAAAAATGAATTGTGAAACTCAGAATACCAATTAAAATTCAGAAATGTGATATGTAAAGATAGAATTCCATTTAAAAATTCAGAATTGTGAAACGTAAACTCAGAATTCCAAATAAAAATTCAGAATTGTAAGGCATAAACCCAGAATTCAGAATTGCAAAACGCAAGCTCAGAATTCAAAATAAAAATTCAGAATTGTAAGGTGTAAACTCGGAATTCCAATAAAAGTCAGAATTGTGAAACGTAAACTCGGAATTCCAATAAAAAAAGTCAGAACTGTAAGGCGTAAACTCAGAATTCCAATAAAAATTCAGAATTGTAAGGCGTAAACCCAGAATTTCAAATAAAAAACGTCAGAATTGCGAAACGTAAACTCAGAATTCCAACTAAAAATTCAGAATTGTAAGGCATAAACCCAGAATTCCAATGAAAAAAATTCAGAATTGTGAAAAGTAAACTCAGAATTCCAACTAAAAATTCAGAATTGTAAGGCGTAAACCCAGAATTCCAATAAAAAAAATTCAGAATTGTGAAAAGTAAACTCAGAATTCCAACTAAAAATTCAGAATTGTAAGGCATAAACCCAGAATTCCAATGAAAAAAATTCAGAATTGTGAAAAGTAAACTCAGAATTCCAACTAAAAATTCAGAATTGTAAGGCATAAACCCAGAATTCCAATGAAAAAAATTCAGAATTGTGAAAAGTAAACTCAGAATTCCAAATAAAAATTCAGAATTGTAAGGCATAAACCCAGAATTCCAATGAAAAAAATTCAGAATTGTGAAAAGTAAACTCAGAATTCCAAATAAAAATTCAGAATTGTAAGGCATAAACCCAGAATTCCAATGAAAAAAATTCAGAATTGTGAAAAGTAAACTTAGAATTCCAAATAAAAATTCAGAATTGTGAAAAGTAAACTCAGAATTCCAAATAAAAATTCAGAATTGCGAAACGTAAACTCAGAATTCCAAATAAAAATTCAGAATTGTGAAAAGTAAACTCAGAATTCCAAATAAAAATTCAGAATTGTAAGGCGTAAACTCGGAATTCCAATAAAAAAAATTCAGAATTGTGAAAAGTAAACTCAGAATTCCAATAAAAAAAATTCAGAATTGTGAAAAGTAAACTCAGAATTCCAAATAAAAATTCAGAATTGTGAAAAGTAAACTCAGAATTCCAATAAAAAAAATTCAGAATTGTGAAAAGTAAACTCAGAATTCCAAATAAAAATTCAGAATTGTAAGGCGTAAACTCAGAATTCCAATAAAAATTCAGAATTGTAAGGCGTAAACCCAGAATTTCAAATAAAAAATGTTAGAATTGCAAAACGTAAACTCAGAATTCCAACTAAAAATTCAGAATTGTAAGGTGTAAACCCGGAATTCCAATAAAAAAAATTCAGAATTGTGAAAAGTAAACTCAGAATTCCAAATAAAAATTCAGAATTGTAAGGCGTAAACCCGGAATTCCAATAAAAAAAATTCAGAATTGTGAAAAGTAAACTCAGAATTCCAATTAAAAAGTCAGAATTGCTAAATGGAATTGTAAGGCAAAACCCGGAATTTCCATAAAAAAGTCAGAATTGTGAAACATAAACCCGGAATTCCATTAAAGAAAAGTCCAAATTTTAAGGCATAAATTTAATATTCCAATTTAAAAAAAAGTCAGAATTGCGAAACATAAACTCGGAATTTCAATTCACAATTGGGAGAAAAAAAGCAATTACTTTTTTTTTAATGCATGACAAAAACAAGCTTCCATATCGAACTGTTCAGTACTGTTGAAAGACTTTGAGCAAAGTGAATCCCTGATATTATCTGCGTCTGTTATCAGCCTCATGAGACCGACACGATGACGAAGAACACTGATACTGGCAGATGTGATATGAATATTTCGAGTGCATCCCTATCGTATTGATTGTCTAGATCCGAGCGGACGGATCAGTCGCGAGGAACACAAATCATCCCTCTTCAGTTGTCAGTGTCTCTGAGCCTCACGTAACCTCAGATCGAATTGTCATCCTGCTCGACACACGAGCCGTCTCTGGCGTCGGGACAGCGGCAGGTGAATCCGCCCGGCCGCGGCAGACATAGATGCGAGCAGCCTCCGTTATCACGAGAGCAGTAGTTGATGCCTGCGGACCACAGTCATGTGATTAAAACCAGATCAGAAATTACAGTCGTTTATAATGAGAATAACCCGAGCTCAGACCTATGGGGCATTGTGGGTAAGTCATAGTGATGCCGTATGTACGTGAACGCCTCTGAGGAAGGAACTCCTCCACCTCCATCCCATCATTACGGTCCATAGCAACCACTGCTTCCCTAGCGACAAAACAAAAACACACAGAATCATCACAATGTTCAAAACATTCTGAGTTACATTCAAAATCAGACAAAAATAATAATACAAACTTAAAAGTCCAATAAATAATTTAAAAATAAAAAGAACATCAAAACAAGACACTTACTAAAATGTACAAAATATATAAAAAATATTCACTAAAAAGAAATAGTAATAAAAAAACATTAAACTAAATAACAATGAATTAAATCGCTAAATAAAAACATTCATACAAATTTAAAATTAAGAAAAAATAACAATGTAAAATAATTTCTAAAAAAATTTAAATCAAAATAAGAAACTCAAATAAAAAATATTTAATTCAAATAATAAAAATAATCAACTAAATAATAACATTCATACAAATCCAAAATAAAAAAATTAATAATTTTAAAATAACAATAAGATAATAAAAATTAAATTTAAATAATTTTAAAATAACAAAATCATTCGATTTATTGTCAATAAAAACAATAAAAACCAAACACTTATTAAAAATGAATGGAATCATGAAAATCTTAAATTAAAGTCTCTTTAAAAGGACAAAAAAAATCTAAATAAGACACTAAAATGTCAAAAAAAAAACAATCAACTAATATATATATAACATTATATTTATAACATTTATAAAAAAAATTATAAATCAAAATAAGACACTTATTAAAATAAAAAATATTGAATTAACATAAATAATAAAAACAAACAATAAACTAAATAACAACATTCATATAAATGTAAAATAAATAACAATTTAAAAATAAAAATAATAAGACACTAAAAATTAAATAATAATAAAAAAATTGAAAGAAAAAACAAAATTATTTGTTTTATTGTTGTCAAAAACAATAAGAACAAAACACTAATAATGAACTAAATCATGAAAATCTAAAATTGAAAAAAAATAAAAAATAAGACACTAAAAATTAATTAACTAATTTAATCTAAGATTAAAAATCAATTAACTAAGATTTTTTGAATCACTAAAAAGAACTGATTCATGAGTCATTTGTTTATGAATCGGTTGACTCTAAAGTAATACCAAATGAGACGTACCTTCTCCAGTCGGTGTAGTAAAGGTTTCTGCCGTAAGACACGATGGCGAACGGATACTGAATGCCTTCGGTCAGTTTCCTCCTGAGACGAGAGAACGGATCGACACACTCCACCATACGAGTTCCTGAAACACACAAACACCAGAATTCAACAGACAGAAAAATGCTTTAGGTTGGCTGGAGAAAGCCTAGCTTGAAAGTTTAAAGCAGCTGTAAAAGCTTAAAGTTTTGAACTTTATATAGATTAGATGATTAGCAAGTTGCTAACATGTTTCTAGTATAATTAACAAGTCATTAGCATGTTTCTAACATGATTAGCAGGTTACTAGAATGTCATTAGCATGTTTCTATCATGATTAGTAAGTTGCTAGCATGTTTCCAACATGTTTCAGCGTGATTAGCAAGTTGCTAGCACATTTCTAGCATGTTTATAGGCTGATTAACAAGTAGCTAGCATGTTACTAGCATGTTTCAAGCACGATTAGCAAGTTGCTAGATCATTTCTAACATGTTTCTATCATGATTAGTAAATTGCTAGAATGTTTCCAGCATGTTTAGCAAGTTTCTAGGATGTTTCTATCATGAGTATTAGGTTACTAGCATGTTTCCAACATAATTAGCAAGTTGCTAGCATGTTTCCAGCATGTTTCTAGCATGATTAGCAAGTTGCTAGCATGTTTCTAGGCTAATTGGTAGGTTGCTAGCACATTTCTAACATGTTTCTAGCAAGATTAGCAAGTGGCTAGCATGTTTCTAGCAAGATTAGCCAGTTGCTAGCATGTTTCTAGCATGATTAACAAGTTGCTAGCATGTTTCTAACATGTTTCTAGCATGAGTAGCAAGTAGCTAGCATGATTAACATGTTACTAGCATGATCATAGTTGCTAGGCTGGGTAAGATAGTTAAACAGATTAGAAATAGTTGATAGAAGGGAAGCTTGACTGAGTGTCAAGGGATTCTGGGAGTTTGAATTTTGTCAGTTGTAGTTTGAATTTTGACAGTTGGAGTTTGGATTTGGTCAGTTGGAGTTTGAATTTTGTCAGTTGGAGTTTGAAATTTGACAGTTGGAGTTTGAATTTTGTCAGCTGGAGTTTGAATTTTGTCAGCTGGAGTTTGAATTTTGTCAGTTGGAGTTTGAAATTTGACAGTTGGAGTTTGAATTTTGTCAGCTGGAGTTTGAATTTTGTCAGTTGGAGTTTGAAATTTGACAGTTGGAGTTTGAATTTTGTCAGCTGGAGTTTGAATTTTGTCAGTTGGAGTTTGAATTTTGACAGTTGGAGTTTGAATTTTGTCAGTTGGAGTTTGAATTTTGTCAGTTGGAGTTTGAAATTTGACAGTTGGAGTTTGAATTTTGTCAGCTGGAGTTTGAATTTTGTCAGTTGGAGTTTGAATTTTGACAGTTGGAGTTTGAATTTTGTCAGTTGGAGTTTGAATTTTGTCAGTTGGAGTTTGAAATTTGACAGTTGGAGTTTAAATTTTGTCAGCTGGAGTTTGAATTTTGTCAGTTGGAGTTTGAATTTTGACAGTTGGAGTTTGAATTTTGTCAGTTGGAGTTTGAATTTTGTCAGTTGGAGTTTGAATTTTGACAGTTGGAGTTTGAATAGTGTTGGCTCAGTTGAACATTAGTCAATGTAAGTCAATGGGATTTTGGTGATTTTTTAATCTTCAATTTTATGAAAACTATAAGTGAGATCAGTCTGAAAAGCTGGACTAAATTTGGTGGTTCTATGTTGAAAGCTCTAGGAGGAGTAGCGTTGAGGTATTTTATTCAGGTATGGTATCAGATGTGATGAATGATGAATATAGTGAAGCTGACCTGCATCGGCCCAGCAGAGTTGTCTGCTCTGGGGGTCAAAGGTCAAAGCGTTGGGCAGCCCCAGCCCGTCCTGCACCAGCGCCGTCCTGTCGCTCCCGTCCATAGCGGAGCGCTCGATCTTGGGCCCGTCACGGTTCCAGTCGGCCCAGTACAGGTATCTGGAGGAGAGAAAGGTGTGTGTCAGAGAGGTGTGAAGTGTGTTTTAGTTATAAAGGTGTGATGAAACACAGACACACGCACCCGGAGGCGGGGTCAGCGACGATTGGTCGCGGGTTGATGAGGTCATTGTCAAAGAGGATGCGGCGATGACTTCCGTCCAATCGGGACACTTCGATGCGGTCCAGTATGGAGTCGGTCCAGTACATGTTTCTGGACATGTGGTCGATGGCGATTCCTTCAGGACTGCCCAGATCTGCTCACACAAACAACATACAGCGCATTTCCATAACTAGAGTTATATATATTTAAAAAAAAAAAAGAAAAAGAAAACAGCAGAGCAAATGGCATTTTTTTAATATTTTTCCTTTGTCACAGGGTTTTCCGAACTGAGGTTCATGAACTAGTTGATAAAAAACTAAGAATTAATTACTAAAAATAAATTAAAGTAAATTTAAACTATCATTTTAAACTAAAAGCAAATGTAAGTAAAACACTTTAAATTAATTAACAATTAATTAATATTTAAAATAAAAACAAATATAAAAAAATGTAAAAACACTGATAGATAAATAAATAGTTCAAAATAGAACACTAAATAATAATTATAATAAAAATTTACTTAAAAAAAATGAAACTTACTAAAATGTTAAATTTAAACAAATCATACAAAACAAAAACAATGAAATAAAACACTAAGAATTCATTACTAAAAATTAATTTAATGATAAGAAAGTAAATTTAAAATAAATGAATAATTTCATTTTGAACATTTTAAAATTAATAAAACCATATAATTGTAAAATAAAAAATAAAATCAATTCACAACACTTACTAAAATGAATAAAAACTAAATTAATACATTATTTTGAAAAAAAAAAAAATGTTACCAATAAATGAATAAAGTCATAGTAAATAAATAGTTTAATGATTTTGCTAAAAATGTATAAATTAAAACTGTAAAATATTTTTTTTTAAATAAAACATACAAAAAGTAACCAATTAATAAAAATTAAATAATTTTACAAAAACACAAACAATCAAAAATAAAACAAAAAATGAATAATAAAAATTTAAAATTTAAATCACATTAAAAATGATAATAAAAACAGTTAAAATATTTAGTGGTGAAATAAACCGACATCGGATAACTGTGAATGTGCAAAATTTTAGTTAGATTATTGAAATAAAAGACTGGAATGAATTTATTCATAAAATGTTTAATTTAATATAAATAAATTGTTTAAAAATAAAAACAACCACAACACAAGTCTTAAAATATATACGAAAGACATTAACCATGTGAAATTTAAATAAATTATACTAAAATCAAAAAATCTAAATAAAACACAAAACATTATAAAAAAATCACTAACAAAGATTACATATTTGATGTTTACTTTTTTGTCAAAAGAACATCAGAGAACCATGAATCTGCATGTGTTTTTAGATGATTGAAAACCAATCTTCAGTGTAAAAAAATTAACGAATGCAATTCAAAACGAAGTTTTCAAATATAAATTCAGGAATCACGAATATGACAAAATAATATTATTTTCTATATATTATTAGTTGTATCAAATGAATAAGGAAATTATAATGCTTTGAATTTATTAAGTAATGTTTAATTTCGTCTGGAAATGTAAAGAAAAGATACCGTTTTTACTTGGAATTCGTTTTTAATCCCTGGTTTTAAACCAGCATATACATGAAATCATTTATATATTATTGCTTGAATAAACGTTTACAAATAGTGCTAGAAATTTTATAATTAAGGAAATTAAACAGACGTAGGCATTGGAAAAGACATAGTGAAATGTGTCTAATAATTCCAAAAAGAAAGAGAAGCATTGGACATAATCAAAATATTCAAGACATTTATTAGGAATACCATTTTCTTAACAATTAAGATGCTGCATGTGTTTATCCAGTCTAATCGGAGTGTGCATCTCTTCCCGACTTTACCAACAAAAATTCAATGGCATCTCCTACAGTGACGTTCAAGCGTTGTAGTGTGTTTAATGTGTCTCTCTGTTGTGTGTGATTCAGAATGAAAGAGTCACATACCTTTACTGAAGAGGATGGAGGTTTCTCCGCCCTGAAGCTTTGCTCTGCTGATGGCGGGTTGAGTGATATCAGACCAGTAGATCATCTGCTCCACGCAGTCGAACGCCACCGCGATCACCACTTTACCCTGAACACATCACACCAAACCATCAGAGAACAACAGAAGCAGCAAAAGAACAGACAATAAAGAACGAAACGTGTTATTTTTAATAATGAACAGGCTATAAGGAAGCATTTGCAAGTCATTTTTAAAACAAAAACAAATAAAAAAACAGTTTTCAATAAAATAAAAAATCATGATAAATAAAATAAATAGTTTTAAAATAAAAAACAATCAAATGAGACTGTAATTGACAATTAATTAAGCCATAAAAAATTAAAACACTTACTAAAAATGAATAAAACCATGAAATTGTAGAATCAAAATACGTAATTTTAAAACAAAAACAAATAAAAACAGCCTCCAATAAAAATAATAAAATCATGAAAAATAAAATAAATAGTTTTAAAATAAAAAAACAATCAAATGAGACTCTAATTGACAATTAATTAAACCATAAAAAATTAAAACACTTATTACAAATTAATAAAATCATAAAATTGTCGAATCAAAATAAATACATATTTTTTAATAAAAACCACTAAAAACAGCCTCCAATAAAATAATAAAATCACGAAAAATAAAATAAATAGTTTTAAAATAAAAAACAATCAAATGAGACTCTAATTGACAATTAATTAAACCATAAAAAATTAAAACACTTATTACAAATTAATAAAATCATAAAATTGTCGAATCAAAATAAATACATAATTTTTAAATAAAAACAACTAAAAACAGTCTCTAATAAAAAATAATAAAACCATGAAAAATAAAATAAATAGTTAAAAAAAAACAATCAAATGAGACTCTAATTGACAATTAATTAAACCATAAAAAATTAAAACACTTATTACAAATTAATAAAATCATAAAATTGTCGAATCAAAATAAATACATATTTTTTAATAAAAACCACTAAAAACAGCCTCCAATAAAATAATAAAATCACGAAAAATAAAATAAATAGTTTTAAAATAAAAAACAATCAAATGAGACTCTAATTGACAATTAATTAAACCATAAAAAATTAAAACACTTACTACAAATTAATAAAATCATAAAATTGTCGAATCAAAATAAACACATAATTTTTAAATAAAAACAACTAAAAACAGTCTCCAATAAAATAATAAATTCACAAAAAATAAAATAAATCATTTAAAAATAAAAAAACAATCAAATAAGACTCTAATTGACAATTAATTAAAGCATAAAAATGTAAACACTTAATAAAAAAGAATAAAACAATAAAACTGTAAAATCTAAATAAATACATAATTTTAAAATAAAAAGCAAATAATAATAATAATATTATTATAAAAATATTATAAAAATAATTTATTATCAATAAAACAATAAAATCATGAAAAATAAAATAAATAATTTTTAAACAAAAACAATCAAAAATCTTCTAATTGACAGGTAATTAAACCATAAAAAATGAAAACTCTTCCTAAAATTAATAAAACCATAAAATTGTAAAATCTAAATAAATACATAATCTAAAAAACAAAACAAAACAAAAAAACTGTTTACTCATTTAAAACACAATAAAATTTAATATCCTCCCTTATTCTTTGGTATATTTTATGTACAAGTCAGAATAAGCAAGTTGTTTGAATTTTTACATAAATATTGTGTTACACTGAATGACAACGTAACACTGTTTCAACCAAATAAAAAACCATTTTATTCTCCAAAAACGTATTTGAAATCTAAAAAGTACACTTAATTTACATTTAATGTGCTTGCAATGGACATAAAATCACCAGTGTTGTGCAAGTTACTTCCAAAACGTAATACATTATATATTACTAGTTACTGTCTTTTAATAGTAATTAGTTATATTACAATATTACTGTCTCTAAATTGTAATGCGTTACACTACTTTTAAGTTACTGTTGAGTTACTTTCATCAAAATATCCACAGATTATTAAATGCCAAAAAAAAGTTTATAGCTGCTCATTATACATTAAGTTTAGGATAGCTAGCATAAAAATATAAAAACATATTTAGGTAGGCCTACCGGTATGTCTATTAATGTTACGTTGTAGTTTAGGTTAAACACAGATAAGCACAAAACTCATTAATACTTTCAGAAATAACACCGGTAAATAAAGCGAAGTGTTATAATGTACAATCATTAAACACAATGAATAGCCTATAGGCTATTTTAAATGGTTTTCAGAACAAAACAAGAATGAAGAATACAAGTTGCTAAACAAGCCAAAACGAATGAGGGTAAAAGCGAAACTAAAAACAAACGGTGTTGTTCTCGTGCAGCCTACCTCTCTCATTCTGCATCAATCCAATTAAATGTGTCCATATTCGTGATGTATTTGAATGCTAAACTATTATGTAAACCAGGATTTGTACTTAACGCGCTTATAAAACATCCTCCTCACATGAGCAAATATGTTTGGCTCGAGCTCAGGCTGACGGCACGGATACTATGCAGTACGCACTATTTCATTTGACCAGTGACTGTATTTTATTCTTATAATTAACAGACTCAACTTTTGCAACGCTGTGTGTGCGTGAGGCGCCAATCGAATAGCGGATAACTCCGTCATTTTTGGTCATACAGATCATTTATAACTGCAGTGTGTTTACTTTTATTTCTGTCATCTTGGTTTCCTTTCCGTGAACTTTCGTAGAGCGCCACTCCACACAAAAGTGAACCAAACTCAGCAGCATATGTCACTCAGTCTTTTCGTTTTGAAAATCAGATATATTTCGCGTATTCATCCATTTTATATGCGGACTATGATTTAATAAAAACAGATTTAGTCATTTTTAGCTTAATTTTTGTTGCTTATGCGCTCGTCCGTCATTTTTTCTCTTCTCCGACTCCGCAGCTCTCATCATTAGTTTAGTGTTACTGGCACCAGTCTAGATGTTTCTAGGAGTTACTCGTGCTGTTTCTCCATAACGGGAGTGCGTCCATCTCATAAATGTAGAATCCGTCTCTGCAGTCATCTCAACCATCGAATTCCAGTAACAGGAAGACAAAATATTTTACTTGTGGACTTTTAATTCACAAATTAATGTTGAGTTAAAATATGTTGATGTAACTTGCGTTACTGAGATTGTAACGAGTAATATTATTACCCAAATTGTATTAGTAATGCGTTATATTACCACGTTACAGCAAAAAGTAATAAACTACTGTAACATATTACTTTTGTAATGCGTTACTCCCAACACTGAAAATCACTCAATTTCTTTTGAGGTGTTCATCTTAATGTCTTTGACCCAAATACATTTCAAGAAAATTGCTTAAAATGTAGCAAAATTTAAATCATTTTAAAAATAAAAAGGTCAAAATGTTGCAAAATGTTTCTTTTTGAACTTTTATCAAAAAGCTTATTTTGAGTTTGATTCAGATGAAGAATCTCAAACATCCTACAAATGATGGTCAATCAAAGCCGCCTCAGTCTGACCATCAGAGATGAGGAAAAGCGTATCTTGTTTACTGGTTTCCTGCTGGAATGTCAGACTGACTCATGACTGAAAAGCAGTAAATTGAGGTTTTGTCATATTTCAGTGCAGATGATGTGGAGTTGGTCAATTTTACAGTTTCTGGATCCACTTAGAAACAATTTAGCATCATATTGTGGCTTCAAGAAACTCAAATGAATGTCTGACCTTTTTTTTTTCTTCAACAGTACAGCCATTGTTTTAGGATTTTAAACCGAACTGTGTGTCAAACATGTACATTGTGTTTGAGTATCTTTATCTACAAAAAAAGTTTGTGTATATTTAAATGTGTGACTTGAGTTTATGCATACATTTTGAGGACGCTATTTGTATAAATAGCCATTTTTTGCAGCAAATGCAGCAAAATATAAATGAATAAATACATTTATTAATAATTATACAAATTAAAAAATAATAATAACAAATATTTTTTTTAAAGGTCAAATTTTGGCAAAATATGCATGAATAAATAAATGTATTTATTATTGAAAAAAGTAAAAAAAAAAGTTAAAAAGGTTCAAATTCAGTAAAATATAAATGATTAAATAAATACATGAATTAATAATTTAATTTAAGTAAAAATTTTTGAAAATTAAAAAAGTTCAAATGTAGCAAAATCTAAACATTTACATGTTAAAAAAGGTTTAAATGTAAAAAAAGAATAAATGAATGTATTAATTAATAATGTAAAAAATTTACATTAAAAAAGGTTACAATGTAGCAGAATCTAAATAAATAAATAAATGTAAAAAAATAATGTAAAAAAAATGTAGCAAAATATATATATATAAAAAAAAAATATATATATATATATATATATATATACATATATAAATGAATGAATAAATTAATAAGAGTAAAGTACAAAAGATTATGCTGGACACTGTCAAAGGCTTTAGAAGAATCTATAAATTAATAAATTAACAAATGATTGTTCGTTAAAATGTAGCAAAATATAATTTAATTAATTAATTAATTACTACAGTAAAAATGAAGGTTAAAATGTAGCAAATAATAATAATTAAAAAAACAATAAATGTAGCAAAATATAAATGAATGAATACATTTCTTTTTTTTTTTATTAAAAATGTTTAATAAATAAATGTAAAAAGTATGAAAAAGGTTCAAATGTAGCGATTTTAAATGAATAAATAAATACATTAACCATTTTAAAAATGAAAAAGGTTTTAATGTAGTAAAATATGAATGAATTAATAAATGAATGATTAATCATTAAAAAAGTTAAAATGTAGCGAAATCTAAATGTATACATCTGTCTAAATGCATACATGTACACAAAAGGTTAAAATGGTTATAAAATGATTATAAATGAATGAATGAATGAATAAATTAATTAATGCAAAATTTAAAAGGGTAAAATGTAGCAAAATCTAAATAAATAAATAGATGTAAAAAAGTTGAAAAAGTCAAATTGTGGCTAAATATAAATTAATAAATAAATTGATTTATTTATTAAAAATGTTAAATAAATAAATGTTCAAAAAGTTAAAATGCAGCAAAATAAATAAATACAGTAATAATTAAAAAAATTAAAACATTTAATAATAATAATAAATAATGTAAAAATTAAAAAAGGTTTAAATGTAGCAAAATGTAAATGAATGAATAACTAAATTAATTAATTAAAGAGGTTAAGATAAAGGTTAAAATGTATCAAAAATCTAAATAAACAATTTAAAAAATTTACAAATCTGTTTAGCGGCCACTGTGTGTCTAATATTCAGCATATTGCATATTTGGCTGAACTCACGGAAACGTGCAGAACGGTCTTGGACTGGTCTTTGTTCATCCGGTTGCCGTCCAGCGGGATGTGATCGATCTTCCCGCTTTGGGCGAATAGGAGGTTTGCTCCAGGAGTCAGAGGGCTGATGTCGGGTCTGGGGGTGGGGCCAATGAGGGGCGGAGCCACGTTATGATCAATGCCTATGGAAAGAGGGAGGGGCTTGTATTACATTAAAAATCTGAGTAAGTAGTAAAATGCACTAAATTATAAAAATGTCAAATTAAAAATAAATAATAAAAAATTGTAAATAAAAAAGTCAATTAAATAAATCATTTAAATCATTAAAAAATGTAATTGAAAATCTAAATGAAACCAAAATATTTAGAAGTAAAAAATAATAAAAATGCATAAAATTATAAAAATGCAACATTTACATTAAATAAATCGTGAAAAATGTACTTAAAAATCTAATGAAAACAAAAATATTTACAAGTAAAAAAATAATAAAATGCATTAAAAATGAAATTTAAAATAATTATTATGAATTAAAAATAAATAACTAAAAAATGAAATAAAACATTCAAATAAAAAAAACTTAAAAATTAATTATAAATCTAATAAAACAAAACAAAATAAATATCAATACAAATTTAAAAAAGCATTAAATTATATGTATGTAAATTATATATGTATGTAAAATTAAATTTTTAATAAAAATTCTAAAAACATTTACTACAAATTCAGCAAATCATAAACATGTAAAATTAAATCAAAACATAAATTTTAATTAAATAATAAAAAATAAAAAATCTAATATATATATATATATATATATTGCTAAAATTTTAACCCATTTTAGAAAGAGAAAGCATGAAAAAGAACATAATCTTTGTGCTTTCTTGAAGCTAAAACCACAAATGCATAGTACAAATAAATAATTTAAAAACTAAATAAAACATTTAAATTACATAAATAATTAGACAAATTTTTAAAAATCAAAATAAAACTAAATATATGCAAATAGAAAATAATAAAAATGCATTCAATTATAAAAATGCAACATTTACATTAAATAAATCGTAAAAAATGTACTTAAAATCTAATGAAAACAAAAATATTTACAAGTAAAAAAATAATAAAATGCATTAAAAATGAAATTTAAAATAATTATTATGAATTAAAAATAAATAATAAAAAAATGAAATAAAACATTTAAATAAAAAAGACTTAAAAATTAATTAAAATCTAATAAAACAAAACAAAATAAATATAAATACAAATTAAAAAAAGCATTAAATTATATGTATGAAAATTATATAAATTATGTAAAATCAAATCAAAACATAAATTTAAATTAAATAATAAAAAATTAAAAAAATCTAATATATATATATATATATATATATATATATATATATATATATTTTGCTAAAATTTTAACCCATTTTAAAAAGAGAAAGCATGAAAAAGCACATAATCTTTGTGCTTTCTTGAAGCTAAAACCCACAAATGCATAGTACAAATAAATAATTTAAAAACTAAATAAAACATTTAAATTACATAAATAATTAGACAAATTTTTAAAAATAAAAATAAAACTAAATATATGCAAATAAAAAATAATAAATATGCATTAAATTATAAAAATGCAAAATTAAAAACAATTAAATTAAATAAAACATTTAAATTAAATAAATAATTTTTAAAAATTAAATTATAAAAAAGAAAAAATGTAATCCATTTGGTGTAACATTCTAAGGATTTCTAAGCAAATGCAATTTTTTTGGTTTTTCGGTTTTCTGTGGATCAGAAATATTCGGGTCAAATTGACCCGCAACATTATCTTATTATATTATCCTGAAACTTTGCATGCATGTTCATGACTCTGTGAAATGAGAAAAAGACACTAAAAACAAAACAAAAAAACCCATAGATTATTCAGTATTTTGGTCAACTCAAAAACCAGTGTCTCTGCTCTTACACATGGGTCTGCTGCCCGGTTCGGTTCTGGATCCGGGAATCTCCTGTCCGGACGAGTCGACGCACCAGCACTGACCGACGCCGGTGTGACACTGTGTGGGTTCGTAAGCGCCGTAAGCGTCACAGGTGGGCACATACTGACCCACGGCCGGACGCGGACGGAAGAAAAAGAAACCACCTGAGGAAGAAGACGACCCTAGAGCTTCTTCTCTGTGACGCTCACATGCCGTCTGCTCACGATCTGCAACAAACACAGTCAGAGAATGAAAAACCAGTCATTATATTGTTGTTTTGCAATAAAGACTAACATATAGTAACTTTAAGACTTCAAAACCAGTACATGTGTTGAATCTAAACACAGAGTTACAGACAGATGAAACACATGATGAAACACGCTCTTTTCTGTTTTGAGAGACGGCGGTTTCTGTGTCTGGTTTTTGGGTCCTGGGGCCCTTCAGAAGTGGATTTGGTAACATTGTGGTTAGATCTGCTATAGATGATGTATGTGATGAATTCATCCATTTAACCGCACAACAGTCATGACGTTACAATTTATATATTTAGCTTGAAGAACATGAAGCTTAGTTTTGGGGTCGGTTTTGCATTGAGATGACAGTCTTGTTGATTAAATGTTAAATGTTTAAGCATTTGTTGCAATTATTTAAATTGAGTTTTATTTTATTTTAATCATTGTATCTGGACAGGATGATTTTTCATTACTATTTTACAGACCAAAGACTAAGAGGGCCTAACATTAAACAAACAAAAACAAATGAATGAACCAACAAACTTTGAAGTCACTCTATATCTATATCTCTATATCTATATGGTGACATTCATCTCAGAACATTAAAAGTAAAAAAAATGCTTGTTTTTATTCACTTATCTTTATTATTTGTTATTATACATTTTATACATTTATTATAATTTACAAATATAATAATAATTGTATTTATTTATATTTATTTTATCATTTTTAATATTTGATTTATTTTAAAAAAATCATTGTATCTGGTGACATTCATTTATTTACATACATTTATTATTATAATTTATAAGTATAATTATACATTTTATTTATTTATTTATATTTATTTGATAATTTTTTCTTTTTAATTTATTTTCAAAAAATTATTGTATCTGGTGACATTCGTTTCATAACATTATTCTGAGGTTGCTTGTTGCTTGTTTTCATTTATTATTCCATTTTTTTATATTATACATGTTATATATTTAGTATAATTATACATTTTAAGTATTTGTATTTATTATATATTTATTTTATAATTTTGTAATATTTATTTATATATTTTTGAAGTAAAAAATAATGTCAGCCAAGGTTTTGTGCCAAAAATGTCAGGCTGTCTTTAGGAAATGTGCAGCAGTGTGTTTCAATCCACATTCATAAAACAATCAGCGCAGAAATGTGCCGCTCAAACGGTTCAGATCAGACTGAGATTATAAGACACTGCATTAAAATTCAGCTTGATTGCTAATAAAATGATTCATCAATAGAATCTGCTTATGTAGGTGCTACACAGACACAAACAACACCGGCTTTCACACATTTCACTAGCTTTTAGGAAGTTTAGGAACAACAGTATCTATTCTAGCGCTTCCTCATTACCTCATCGAGAGGATGAGACAAGTTTCTGAACACAAAGAAAGACAAACAGAAGTGCTCATGACAGATAGCACTAGCATGCAGGTCCGAGTGGTTAAAGGAAGCACGATCGTGTGGGGCTGTAATTATCACGGCGTCAGAGACGTGACATCTGCCCTCAAATTAGGAGAACACGTCACGCTTGTCAAACGCACACAGACAGAAACAGACTCAATAAAGTGCTGTGAAATATTCGCCGCAGGGGGAAAACGCTTGGCAGCGTCTCACGGTACGAGTTCAGTACGAGACATTGGAAAATTGGGTTTCATTCGACCTGGAATGCTGCAAAAATTTATATTTTTCATATCTCCTGACCACTAGGTGGCACTGTGTCTAAACACTGCAGGTAGCCTCAGGTCATGCTTCTTATAACACACACCAAGCTTGGTCTCAATACGCCAAACCGTTGCAGAGATATAGCCTTACAATCATTTTTGCATGCTCTTTGTCAAATTCATTTGCATGTTATTCAAAAACTGTTTGACTAATCAACTTGAATTCCATAACTTTTTTCCAGCATGTTCTAAAGATGATCTGAGCCAATTTTGGTGAAAATCAAACAAACCGCAAAAAAAGTCTGACAGTGGAAATTTGGGTATCATTCGATCCAATTTTTGGCCAAATCATTCACAAGTTATAAGCAAAAATAGCCATTTTTCATATCTCCTGACCACTAGGTGGCATTGCACCAAAACACTGCAGGTAGCCTCAGGTCATGTTTTTTATAACACACACCAAGTTTGGTCTCAATACGCCAAAGCGTTGCAGAGATATCGCCTCACATTCATTTTTGCGTGCTCTTTGTCAAATTCGTTCACATGTATTTCAGGAATGGTTTGACTACTCAACTTGAATTCTTCAACTTTTTGCCAGCATGTTCTAAAGATGATCTGAGCCAATTTTGGTGAAAATCAAACAAACCGCAAAAAAAGTCTGACAGTGGAAAATTGGGTATCATTCGATTCAATTTTTGGCCAAATCATTCACAAGTTATAAGCAAAAATAGCCATTTTTCATATCTCCTGACCACTAGGTGGCATTGCACCAAAACACTGCAGGTAGCCTCAGGTCATGCTTCTTATAACACACACCAAGCTTGGTCTCAATACGCCAAACCGTTGCAGAGATATAGCCTTACATTCATTTTTGCATGCTCTTTGTCAAATTCGTTTGCATGTTATTCAAAAACTGTTTGACTAATCAACTTGAATTCCATAACTTTTTGCCAGCATGTTGTAAAGATGATTTGAGCCAATTTTGGTGAAACAGAGACAAACTGCAAAAAAAATAAAAATAATCTGACATTGGAAAATTGGGTATTATTCGACTCGATTTTTAGCCAAACCATTCACAAGTTATAAGCAAAAATAGCCATTTTTTCATATCTCCTGACCACCAGGTGGCACTGTGCCTAAACAATGCAGGTAGCCTCAGGTCATGCTTCTTATAACACACACCAAGCTTGGTCTCAATACGCCAAAGCGTTGCAGAGATATCGCCTCGCATTCATTTTTGCGTGCTCTTTGTTGAATTCGTTCACATGTATTTCAGGAATGGTTTGACTACTCAACTTGAATTCCATAACTTTTTGCCAGCATGTTCTAAAGATGATTTAAGCCAATTTTGGTGAAAAAGAGACAAACTGCAAAAAAAAAAAAATATATATATATATATATATATCTGACATTGGAAAATTGGGTATTATTCGACTCGATTTTTAGCCAAACCATTCACAAGTCATAAGCAAAAATAGCCTTTTTTTTTTTTTGGTCTCCTGACCACTAGGTGGCACTGTGCCTAAACAATGCAGGTAGCCTCAGGTCATGCTTTTTATAACACACACCAACCTTGGTCTCAATACGCCAAAGCGTTGCAGAGATATCGCCTCACATTCATTTTTGCGTGCTCTTTGTTGAATTCGTTCACATGTATTTCAGGAATGGTTTGACTAATCAACTTGAATTCCATAACTTTTTGCCAGCATGTTCTAAAGATGATTTAAGCCAATTTTGGTGAAAATCAAACAAACCGCAAAAAAAGTCTGACAGTGGAAAATTGGGTATTATTCGATTAAATTTTTGGCCAAATCATTCACAAGTTATAAGCAAAATAGCCATTTTTCATTTCTCCTGACCACTAGGTGGCATTGCACCAAAACACTGCAGGTAGCCTCAGGTCATACTTTTTATTACACACACCAAGCTTGGTCTCAATACACCTAACCGTTGCAGAGATATAGCCTTACATTCATTTTTGCATGCTTTTTTGCCAGCATGTTCTAAAGATGATCTGTGCCAATTCACATAGAATGTGAGTTTTTTTCACATTGTTTTAAATGTAAATAAGTTTTCACAATTTTTACAGTATTTTGATCAATAAAAGCAGTCTTGGTGAATAGAAGAGACTCTTTAAATCATCTGGGAGCAGGTGAATGTGACATAACTGTTGGTGTGCTGGTGCTGTGAGCTCTGATGTTGCTCCAGTATATAAAACGCAAGCAGAACAAAGGAACAAAGACTACAGACACATTCCTGGCCAACTCTTGAGGAGGCGTGTCGAGACCGAACACCGCTCTATATGAGAACCATATGATAATGTAAACCAGGCCGAGTGAAACCCATCCTGCAGAGGAAGGAAAACAGACAAATTACAATGACTGTTTCTTATCTGACCATTGCAAATGAGCCGGCGAGAAAAGTGTGGGAGAGACAAACTGAACGACAAAAATGAAGAAACAGCATCCTGTTAAGCCCTGTGTGCTTTAAATTCATTAAATCCAAATCAACTTAATTTCTTAATATGTGTTTGGTTTTTTTGTGAAAGATTCTTTTATTTTTAATAATTTTGCATTATTTAGTTGTTGTTTTTTAGATTTTTTTATTATAACAAATTTAAAATATTGTATATATATATATATATATATATATATATATATATAATTTTTAAGTTAAATTGAAGGGAAAAATAGATAAAAATGAATAAAAAATACACAATGAAATTACTAAAACTATAACTAAAATAAAAATGGGAAAAGAATTAAAAACTAATAAATAAAAATTAAAAAAAAAATATAGTCATATTTTTAAAAAATTACAAAAAAAACGTATAAATAAAAATGTATAAAAATTACATAGAAGAAAAAATATAGATAAAAATAAGAATTTATGAAAACAAAATATAAAAATAATTTTTCTGCTTTCTATTTTTATTTTAATTTTGGTTAGTTTCAGTTATTTTATCAATTTTTTCTTTCTTAATTGTGTATAGTTTTTATTTGTTTCAGTTTATTTACTTCGTTATTTTAGTACTATAACTTACTGAAAAAGTATGTGTTTTTAATATATTTTATTTTATTTCATTTCATTTAATGATTATTTTATCTGAACTAATACTTTTTTTTTTCTTATGGGTTGATTTGCGTTTCTCATTAAAATAACCCTGGTTTTCACACAAGACTCACAGAAGTTAAAAAAGCATTTTCACACTGCCATGAAGCGTCATATAAGCGGCACACTACAGTACACCAGTACTACAATAATAATGCCTACCTGATCCAGGTGTGCAGCTAAAGCCATCGCCGTGGAAACCAGGGCGGCACTGACAGGTGAACGAGCCCTGTGTGTTGTAGCAGATGGCATCGCTATGGCAACGGCCCGGCTGGCACTCGTCGATATCTGCATGACAAAGAAAACTAGATAAAAATGTTTGTCAAGATAAACTTTAGGTTGGCTTGAAAAAGTCTAACCTTAAAGTGTAAAGCAGCTGTAAAAGCTCAAAGTTTATATAGATAGAGTAGATGATTAGCATGTTGCTAGCATATTGCTAGCATGTTTCTAGCACGTTTCTAACATGATTAGCATGTTACTAGCATTTTGCAAGCATGTTTCTAGCATGATTAGCAAGTTACTTACATGTTCCAAGCTTGTATCTAACATGATTAACATGTTGTTAGCATGTTTCTGGCATGAATAACAAGTTACTAGCATGCTTCTAGCATGATTAGCATGTTAACAGCATGTTGTTAGCATATTTCTAAAATGATTAGCAAGTTACTAGCATGTTGTTGGTCTGTTTCTAGCATTACTTGCAAGTCACTAGCATGTTGGTAACATGTTTCTAACATTTTTCTAGCACACTTCTAGCATGATTAGCATGTTACTAGCATTTTGGTAACGTTTCTAGCATTATTAGCCATTTGCTAGCATGTTTCTAACATGATTAGCAAGTTACTAGCATTTTGGTAACGTTTCTAGCATTATTAACCATTTGCTAGCATGTTTCTAGCATGATTAGCAAGTTACTAGCATGTTTCTAGCATGTTTAACAAAGTGTCTAACATGTTGCTAGCATGTTTCTAGCATGATTTGCTCATTGCTAGTATGTTTCTAGCATGTTTAGCAAGTTGTTAGCATTTTTTAACGTGATAAGCTCGTTGCTAGCATTTTTCTAGCATGTTTAACAAGTTGCTAGCATGTTTCTAGCGTGATTATCTCATTGCTAACATGTTTCTAGCATGTTTAGTAAGTTGCTAGCATTTTTTAACGTGATTAGCTCGTTGTTAGCATTTTTCTAGCATGTTTAACAAGATGCTAGCATGTTTCTAACGTGATTATCTCATTGTTAGCATGTTTCTAGCATGTTTCTAGCATTTTTTAACGTGATTAGTTCGTTGCTAGCATTTTTCTAGCATGTTTAACAAGATGCCAGCATGTTCCTAACGTGATTATCTCATTGCTAGCATGTTTCTAGCATGTTTAGCAAGTTGCTAGCATGTTGCTATCATGATTAGCAAGTTACTAGCATGATTAGCAAGTTACTAGCATGTTTCTAGCATGTTGCTATCATTATTAGCCAGTTACTAGCATGATTGTAGTTGCTAGGCTAGGCTAGATAGTTTAATAGATTAGAAATATGCTGCATCCCAATTCGCATACTATCCGTCCTAAATAGTATTCGAAAATAGAATTAGTATGTTCCAAATCGTAGTATGTTCAATAAAGTATTCCAAAGATTCCCGGATGGTCTACTACTTAACTTCGGAATTCAAAGTTTGGATTTGATTAGAACTACAAACATGCATAAAAAGTGATAAAAAAACTACAAACATGGAGGATATGCGCGACCAACAGACAGGTACAGAGAGGGGTTTGAGTGATAAATAATCAATGTGTAACCTAATAAAAAATATTTTTTAATGTTATCCACGTTATATTTCATGTGCAGCAATATTATGAACTTTTATAATGATAGGTTTGGTCATTAACGATTAAATGCATAATTATGCAAACACAAGAGCAGAGTTCTCGGCATGAAAGAAAGTGCCTCTTCATTTCTCTCTAAAACGGTAGGAAAACAAATTAAACGAAATGTAGAGAATGTTAACTGTGATGATTGACAGGGCAGTTGTGACAGGATTCAGGTAACTAAGCAACAGAGCGTCTGTTAAAGAAGCAGTTATGACGAAGTAGTATGTCCTACGGCCGCGATCACACCGAACGCGTCTTTTAGTTCTAAAAACGCGAGGCGCACAGCACTGCCTTTTTTGGTGACTTTTAATAAAAGAGCAGTGTGCTGCGGTTTTTTTCATGTTGCTAGGCAACGACCAAAACAGCTGTCCTGTCAGTCAAATCAAAGGATTATAGCACGAGCGCTCTAAAATCTTAGTTTTTTTGCTGTTAAGTAAACTGTCATATTAGCAGGAACCCTAAATAATACAGCTCTGGGTTACCCACGACAGACACCAAAGGTTTCTCCTCCATTTCTTGCAGTCTCCGGACTTAAGCAACGGTAAACTTTCGTCACCACAACAGAAGGCCCGCCTCTCCATTCATTCGATTGGACAATGGAAAAGAATGCGAATGACGTTGGGCGTTTTTCCGCTCAGAGTTGATTTTTTTTCAACTTCAGGCGCTCAGAGCGCTCCTGCAAAAACGAGAGGCGCCCTTAAAGTCCCTTTAAGGCAAGTCATGTCACTCGGCGGCCATCTTTGAAACGCCTATTCTCCAAAACTGTTCACCAAGCTTACGATTAAATTTCATATTTTAAATCTCCAACGAAATCCAACAAGAACTGCCTCATAAATATGGTTCCTTGAGCTCCAATAGCGTTAAAAAATGCTTATTTTTCCTGCTAAATGAGCCAGTGCGCATGCACAGTACTGAGCGCACGTCTTAGAGCGCCGATCATTTCTATAGCAACCGGGACTTCTAACGGCAGCTGCAGTGACGCGCTGACTTTACTAATCAACGATTGGCTCTTTCATTAAGAAGGCGGGGCTTCGCGGCCATAATGAGCGTTGCATTTTTCCCCATTCAAAACTACACGAGTGACATGTCTTGGGTAATCTATAGTCTTTGGCGCCGCTATTACGAATTCTAACGTCAGATTGAATGCTTTTCTGTTTCGGTTTCCATAGGAACCCATTCAAATAGCGTCCATCTGTTTTTAATGTAGCTAACGTCCGCTGCTTCGTGTCATCTACACTCATTAAAGTGAGGCACTGACAAATGACGGTAATGCATATTACTAATCAAAAATTACATTTTGATATATTTACAGTAGGAATTTTACAAAAAATCTTAATGGAACATGATCTTTACTTAATTTCCAAATGATTTTTGGCATAAAAGAAAAAACAATAATTTTGACCCATACCATGTATTTTTGGCTATTGCTACAATTATACCCCAGCGACTTAAGACTGGTTTTGTGGTCCAGGGTCACATATAGTCTCAGTCCGTGGTGACTCATCAGAATCATCTCTATATGAAGGAATGCACATCTGCTGTGTGTTACTAATGAAGTATGTCCTCCCCGCAGCGAACGTCTCTCCCACGGATGAACAAACACACATGTGTTCAACACACACCGGCCCTTCCTTACAGCTGGAGCGTCTCAGACCAGCTCAGCGTGAACATCAGAGACTCAGACGCAATCTGACCCGCGATCGGCCGCATAAAGAGGGAGTGATAAATAACGCGCACAGCTGTGGCCAGCATTTCCTGTCCAGATCACAGCACTTCCTGTCTCTAGGGGCCCTGCTGTCTGCTGAGAGACTCAGATTACCGCACAAAACCACTTTACTCGACTCAATAATCACACCATTGTGTTTAAAGAGAGAGATTTTTGTTATGTATATATATATGTATATATATTGCCTTTTTTTTTAAACACGACAAAAAGCGCTACAAATACAAAAAAATCTAATAAATAAAAATGAATAAAAACTACAAAGACAAAATAATAATGAAAATGACTAAATATTTAACTTATAATAAATACAATTTATAAAAAGCTATATAGACAAATTATGAAAACAATAAAAAAAAACACTGGTATAACTGAAACTAAATTGAAAACAGAAAATATAAAAAAACGAATCAAATTAAATGAATACAAACTACATACAAAAACACACAACAAAATTACAAAAACTAACTAAAAGTAAAAACAGAAAATATAAAATAAAAACGTATAAATAAAAATGAATTGAAAAAATTATAGACATTTAAAAAGTAAAAATAAAAATGATAAAAAATGAAAATACTAAATTTTTAATTAAAGTGAAAAAAAAAAAGTAATTAAAGATAGACTATTGCTGCGTCCCAATTCGCCTACTTATACTATGCCCTAAAAGTATGTACTCTTTTTGTTTAGAAAAAGTACATACCTTTGAGTGTGTAGCAGAATAGTAGGCAAGCTTTGGGACGTACTACTTCATCATAACTGCTTCTTTAACGGACGCTCTGTTGCTTAGTTACCTGAATCCTGTCCCAACTGCCCTGTCAATCATCACCGTTAACATTATCAACATTTCTGAGAACTCTGCTCTTGTGTTTGCATAATTATGCATTTAAACGTTAATGACCAAACCTATCATTATAAAAGCTCATAATGTTGCTGCACATGAAATATAACGTGGATAACATTAAAAAATATTTTTTTTATCACACATTACACATTGATTATTTATGACTCAAATCCCTCTCTCTACCTGTCCGTTGGTCGCGCATATCCTCCATGTTTGTAGTTTTTTAACAGTTTATATGGAACTTTGGAATACTTTTTTAAACATACTAAGATTTGGGACAAACTAATTCTATTTTCGAATACTATTTAGGACGCAGCAAATGACTAAAACTGAAATGAAAGTGAAAAACAAAAAAAATCCTTTTATAAAAGCTATATAGACAAATGAATAAAAATGACAAAAAAAAAAAAAAAACACAACAAAATTACAAAAACAGAAAATATAAAATAAACCATAACAATTAATTTAAAAATATATACATAAAAAATGACAAAAACAAAAAAAGAAATTACTAAAATTTGAATTAAAGTAAAAATGGACATGACTAACTGAAATTAAAATAAAATAAAAAATTAATTAAAAATACTAAAGAGACATTTTTTTAAATAAAAAATGTACAAACTTAACAAAATTTCTAAAATGTTAATTAAACTAAAAAAAATAAATACATACAGAGACAAATAAAAATGACAAAGAACACACAACAAAATTACAAAAACTATAACTAAAATTAAAAACAGAAAATGTCAAATAAAAACTTGTAATAAAAAAATTACAGACATTAAAAAATTGACAAAAAAAATGAAATAAAGTTTATAAAATGTATAAAAAAATCATAGACATTTAAAAACATTATAATATAAAATAAAAACATATAAATATTTATTAAAACTAACTAACTAAAAATAAAAATAGAAAATATGAAACAAAATAATGCATTAAAATAATTACAGACATTTAATATATATATATATATATATATATATATATATATATATATATATATATATATATATATATAATAAAAACATATAAATATTTATTAAAACTAACTAACTAAAAATAAAAATAGAAAATATGAAACAAAATAATGCATTAAAATAATTACAGACATTTAATATATATATATATATATATATATATATATATATATATAATAAAAACATATAAATATTTATTAAAACTAACTAAAAATAAAAATTGAAAATATAAAACAAAAACAAAATAATGCATTAAAAAAATTTCAGACATTAAAAAATGGACAAAAATAAAAAATTAAATAGTAAAATTTATAAAATGTATAAAAAAATTATAGACATTAAAAAAAAAAAAAAAAAAAAAAATATATATATATATATATATATATATATAAAATAAAAACATAAACATTTATTAAAACTAACTAAAAATAAAAATAGAAAATATATAACAAAAACAAAATAATGCATTAAAAAATTATAGACATTAAAAAAAAATATTTAAAAAATAAAAATGTTGATAAAGTAAAAATATACAGAAAATAGCAAAAACTTTTCTGTAACCTTAGCATCAAACTTTGCGACTTAAACAGACAAAAATTTTGCTGTGTATTTTGTGCTGAACAGAGAGTGAGAGTTTACCCTGACACGCCCGTCCATCTCCAGAGAAGCCCGGCAGACAGGAGCAGACGTAAGACGAGTCTCCCGTGTAGCTGCATCTGGAGCGCTCCGGAGCGTCGCAGTCGTGCGTTCCTCTCTGACAGTGATCCACGGGACGCTCCGTCTCTGCAAGAGGAACAAGAAATAAGCTGAAACACCGTTCACAAGTGCTTTGGTCACAGAGATGCGTGTCTCAAAAACACAGACTCCTACCGACGCACGTCCGTCCATCGCTGGCGAACTGAAAACCGTCCAGACACTCACAGCGGAAAGATCCCGGCTGGTTGTTGCAGATGCTGTACGGACCGCAGATCTGAGGGCTTTCTGAACACTCGTCAACATCTGAGAATCCAGGAGAGAAAATTCTTATGTTAACACAGGAAACAGATCAATACAGGCTTTTATTTTGAAGTTTTTTATTAAAGGAGACTCAGGGAAGGAGGCAAATGTTGTAGAAATACTTCACAATTTACAGTCTACATTATTTATTTTTTT
>NC_133380.1:2661328-2712652 GCF_049309525.1 Garra rufa | reverse complement strand
CAGAGAGTGAGAGTTTACCCTGACACGCCCGTCCATCTCCAGAGAAGCCCGGCAGACAGGAGCAGACGTAAGACGAGTCTCCCGTGTAGCTGCATCTGGAGCGCTCCGGAGCGTCGCAGTCGTGCGTTCCTCTCTGACAGTGATCCACGGGACGCTCCGTCTCTGCAAGAGGAACAAGAAATAAGCTGAAACACCGTTCACAAGTGCTTTGGTCACAGAGATGCGTGTCTCAAAAACACAGACTCCTACCGACGCACGTCCGTCCATCGCTGGCGAACTGAAAACCGTCCAGACACTCACAGCGGAAAGATCCCGGCTGGTTGTTGCAGATGCTGTACGGACCGCAGATCTGAGGGCTTTCTGAACACTCGTCAACATCTGAGAATCCAGGAGAGAAAATTCTTATGTTAACACAGGAAACAGATCAATACAGGCTTTTATTTTGAAGTTTTTTATTAAAGGAGACTCAGGGAAGGAGGCAAATGTTGTAGAAATACTTCACAATTTACAGTCTACATTATTTATTTTTTTCAGATTTTTTATTTTATTTTATTTTCCATTCTAACATTTTACAGTTTTGCTTAAGTTTTGGATTTGTTTAAATATTTAAATAAAATATAAAATATTTGTCTATATAAAAACTTTATAGACATATTTAAAATAAAAATAAAAAAATAGATATAGATATATTTTTAAAAATAAAAATAATTTTAAAAAATGGCAAAATCACAACGAAATTACTAGAACTTTAACTAAAATTAAAGTGAAAACAAAAAATATAAAAAATAAATACTAATAAATAAAAAAGGATTAACAACTATATAAACAAATTTTAAAAAATAAATAAAATTATATAGACAAATTTAAAAATAAAAAATGGCAAAAGCACAACAAAATTACTACAACTTTAACTAAAAATAAAGTGAACAGAGAAAATACAAAAATGAAATACTAATAAATAAACCTGAATAAACACTATATAGACAAATTTAAAATAAAAGAAAGAAAGAACAAAAAAACTACAGATATATATTTTTTAAATTATAAAAATAAAAAATCACAACAAAATGACTAGAACTTCAACTAAAAGTGAAAACAGAAAATACAAAAAAAAATACTAATAAATAAAAATGAAAAAAGCTATATAGACAAATTTAAAAGAAAGAAAGAAAACACTATACAGACATATTTTTAAAAAATAATTTAAAAAAGAAATTGCAAAAATCACAACAAAATTACTACAAATTAAAAAAAAAATGAAAACAGAAAATACCCCAAAAATAAACACGAATAAATAAAATTAATAAAATCTATATAGAAAAATTGAAAATAAAAGAAAGAAAAACTATATAGGCATATTTTTAAAAAATGATAAAAACATTTGCAAAATCACAACAAAACTTTAAAATTAAAGTGAAAACAGAAAATGCAAAAAAAGCAATAAATAAAAATTTATAAAAACCATATATCCAAATTAAAAATAAAATGAAAGAAAGAAAGAAAAAACTATAGACATATTTTTAAAAATAATAAAAAATGGGAAAATTACAACAAAATTTCTAGAACTTTAACTAAAATAAGTAGAAAATAAATAAAAATTAATAAAAACTATATAGACAAATTTAAAATATATAGACATATTTTTAAAAAATGGCAAAAGCACAATAAAATTACTACAGCTTCAACTAAAATTAAAGTGAAAACAGAAAATACAAAAATTAAATACTAATAAATAAAACTAAAGTATCTTTTTTTTTCTTTCATTTGATATTGGGTTGAAATATGACCTGAACATGTTCTATTTTAGATTCACCTATTAACAATGAATAATAAATAATACTACAAAATAAATACATGTTATTATTTAAAATAAATGTTTATTATAAAGTGCATTAATAATTCTGTTTCTGTGTTTATTAACAAAGACAAGACCCAGATTTTCTCCAAGAGGGGGACAAACTGTGGACCAAACCATGCATGAATCCCAGGAGGAAAAAAATGTTTTCTTTACCCTAAATTCTAGGTTTTCCCAAAGAGAGGAAACATCCCATGAATTAACTGCTGTATATACAGTCACGAGTCTCTTCCGCTGCATGTTTGTATTGTATCATCGACCCGTCTGTGAACCACGAGCTTCTTTGAACTCAAATTAAATTATAATATAATTTCTACAGCCAGAGAACAACTCGCAGAGTAACTCAACGCAGATGTTTGAACACAAAACATAATCTGTAAAGGAGGATCTTACCGTAACAAACCCGTCCGTCGCCGGTGAATCCAGCAGCGCATTCGCAGGTGAACTCCTTTCCTTGAGCGGGACGGCAGACGGCGTTAGTGTCGCATCCGTGTCTCCCGGTGAAACAGGGATTCTGCTCCGGGATTCCACCTGGAAAACATGCGAGTCTGCGTTTATTTTTAACATAATGCACATTAATATGAAACCACATTAAAATGCATTACACGCATTACATGCATCATTTATTATACAAATGACTATAAAAAAGAAAAAAAACTATATAGACATATAAAAAAAAGAGAAAATCACAACAAAATTACTAGAACTTCAACTAAAATATATATATATTAAATATAAAATAAATAAATGTATATTAATAATAATAATAATAAAAAAAAAAAAATATATATATATATATATATATATATATATATATATATATATATATATTAATAAAATAAAAAATATTAAAAACTATATTGACAAATTTAAAAGAAAAACTATATAGACATATTTTAAAAAATAAATAAAAATGGAAAAAAATACTAGAACTTCAACTAAAATTACAGTGAAAAAAAAAATATATATATTAATAAAATAAAAACTATATAGACAAATTTAAAAGAAAGAAAATAAAGAACAAACTATATAGACATTTAAAAAAATTACTAGAACTTCAACTAAAATTGAAGTGAAAAAATATATATATTAATATTTTTTTTTAAATAAAAACTATATAGATAAATTTAAAAGAAAGAAAAAACTATATCGACTATATTTAAAAAATAAAAATGGGAAAATCACAACAAAAATTTAAAACAAAAGAAATACAATATATATATATATATATATATATATATTAATAAAATAAAAAATAATAAAACTAAATAGGCAAATTTAAAAGAAAGAAAAAAAAACAGACATTAAAAACTAAAAATGTGAAAATCACAACAAAATAACTAGAACTTCAACTAAAACTAAATTTAAACAAAAAAATATATATATATTAATAAAAAAATTATAAAAACTATATAGACAAATTTGAAAGAAAGAAAACCTATATAGACATATTTAAAAAAATAACAAAAATAGGAAAATCACAACAAAATCACTAGAACTTCAACTAAAATTAAATAGAAAACAAAATAATAATAATAATAAATAAACCCAAATTTATAATAAATGAAAGATAGAAAAAATTAACTAAATAATCAATTAATAAAAACTATATAGACAAACTTAAGAACAATTATATAGACCTATTTTTTTTTTTTAAATGGGAAAAGCACAACAAAATTACTAGAACTTCAGCTAACATTAAACTGAAAACAAAATAAATGAATAAATAAATAAACCCAAATTTATATTAAATGAAAGAACGAATAAATAAATAAATTAATTAATCAATTAATAAAAAAATAATAAAAAACTATATAGACAAAGAAAGAAAGAAAGAAAGACTATAGACATATTTAAAAAAAAGTAATAAAAATGGCAAAAGCACAACATGATTACAGCTTCAACTAAAATTAAAAAAGTGAAAACAGAAAATACAAAAATTAAATAATATAGATGACACAAAACTTAACTACTTAAACTTGTGAATACGGAAAATACAAAGTTTAAATTTGCAATGATACACTCACTACTACACCAAATTACTTTAAAAATAGAAAAAACTATATAGACATAAAAAAATTACCAGAACGTCAACTAAAATTAAAGTGAAAAAATGTATAATATTAATAAAATAAAAATTTATATAAACTATATAGACAAATTTAAATGAGAAAAAAAACTTTAAAGTTAAAAAAATTTAAATGGGAAAATTTAGAGAATAAAGTCAAAATCACAAAAAAATAATAAAGACAAAATATTTTGAGAAGAAAGTCTTAATATTTTAACTTTATTCTCGTAATTTCAGCTTGATTCGTAAAATTTTACGTAATCTTAGGATTTTTTTTTTTTTTTTTTACGTGGCACTAAAACACTGTCGTAGAAAATCAACCCATCCAACACGAGCTGCAGGAATCAGAATTAACTCTCAAACTGTACTTTGATGTCACACAGCGATCAGTGTGTTTAGTGAAAAACACTATACAATAATGACTTGATATGCTTCAAAAAGAAGCACATTTGAGCCTGTCACATCTTACAACTGTGGACTGATCTTAATAACCACCAACATGCGGGTTATAGCTCCTGCTGACAGACGTTTGTCCTGAACAAGAGACGGTCGAACCTCCAGATGTACGTTACAGCACAGATGTTAGCGCTCTTCAGCTGTGGATTTAACTCGGATCGGCTTACATTAACCGGCACAAACACTCGGACAACCTTTAACCCACAGCACACATAAACATCAGCGGGAGACTGAGTTATATGTTTCTACTGAGATACATGAACTTTACTAGTAAACAACATGCTCTACCGCTCCATTTTTGGGGTCACTAAGATTTCTTTTTAAAGAAATTAATACTACTATTCATCAAAGATGCATCAAAGTGATCAAAAGCGAGAGTATAGACAAGATTCTGTTTCAAATAAATGACCGTTTTCACAAAAATATTGTGCAGCGCAATTGTTTTCAACACTGATAATAATCAGAAATGTTTCTTGAGCTTTTCTGAAGGAGGATAATTAATTAGAATCATTAAAAAAAACATTTGAATACATTTACATTTAAATAAATAATTTTAAAATAAAATGGCTAATAAAAATGAATAAAACTATTATTTTGTAACATTAACCATGTCTAAAAAAAAGCTAAATAAAAACCTATAAAATGCACAATTAAAATTAACGATTTTAAAATGATTAAAAAATGCTTACTAAAAATCAATACAATTATAATTTTGTAACATTAAAAATAAATTATAATTTAAATAACAGCTAGCTAATAAAAACCCATTTATATCCAATTAAAATGAACAATTTTAAAATAACGATTATAAAATAATAGACAAAATAAAATACTAAAAATGTATAAAACTATAATTTAAATAATAGCTAAAAAAAACATAATATACTGAATTAAAATGAATGATATACAATAATATGTGAAATAAAATTAATAAAACTGTAAATTTGTCAAAAAATTTTTTTTTATAATTTTTTAAATTTATAAACCCTAAATGTCCAATTAAAATAAATTATTTTTAAATAACAATCATAACAAAATTCTTACTAAAAATGTGTAAAAATATACATTGCTAAGATATAAAATAATTAAAAAAACTAAATAATAGTTAAATAAAAAAAAACACAAAATGCACAATTAAAATGAACGCTTTTCAAATAATAGATAAAGATATAAAAATAAAAATGAATAAAACTGTAAATTTGTAAGATTAAGAAAAATAGAATTGAAAAATAAAAGCTAAATACAAACCCATAAAATTTCCAATTAAAATTAAACATTTTGAAGTAATATTTTTTATCATTTGAAATAATAAAAAATACAAAATTTGTAATAATCAAAATAATTTATAATTTAAATAATGCCCAAATAGAAACCTAAAAAATGCAAGATTAAAATGAACTATTTAAAAATAAAAATAAAATGCTTACTAAAAATGTATTAAATCATAGAAATGTACAATTGAAAATAATTTATAATTTAAATAATAGCTAAATAAATAAATAAAAACTAAATAAAACGCTTGTAAAAATTAATAAAATCATAGAAATGTACAATTAAAAATAGTTTATAATTTAAATAATAGCTAAATAAATAAATAAAAACTAAATAAAACGCTTGTTAAAAATTTATAAAATCATAGAAATGTACAATTAAAAATAGTTTATAATTTAAATAATAGCTAAATAAATAAATAAAAACTAAATAAAACGCTTGTTAAAAATTTATAAAATCATAGAAATGTACAATTAAAAATAGTTTATAATTTAAATAATAGCTAAATAAATAAATAAAAACTAAATAAAACGCTTGTTAAAAATTTATAAAATCATAGAAATGTACAATTAAAAATAGTTTATAATTTAAATAATAGCTAAATAAATAAATAAAAACGCTTATTAAAAATGTATAAAATCATAGAAATGTACAATTAAAAATAGTTTATAATTTAAATAATAGCTAAATAAATAAATAAAAACTAAATAAAACGCTTGTTAAAAATGTAAAAATCATAGAAATGTACAATTAAAATAAATAAAAAATAGTGTACCACTAAAGACTGGAGTAATGATGCTGAAAAAATCAGCTTTTCATCAGAAGAATAAATTACATTTCACCTTATATTTACATTAAAAAATGCTATTTGAAATTGTAATATTATTTTTTAATTTTTTACTGTATTTTTAATCAAATAAACACAGCCTTGGTGAACAAAAGAGACTTCTTTTAAAAACATTAGCAACTCTTACCAACCCCAAACTTTTAAACAGAGGCGTGTGAGTCATTATCCAACATATACACGAGCAAACCCAGTGTTTAGTCGCTCTGTGGTGTATTTTAGTATTCACTGGGTTGTGAATGTTGACACGTTTGCTGTAGTTCTGGTTTGTGAGCGTGAGTTTTCCTTACTGTGGACGGAGCCGATCTTGTTGCTCGTGGCGAAGCGGATCAGCTGATTGCCGGAGTCGTACATGACGAAGATCTGGTCGACGCTCAGCTGTTGGCTCGCCGGAACAGAGCTCATGAGCTCCTCGTGTGGACAGCTCTGGAACTTGATGTTCTGGGTCCACAAGTAGCTGTGAGAGCGAACGCTACCGTCGGGCATGCTAACGCTGTAGTCCCGCCGCGAGGAGGACGTGATCACTGTGAACATCAGAACATAGACATGCAAAATACTTTACACATGTGTTACTGTGGCAGCAACAAACCGCCAAACTCAACCAGATAAAAACATCTGTCGAGACGAACTTTAGGTTGGCTGGAGGAAGCCTAGCTTGTAAGTTTAAAGCAGCTGTAAAAGCTTTGAACTTTATATAAATAAATTAGATGATTAGCATGTGTGATTAGAATGTAGTTACCATGATTCTAACATTTTTTCAGCACGTTTAGCATTTTTCTAGCATGATTAGCAAGTTTCTAACATAATTAGCATGTTAGCACTAGCCTGATTAATACTAGCATGTTTTTAACATTAATAACAAGCATATTTCTAACATGATTAGCAAATTTTTAGCATGTTTCTAACATGATTAGCCAATTTTTAGCATGTTTCTAACATGATTAGCAAATTTTTAGCATGTTTCTAGCATGATCAGCAAGTTGCTAACACGTTTCTAACATGTTTCTAGTCTGACTATCAAGTTGTTAACATGTTCCTAGCATGATTAGCAAGTTGCTAACACGTTTCTAACATGTTTCTAGCCTGACTAACAAGTTGCTAGCATGTTCCTAGCATGATTAGCAAGTTGCTAACACGTTTCTAACATGTTTCTAGTCTGACTATCAAGTTGCTAGCATGTTTCTAGCATGATTAGCAAGTTGTCAAACATGTTTCTAGCTTGATTAGCAAGTTGCTAACATGTTTTTATCATTATTAACAAGTTGCTAACATGTTTCTAACATGTTTCTAGCCTGACTAACAAGTTGCTAGTATGTTCCTATCATGATTAACAAGTTGCTAACATGTCTCTAGCTGACTATCAAGTTGCTAGCATGTTCCTACAATGATTAGCAAGTTGCTAGCATGTTCCTAGCATGATTAGCAAGTTTCTAGCATTTTTCTAACATGTTTCTAGCCTGACTAGCAAGTTGCTAGCATGTTTCTAGCATGATTAGCAAGTTGCTAGCATGTTGCTAACATGTTTCTAGCCTGGCTAGCAAGTTTGTAACATGTTTCTAGTACGATTAGCAAGTTACTAGCATTACATTAGCATGACTGACAAGTTAGTAGCAGGTTGCTAGCATGATTCTAGTTTATAGGCTTGGCTAGATCGTTAGATATTGGCTAGATATCATCTTGTGGATTATATGTAAATGTCTTTTATGTGAAATATCTTATTCAGGTCAGTACTTAATAAACAATAACATGCATTTAATATGATTGCTCTTATTTTGCTAAAGTAATGAACATTCGTCAGATTCTGAAAGTGTCTTATAGTTGACTGACGGTTGCTGGAGTATTGGTAAATCTGGTTGTAGGGCTGGATCTGAACCGTTGCTCCTGGAGGGACCTCAGGGATCCTGCCGTCCAGTGTAGTGCTGATCAGCAGATGATCGTGTTCATCGATGCCACTGAACTCCTGTCTGATGGTCAGCCGCTCGTTCCCGGGTTGGAAGACCACCTCTGCCTGCCGTGTGAAAACCCCTCCTGCCGAGGTTAGACAAATGTTTTTTAAAACACATAATCATCATTAGATAATTATTTAAAGGTGACAAGAATGTCTTTTTACAACGTTCTACTAACCTTTTTACCGAAAAAAATAACATTAAAATAAAGTTCATTAAGTACAAATAACATAAGGACGTTCCAAAAATCTTAGATGTCAAATTTTTCTTGCAAAAATGCAGTTCAGTCGACTTAAAAAAGTTTAGTCAACTTGAAATGTTAAGTTTTGTTATTTGAGTTGATTCAACTTAACATTATAAGGCAGCTAGGTAACTTACCCTGCTTTTAAACAAAGCTTTAAAACCCAAGTTTAACAAACCAATTTTTTAAGTCAACTCAAATATCTAAGTTGTCACTTAGAAACTAGAACCACTAGATGGCAGAAAAATGTGAATATATCTCGAGACAAAGGTCTTCTTAATGATTTTCAGTTTGGTTTAAGATAATTAAAGGAACAGTTTTTAAATAATGAAAGAATATGTAGAAGTACGGTATCTGGGGTAAAAAGCACCTCTGCTGTTCACTGTAAAAAAACAATTTGTTGAGTCAACTTAAAATTATTTGTTACCTGGCTGAAATTTTAAGTTCAGTCGACTCAAAAATGTTTAGTCAACTTGAAATGTTAAGTTTTGTTATTTGAGTTGATTCAACTTAAAATTTTAAGGCAGCTAGGTAACCTGCCCATCTTTTAAACCCAAGTTTAACAAAAAAAAAAATTTAAGTCAACTGAAATATCTAAGTTGTCACTTAGAAACCAGAACCACTAGATGGCAGAAAAATGTGAATATCTTGAGACAAAGGTCTTCTTAATGATTTTCAGTTTTGTTTAAGATAATTAAAGAAACAGTTTTTAAATAATGAAAGAATATGTAGAAGTATGGTTTCTGGGGTAAAAAGCACCTCTGCTGTTTACTGTAAAAAACAATTTGTTGAGTCAACTTAAAATAATTTGTTACCTGGCTGCCTTAAAATTAAATTTAAAATTAAAGTTCAGTCAACTTAAAAAACTTTCGTCAACTTGAAATGTTAAGTTGTACTAAGTGACAATTTTACGTTGAGTCAACTCAAATATCAAATATATCAATTATAAGTTGTCACTTAGTACAACTTAACATTTCAAGTTGACTAAACTTTTTTGAGTTGACTGAACATAAAATTTTAAGGCATCCAGGTAACTTTCCCCACCAATTTTGTTAAGTCAACAGGGTAACAAATTATTTTAAGTTAACAAATAGTCTGTTTTTTTACACTGTTGGGGCTAAAAGGCACAATAATTATAATAAAAGGCTGACTTTTCTATTTGTTTACACGTCATTGTTAGATTCAGATGGAAAATACTATATATTATGTTGGGTGTCCATCCTAAAGATAATCTCAATGTTTAGAATGAAATCATCATATTCAAAAACATGCTATTAATCATATGTGACCCTGGACCACAAAACCAGTCTTAAGTCGCTGGGGTATATTTGTAGCAATAGCCAAAAATACATTGCATGGGTCAAAATTTTAGATTTTTCTTTTATGCCAAAAATCATTGAGAAATTAAGTAAAGTTCATGTTCCATGAAGATTTTTTGTAAAATTCCTACTGTAAATGTATCAAAATGTAATTTTTGATTTGTAATATGCATTGTTAAGAACCTAATTTGGACAACTTT
Source organism: Garra rufa (assembly GCF_049309525.1). Classification (NCBI taxonomy): domain Eukaryota; kingdom Metazoa; phylum Chordata; class Actinopteri; order Cypriniformes; family Cyprinidae; genus Garra; species Garra rufa. Next base: position 2,702,451 of record NC_133380.1, on the reverse strand, counting down.
AAAGGTGATTTTCTCAGTCTTTTTGATTTTTTTTTGCATCCTCAGATTTCTGATTTCAAATAGATGTATCTCAGTCAAATATTGTCCTATCCTAACAAACTATACATCAATAGAAAGCTTATTTATTGAGCTTTCATATGATGTATAAATCTCATGTTTTGTCAAATTTAACCTTATGACTGGTTTTGTGGTCCAGGGTCACATATAATATATATATATATATAGTTGTTACTACTGTAAATCTATATTAAATTACTATGGGATATCTTCAATGCTTTCAGAAGCATTGAAGCTTCATTCAATGCTTTCATTTTACCATTTTGATGACAGTATATTTAGTATATTTGTATTTATCAAAATAAGCAGAAAATAGTACCAACTTAATTGTTTTGAGCAAGTATTAACTTAAACGACTTGTATGATTTATTTTCACACAAAATCTGTTGCTCCATAACAAGCAAAGTGAAAAGCGCATATTTTTCTAAGGGTGTTCCTTAAGCCCCGTTGTACCCAATAAATTATTTTTTTAGGAAATAAACGATCGTTTCACTAGATAAGACCTTTTTTCCTCGGCTGGGATCGTTTAGAGCCCTTTTGAAGCTGCATTTAAACTGCATTTTGGAAGTTCAAACTCAGGGCACCATTGAAGTCCACTATATGGAGAAAAATCTTGAAATGTTTTCTTCAAAAAAAATTATTTCTTTACGACTGAAGAAAGACATGAACATCTTAGAAGACAAAGGGGGTGAGTAAATTAAAGTTTTAAGAAGGTTCCATAAAGAATTGGGCAGGGGAAGAGTGCAAATCCTGGAGCGTGAGCATGTGTTTTCACTTCAGCAGCTGGAACTGAATCTCAAAGGAAATTTTTGAGTGCAGATAAAGGTGAATGTTTTTTTTTTTTTTCAGAGAATCTGAAGCATGAGCCTTCAGGTTTGAGATTTCAGAACAGCTTACTGATTATGAATGATTGCAGTATTATGATCAAAGGATTCAGATTTGTTAATCAGGTCTCACCGATGATGCTGAAGCCGTTCTGGTAGTCGGGTTGCTCCAGAGCGAACGCCCATCCGATGGCCTCGCCTAGAGCGGGAAGGGGCTGCAGAGACGGGCCCACGCTGGACGGGATGCTGCTGATGGCGATATACGCCCGACCGTCGTTCGCGACCACGTACGAGTGCAGGTCGTTGTTGGAAAACTCCACGGGAGACGGAGAATCACCGACGAAGATCCTGCCGTTGACCTTTCCGTTCATCCTCTGCGGCTTGCCTGGAGATTCGGAAAATTGAGGGATCATTATTGTTGCTTGGTAAGAATGGATGAGGGAAGTTTATATAATATAGCCAAATGCATAATATTGATTAGGACCAGGTTTATTATCATTAACTAAAACAAAAACATTAAAAACTGGTAGTAATTTCATTACTTGAAATGAAATGAAATAAACAAATAAATAAATAACACAGAAATAAATAATAAATACATTTTAGTTTGTTTTTGAAGCAACATATCTCATTTATAATAAAATAATTTTAAACTTAAAAATTAAAATTAGTTTAAAATATCTAAAAATAAAACAAAAAATATAATAAAATAAAACAAAAATCATAGATATTTAAAAATACTAATAATCAAAATGACTATATATATTGATATATATATAAAACGTATTCAAAATATTCAAAACTCATATTCAAAATTTTGTGAGTGGTGCAGTTTAATGTTACAGTTTTTATTAATATTTTGAAAACCTTTTTTATTTTTTCTTGTCATTTTATTTGACTTAAAGTTTTAGTAATTTTTTTTTTTTTTTTTTTAAATTTTAGTAAATATGTCTGTATAGTTTATTTTTTTAATTTTAAATAATTTAAATTTGTCATTTTATTGTATTTTATTTTGGTTAACATTTATTTAAAGTAACAAAAGTTTTTTAATGGTTTGTCTCATTTTCATTATAATAAAATAATTTTAAACTTAGTTTAATAAAATTAGTTTAAAATATCTAAGAATAAAAAAATATATAATAATATAAAACAAAAATCATAGATATTTAAAAATACTAATAATCAAAATGACTATATATATTTATATATATATAAAACGTATTCAAAATATTCAAAACTCATATTCAAAATTTTGTGAGTGGTGCAGTTTAATGTTACAGTTTTTATTAATATTTTGAAAACCTTTTTTATTTTTTCTTGTCATTTTATTTGACTTAAAGTTTTAGTAATTTTTTTTTTTTTTTTTTTTAATTTTAGTAAATATGTCTGTATAGTTTATTTTTTTAATTTTAAATAATTTAAATTTGTCATTTTATTGTATTTTATTTCGGTTAACATTTATTTAAAGTAACAAAAGTTTTTTAATGGTTTGTCTCATTTTCATTATAATAAAATAATTTTAAACTTAATTTAATAAAATGTAGTTTAAAATAACTAAAACACTCAAATAAAATTATAAAAAAAACTATGAAATAAAAATGTATAAAAATCATAGATATTTTAAAAATTCTAATAATCAAAATGAGTTTAATATAATAGTTTGTATTAATATTTTGAAAACTTTTTTATTTTAATATTTTTCCTTGTCATTTTACTTGGCTTAGTTATAGTAATTTTGTTGTATGTTTTTTGTCAATTTTAGTAAATATGTCTATATAGTTTAATTTTTTTAATTTTTTTCTTTTAAGTATTAGTTATTTTAGTACTTTAACTTTAGACAACAATTTAACAAAAAAAAATTATTTGGAGGCAAACCGAAATAAAATAAGTTAAAGTTTTTTTTATATATTTTATTGTATTTTATTTCAGTTAACATTTATTTGAAGTAACAAAAGTTTTTTTAATGGTTTGTCTTATTTTCATTATAATAAAATAATTTTAAACTTAATTGAATAAAATTTAGTTTAAAATAACTAGATTTATTTTTTTTTCTTAGTTTAGTTTTTAATCAGTTTTTAGCTTTTTAAAAATATTGCTATACAGTTTTTAATTATTTTTAATTTTTGTTTTAGTTATTTTAATGCTTCAGCTAAACAAAATTTTTAAATTTGACTCAAATTTGATCAATATTTTGAATTCGTTTTTATTTTAATTTTTTTAATTTAAATTTTTAGTTTTAGCTGATTTTGTGTATTTTATAAATCAGGTTTTTAAAAATATTTTAATATTTTAAATATTTTTTTATTTCAGTTTTAGCTCTAGTTTTTTTTTTGTTTCAGTTTAAAAAAAATTAGAAATGTTGCCATACCAAAAAAATTAAATAAAATAATTACAGATATATATTTTATATTATATTTAATTTTATTTCAAAAGAGATTATTTTTATTGTTAATTAAATGATTGTACTAAAATAAAAAAACTATAATAAAATGTATAAAAAAAGTAGACATATTTTTAAAGTTAAAATGAGCCATATAAATGATAAATAAAATGACACAGTGTTATTTTAGCATTATTAAAATATGCTATTTTTTTATTAAAATTTTATATTTTTAATAATTTATTTATACATGACCAAAAAAATAATTTATTTAAAAATTAATTTATAACATTTATTCATTTGTTTATTTGTAAATATGTGTGTGTATATTATATATAAAAGAACAAATTAAAAAATTGATTAAAAAAATAAAAAATAAACAATAATAACCCTGGTTGTGATGCAATTGTAAACTCACCTTCGGCGACACAATCCTTGCCATTGCCGTAATAACCGGGTTTGCAGTGACAGCAGTATCCGCTGGTGTAATCTCTGCAGTCGGCGAACACAGAGCACTTGTGCTTGTTGCTGGAGCACGTCTCGTAATTATAAGAAAACACTGGTAAAAAAAATCAAAGAAAAATGTGATAAACTCACACAATTTAGACAATCTGGTCTGAATATATCCAGTTCATTTCTCTCACCGTCGACGTTCAGCTCGTCCTCATCGATGATCACCACCTGCGGGATCTGCGGTACCTGTGCGATCTGCGGTCGTTGAGGCGTTTGCGGTCGCCGCGGTTGAACGTATCGATCATGAGGCTCATCAGGAGTAGAGGACTCTGCGAACGGCTCTGGACTGGTGCTGAGTCTTTCATTCAGAGGTTCGTCGGTCTGATGCTCCTCGTGACGTCCAGACCATGGGGCCGACGGCTCAGGAACCGGAGTGTCCACCATAGTCTCCTCAGACGTGACGTCTGTGATCGCTGTGACTGTTGCAATCTCTGTGACCTCCGTGACCTCTGTGACCTCTCCAGGTGTGATGGAGGTGAAAAGCGAAGACCCAATCTGGTAGACCCAAACACCAGGAAGGCCCGAGTTCGTCTCCCTGAGAAGATTGAAGAGGAGTTGCAACACATTAATATATTATATTATTAGCTTGGCTTGAGAAAATTCATCAAATTGAAGATTAAAAATCATCAAAGTCCCATAGACTTACATTGAGGGAATGTTCAACTAAGCCGACATTATTCAAACTCCAAAAAAAATATTTAAAAAACATTTAAACTGTTTATTTGAACTAGTTTAAATGATTGTACTGAAAAAAAAAACGGTAACACTTTACAATAAGGTTCATTAGTTAACCACATTAGTTAACATGAACTAATAATGAACTGGACTTATACAGCATTTATTAATCTGTGTTAATGTTAATTTCAACATTTACTAATGCATTATTAAAATTTTGTTAACATTAGTTAATGCAGTGTGAACTAACATGAACAAACAATAAACAACTGTATTTCCGTTAACTAATGTTAATAAAGATTAGTAAATACAGTAACAAATGTATTGCTCATGGTTAGTTCATGTTAGTTAATACATTAACTAATGTTTAATTAATGAACCTTATTGTAAAGTGTTTCCAAAAAAACCTATGATATAATGTATAAAAAAATATATAGACATATTTTTAAAGTTAAAATGAGCCATATAAATGATAAATAAAATGACACAGTGTTATTTTAGCATTATTAAAATATGCTATTTTTTATTTAAATTTTATATTTTTTATAATTTATTTATATATGACCAAAAAATGTATATTTAAAAAAATTATGTATGTAAATCATTAATATATTAAAATTAATTTATAACATTTATTCATTTTTTATTTGTAAATATGTGTGTGTATATTATATATAAAAGAACAAATAAAAAAATACACAGCAAAGTCTAATTCAAAATTTAAAAAAATAAATACATTCCCCAAATTTCTGTTGATTTGTTTGCAAAGGGGTTATTAAAGTAAAATACAAGCATAAAAAAACCTGTTGGTGTTTTAAAACATTAATCATTTTCATATGTGACCCTGGACCACAAAACCAGTCTTAAGTCGCTGGGGTATATTTGTAGCAATAGCCAAAAATACATTGTATGGGTCAAAATTATAGATTTTTCTTTTATGCCAAAAATCATTAGGAAATTAAGTAAAGATCATGTTCCATGAAGATTTTTTGTAAAATTCCTACTATAAATATATCAAAATGTAATTTTTGATTAGTAATATGCATTGTTAAGAACTTAATTTTGAAAACTTTAAAGGTGATTTTCTCAGTATTTTGATTTTTTTGCATCCTCAGATTTCAGATTTTCAAATAGATGTATCTCGGCCAAATATTGTCCTATCCTAACAAACCATACATCAATAGAAAGCTTATTTATTGAGCTTCATATGTTGTATACATCTCAGTTTTGTAAAATTTAACCTTATGACTGGTTTTGTGGTCCAGGGTCACATATATTACCTTTTATGAACAACTTACTAGCTGAAGAACTTGAGGGCGCCCAAATTATTAAGACACAAAACTAGACTAAAAAGGCACTTACTGTGCGAGGGCGCTGACCGACTCCTCTGTGTCCTGAGTGATGCGATAGTAGGATCCCTGAGTGCTCGCCCACCCGAACCAGCCCGCCACCTTCCCCTCGTTAAAGCCGACTTCAACCAGCTGATCTTCATCACTGATGAGCGTGGAGCCGAACTGCATGTTTTCCTCTGGATACAGCAGGATGGCGTAAGATGCGGTCTCCAGGTTTGCTACAACGAGCTGGAACGTGTTTCTCTGCAACAGAGTCACAACAAGTTTGCATTTCAGAAAGGAATGACAATATTGTCTGTTTAGAGCTGCTTTGCCGATGAATTGAATTTGCATAACTGAAGAACTTTGCAACATTAACACTTTCTTCCATAGTGCATGAAAATATATGTAGTTTTTTAATGCAGTATGTAAAAATATGCAGTTATTGCCTTGAAATATGCAAGAATATGCAGTTTTTTATTGCAATATGCAACATTATTGTCTTGTAATATGCAAGAAATGCAGTGCTTTATTGCAATATGCAAGAATATGCAGTATTCAAAATATGCAGTTATTGTCTTGAAATATGCAAGAATATGCAGTTTTTTATTGCATTATGCAAGAATATGCCGTTTTTTAATGCAATATACAAGCATATGTAGTTTTTGTTAATGCAGTATGTAAAAATATGCAGTTATTGTCTTGAAATATGCAAGAATATGCAGTTTTTTATTGCATTATGCAAGAATATGCCGTTTTTTAATGCAATATACAAGCATATGTAGTTTTTGTTAATGCAGTATGTAAAAATATGCAGTTATTGCCTTGAAATATGCAAGAATATGCAGTTTTTTATTGCATTATGCAAGATATGCCGTTTTTTAATGCAATATGCAAGAATATGTAGTTTTTGTTAATGCAGTATGTACAAATATGCAGTTATTGCTTTGAAATATGCAAGAATATGACTTTTTTATGCAATCTGCAAGCATATGTAGTTTTTGTTAATGCAGTATGTAAAAATATGCAGTTATTGCTTTGAAATATGCAAGAATATGACTTTTTTATGCAATCTGCAAGCATATGTAGTTTTTGTTAATGCAGTATGTAAAAATATGCAGTTATTGCCTTGTAATATGCAAGAATATGCAGTTTTTTATTGCAATATGCAACATTATTGTCTTGTAATATGCAAGAAATGCAGTGCTTTATTGCAATATGCAAGAATATGCAGTATTCAAAATATGCAGTTATTGTCTTGAAATATGCAAGAATATGCCGTTTTTTAATGCAATATACAAGAATATGTAGTTTTTGTTAATGCAATATTTAAAAATATGCAGTTATTGCTTTGAAATATGCAAGAATATGCTGTTCTTTATTGCATTATGCAAGAAAATGCCATTTTTAATGCAATTTGCAAAAATATGTAGTTTTTGTTAATGCAATATTCAAAAATCTGCAGTTATTGCCTTGAAACGTGCAAGAATATGCAGTTTTTATTGCAATATGCAAGAATATGCATTTTTTTATTGCAATATGGAAAAATATTCAAAGTTATTGTTTTGTGCTGTGCAATAATATGCAGTTCTTGCATATCACAAGACAATAACGTTGCATATTGCAATAAAGCACCACATTTTCTTGCATATTTAAAAAAATAACTGCATATTTTTGGATACTGCATTAACAAAAACTACATATTATTACTCATCACAAAACAATAACTGCACATTCTTCAATATTGCAACAAAAAACTGCATATTCTTGCATATTTCAAGACAATAACTGTTTTTTTAATACTGCATTAAAAACTGCATATTATTGCACATCACAAAACAATAACTTTGCATATTTTTCCATACTGCAGTAAAAAAACTGCACATTCTTACATATAGCAAAACAATAGATCTGCATATTTTTGCATATTTCAATACAATCTGCATTTTCTTGCATATTTCAAGGCAATAAAGTTGCACATTCTTGCATATTGCATAAAAAAATCTGCCTATTCTTGCAAATTTCAGGGCAATAACGTTGCATATTACAATAAAAACTGCATATTATTGCACATCACAAAACAACAACATTGTATAATCTTGCATATTGCAATAAAAAAAACATCATATTCTTGCATATTTCAAGAAATAACTGCATAGTTTCGAATACTACATTAAAAACCGCATATTACACATCACAAAAAAAACTTTGTATATTCTTCAATACTGCAATAAAAAACTGCATATTTTTGAATATTGCGATAAAACACTGCATTTTCTTGCATATTGCAATAAAAAATGGCATATTCTTGCATAATGCAATGAAAATTTAAATAAAGGTAATCTGACTGGTAGATGCTGTTGTGCCTGCTTCATAACTAACTTTAGTAAGTGCAAAACATTCAGACTTGAGGAATGTACCGTAAATCCATCTCCATCTCCTCTTCCGAGTTCACCTTGAGGCAAGACGTTCTCCCAAGTGACGATGACGGCGTGAGTGGGTTTTATCCCACCATCTAAAGGAAACGCTTGGCCAATGTGCTCTGCAGCTCTTTGGAGAACATCAGGGCTTTTATCCTGGCGGAAATAGACATGACCGGCCCCATCGGTGGTGTCCAGATCTCCCAGGAAGGCTGCAATCATACCAAAACTGGCCGGCATCTTCCCCAGGTACTCAGACTCATCGGTGGGTTTGGTCAGCGAGATGAAGCCATTGGTGTTGACCTGCAGAGAACACCACCAGAGAAACCAATTTGTATGTGTTCTGCAATTTTTATGACAGTGGTTAGGAAAGACACTGATATGTAGAAGTAAAACAAATTAGTTTTGAATTAAACAACACCCTGAGTGCTAATGTAATACACTTACATGCATAACTTTAAGGAACAACAATTCATATCGTGTGGCTAGTTGAGGAGTGGTAAAAAAGGTGAAAAAAAAATCTGTGTATTTTGTATACTGCAGTAAAAAACTGCAATTTAAAAAAGGCACATATTTTGGAATATTGCAAAAAAAAAAATTTGCATATTCATGCATAATGCCAAAAAACAAACAACAAAAAACTTTTTTTTGTAAAATGTTTTACATTTTGCAATAAAAACATTGCAAATTCTTGCATATTGCAAGACAAAAACACTGCATATTGCAAAATGCATGTTCTTGCATACTGCACTATAAATGTTGCATAATAAAATTAAAAAGTTGTATATTCTTGCATAATGCAAAAAAACTAAAAATTGCACAAAAATTTCATATTTTTGCATATTGCAATAAAATGCATATTCTTGCATACTGTAATTTCAGAAGTTAAATAATCTTGCATTTTGCAATATAAAAATATGTTGCATATTCTCGCATATTAAAATAAAAACTTGCCATATTCTTGCATATGGCACAACTTTTTTTTTTACATATTTTTAAACTTTTGGCAATAGAAACCTACCATATTCTTGCATATTGAAATAAAAACTCGCCATCTTCTTGTGTATTGCAATATAAAATGTTGCATACTCTTGCATATTCCAATAAAATGTTGCATATTCTTGCATACTGCAATTTAAAAATCTGCGTATTCTTGCATTATGCAATCAAATGTTGCAAATTATTGCATATTACAATAAAAACTTGATTTTTTTTGTTTATTGCAATAAAAATGCATATTCTTGCATATTGAAAAATAAAATGTTGCATATTCTTGCATGTTGCAATAAAAACTCGCCACATTCTTGCATATTGCAATATAAAATGTTGCATACCCTTGCATATTTCAATAAAAACTCACCATATTCTTGCATACTGCAATTTAAAAATCTGCATATTCTTGCATTATGCAATATAAAAATGTTGCAAATTATTGCATATTACAAAAAAACATATTCCTGCTTATTGCAATAAAAATGCATATTCTTGCATACTGCAATTTAAAACGTAGCATATTCTTGTATTTTGCAATATAAAAATGTTGCATCTTCTTGCATATTGCAATAAAACATATTCCTGCTTATTGCAATAAAAATGTTGCATATTTTTGCATATTGCAATAAAACTGTTTAAGGCACAAAAGCAATGTTAGCAATTACAGTTTCCAGCAAAAATCAATAAAGGGATCAATAAAGCATTAAAACAGATCTGCTTGTAAACAATTGTAAAAACCTTCTTATAAAGGCAGTGGTTTTAAATAGCAAGCTTAAGTTTTGCTTTGTTTAGTAATAATTCATACAAGTGAGAATCAATAGTTTGTGACTCTTTTAGCTGACCTTGAGTTAAATCACTGTCTGTTCTGAAAAACTGCACATTATTATCTTTTTTTCAGCAGGAACAGACACCACATTATCATCATCATCCTTGACGCCTAAAACAACCAGCGATGATTTTCTGTGATCGTTCTCTTCTAATGGTGATGGTGCTTGTTACAGTCAAATGCCTTCACACTTCAAACGGTGTTGTGTCATTTAAACTCAACGTGTTTGTGTGTGTAAAAGCTTTTCCTTAACGAGTTTCTGGCAACTATTTAAAGTAAAACTACAGGGGAGCCGCAAAACGTGTGAGAAGAAGGTCTCCTCCAAACTCTTACTGCTTGGGTTCAAATGTAAAAGATCAAGCAATAATGGCAAACAAACAAAGAATTAACAAAGCACAATTAGGGCTGCACGATTAATCGTTTTTAAACCGAAATCGCGATTTGAAAGGGTGCGATTTTCAAATCGCAAGAGCTGCGATTATTTCGATTTATTATCAAATGTGGTAACAAGCATATAAGTCGTTTTTGACAGGTCACTTCAAGTGCATATTACGTCTTCATGCTTATATTACGTTTGATGCAGAGTTTAACCAATAGGGGGCATTTTAACACTGCATGTAGAGACATGCACGGGACGTATTTTTCAGTCCCGCCTCCGCAGAAATATGTTTATCTCGGTCCGTTCCTACCTCGACATTCATGTTTTGTCCCGCTCCTGCCCGCATAAAAGTAACCTATATAGTTTTTTTCAGTACATCAATTGAATTTACATGAAACAGTTTTGTAACATCTCGTAAGTTTCACAAAACCCCAGCATAAACGTCCCCGATAAAATATTTGTTATAGAGGCTAAGCATCAACATTCACAAACCACTGTTATTCTTAACAGAATTAAGAGCAATCATGAGCTACTGTGTGTATCCAGAGCAGAATGCAAGCAGACAAAGCTAAAGTTGACATCTCAGTTCATTTGCGATCTCATAAAGCTCTAACACAATGAATATTATGCACGATGAATCTTTCACAATGTCTACACTTCGTGTGTTTTAATTCGCGAGCACGCAATATTCAGCACTGTGCAAGAATGTTTTAGCAGTGAGTGGATTCTAACTTAAACACCTCTGATGACTGCCTATCCTTGTGTTTACTGATAATAGCTGTAAGTTGTATACTAGTTGTTCTTGCTGCTTTTGTGCAATAGATGAATAACAATATTTTGCTTTTTAGATATTTCTATTTTGCGGGGATCCCGCGAATCATTTTATTTTCCCGCGTCCCGAACAGCCGCACTCGTCCACCAAGTTTTGTCCCGCGCCGCAGTCGGTTGCGTCGGGTCCCGCTATACTCCCGTAGGAGTGCAGGTCTCTACTGCATGTACTGAGCAAATAACGTTAACGCCATTTGGAAAAGATGAGCGGGAGCAGCGGCTCAACTTCCCAACAAAGTGTCTCTTAATGTAGGTTATCATCAGTGTTTTACTGATGTAAAATTGTTTACAGTGTGTTTGGATTCCTAAAAGTTTAAGATTTTAATAATATTTTATTATATAATTTTAATTGTTAATTTTATTTTATTTTATTTAAGATACTGTAGTTATTTTCTTAATTTGTCATGATAACTGACAACTTTATTTTAAAAAAGGCAACAATGTTTAAGAGGTTTTAAATAAACAGTAGAACAGTGTAGCATACTTTGTGATTATGCTTGGTCTTTCTTTGTTTCTGTTAAAACCACCATATCAAACCTGTAGCTCTTTTATGAAATAGTAGTAAATCGCATTTTAAATCGCAAATCGCAATTTTGATCAGAAAAATCGCAATTAGATTTTTTCTCCAAATCGTGCAGCCCTAAGCACAATAGTTCTGATACAAAACCCAGACGGGCTTCCCAGGATCTTGAACCTCAAATAACAGAGGACGCTCTTTACACCAAAGTGACAAAATCAAACCCACACAATGGTGTTCGGCATCTGCTGGTTGTTGAGCCACTAACCCGACATGCACGAGTCTGATACAGCTATTAAAACACAAGATTGAAACCATTTCAATCCAATGCATTTCCTGTAGCAACAACAGGCTTTTAAGTTCAAAGTAATGTTTTTCAAAACCGTTCAAGCACCAAAACCACTACATATTTATTTTTTTGTAATAAAACCTCGCCATATTCTTGCATATCACAATAAAAATGCATATTCTTGCATACTGCAATTTGAAGAGTTGCATATTCTTGCATATCGCAATATAAAATGTTGCATGTTCTTACATATTGCAATAAAAACATTGCAAATTCTTGTATATTGCAAGACAAAAACACTACATTTTCTTGCATTTTGCAATTTAAAATGTTGCATATTTGTGCACATTGCAATAAATGATGCATATTCTTACATATTGCAATACAAATGCATATTCTTGCATAATGCAAAAAAAGAAAAAAAAAGCAACAACCTTGGCATATTTTGTATACTGGAATGAAAAACTTGCCATATTCTTGCATACTGCAATTTAAAAAGTTGCATATTCTTGCATATTGCAATAAATGATGCATATTCTTACATATTGCAATAAATGTAACATATTCTTGCATATTGCAATACAAATGCATATTCTTGCATAATGCAAAAAAGAAAAAAAAGCAACAGCCTTGGCATATTTGTGTATACTGCAATGAAAAACCTGCCATATTCTTGCATATTCCAAAAAAACTAATTTTCTTGCATACTGCACAAACATTTCACATATTTTTGAAGTGTGCAATAACAATTCACCATATTCTTGCATACTGAAATTTAAAAAGTTACATATTCTTGCATATTGCAATAAAACATTGCAAATTTGTGCACATTGCAAGACAAAAACACTGCATATTCTTGCATTTTGCAATATAAAAATGTTGCATATTCTTGCATTTTCTAAAAAACTTGCCATATTCTTGCATATTGCACAACAACTTTACATATTTTCGAATTTTGCAATAAAAATGTTGCATATTCTTACATATTGCAATAAAAACATTGCAAATTATTGTATATTGCAAGACGAAAATAGCATATTCTTGCATATTGCAATACAAATGCATATTCTTGCATTTTCCAAAAAGCTTGCCATATTCTTGCATATTGCACAAAAACTTTACATATTTTCAAATGCTGCAATAAAACTTGCCATATTCTTGCATATTGCACAAAAAAAATCATATATTTGATTGAGTTTCTGGCAACTATTTAAAGTAAAAACTACAGGGGAGCCACAAAACGAGTGAGAAGAAGGTCTCCTCCGATTCCTTACTGCTTGGGTTCAAATGTAAAAGATCAAGCAATAATGGCAAACAAACAAAGAATTAACAAAGCACAATAGTTCTGTTACAAAACCCAGACGGGCTTCCCAGGATCTTGAACCTCAAATAACCGCGGACGCTCTTTACACCAAAGTGTCAAAATCAAACCCACACAATGGTGTTCGGCATCTGCTGGTTGTTGAGCCACTAACCCGACATGCACGAGTCTGATACAGCTATTAAAACACAAGATTGAAACCATTTCAATCCTATGCATTTCCTGTAGCAACAACAGGCTTTAAAGTTCAAAGTAATGTTTTTCAAAACCGTTCAAGCACCAAAAGTGCTTAGAAAAACCCTGAAGGCCCGATAACCGTGCTTTTATCCTAAAGAGATGCATGCATGAGTGACTGAAGACCAATAAACATTAGGTATTGACTCAAGAGTGATGGAGATGTGTAGAGTCTGACAGCTGAAACAAACGTTTAAAGGATTAACACAGTTCTCTTGGGTCATTTGCAGTTTCGTCAAGTGATCTTATGGAAGACGTCTCTGTTTCTAAGAGTCGAAATAATTCACACAAGTCTCAAATTACACAATAGATTCTGCTGTTATTTAGAGGCATTTGAAAGTATATTCTTGCATATTGCAATACAAACATTGCAAATTCTTGCATATCGCCATAAAACTTGCCATATTCTTGCATATTGCAAAAAAATTAATTCACATATTTTTTTAACTTTGCAATATAATCCTACCATATTCTTGCATTTTGCAATATAACATTTTTGCAAATTCTTTCATATTGCAAAAAAAAACCTTTGCATCTCCTTGCATATTGCAATAAAAAAACTTTGGATGGTCTTGCATATTACAAGACAAACATATTGCATATTCTTATCTTTAAATATTGCAAATTTTATTCAGTGTAAAAATTGTGAGTAAATTCTTTTTTTTTTAATATTCAATAAATCACAAATGACTGAAAAAGTCAAGCAAATAAAAAAAAAACTGGCATTCTTGCATGTTGCAAGACAAAAAACTGCATATTTTTGCAGTAACAATCTGTATATATTCTTGCATATTACAAAAAACCTTGCATCTTCTTGCATACTGCAATAAAAAACTTAGTCTTGCATATTAAAATATTCAATAAATCACAAATGACTGAAAAAGTTACGCAAATTAAAAAAAAGACTGGGATTATTGCATATTGCAAGTCAAATATTCTTACAAAAAAAAATCTTTTTGGATATTGCAATTAAAACTTTGGATAGTTTTGCATATTGCAAGACAAAAATATTGCATATTCTTATCATATTGGAAAAAATGTGAGTAAAAAATAAATTTTAAATATTCAATAAATCACAAATAACTGAAAAAGTCAACATTCAGCTTATAAAACTTACAAAAAACTCACAAACTTCAGCTCTTAAAACTTGTTGCGACAAAAATCAGAACAATTGTGCTATTTAATTAATTAACAGAAACTATAAGCATTGGCTCTTCAATATTACTGTGAATAATGGAGGGTTTTAGAGTCGTAAAGGTTAAGATCCGCTGTTAAACTTCAGCTTGTCTCACATCGATACAGAAATTAAAGATGATAACTCTTGGCTTCATAGAAGATAGGCTGTAAAATGAGCACAGATCCGAGCGCTGACCTCACTAATCAACCCCCATCAGCCCTTGCAGCTGCTCCTCACAGCGGGAGGAGGGCCGGTCTACATGCATCGCCTCAGGGAGGCCAGGAGATATCAAAGCCACCTGGACGAGTGACACAATCTCGACCCGGACGGCAGGAGTACGGGAAACAAACAAGAAGTTAAAGAAGAAACAGATCGCGTCTATTGCATCGCTCGAATTCCTCTGAGGAAATCCCGAAAACAAAGCGGAAATTAAACCCTATAGAGTTGTAAAGCTCTGCCTGCTACTGACAGATTTCCCTACGGCAAGACTTCTCAACTAAAAAAGTCAGAAAAACAGAAAAATAAAACAGAAAAAAAAATAATTGTAGAGTTCAAACGTTTTTAGCATAAAAGTGGGTGCAAATTTGGACAGTTGGTGGCGCTAGAGGGATTGAGGTAGAGACTCCAAATTTGGTGTGGTTAATGTTCAGTCTGTCCTCTATCTGTGTGCCAATTTTCATAAGACTTACAAGTGGAAGATGAAGAAGAGCTTTAACAGATACAATAGGTGCTTACACACACCATTGGTAAATGGCTCCTAAAATGACTGAATCCAATATTTGGTGATAATATGAGAATAATAAGAGATGTACACGCAATTTTTAAAAGGCTGGTCATTTTTGACTGGGTTTTGACACAAGTTTAAGTGAAATCTAGTCATTTAAACAACACTGTTGAGAAATATAATGCACGGCTTTTATTTTAATTAGTAGTTTCTCTGGTTTCAGGCAGAATTATTATAACATGATGGAATTACTTACTGTGGTTGAATTACTTATGTCATGGTAAATATTTAGTTGAAAACTATTATCAAAAACAGTTTGGTTAAAAATTACTTATTTGTTGGTAAAGATTTTGGTTGAAAATGACTTATTTCTTGGTAAAGAATTTGGTTGAAATTACTTTTTTCTTGGTAAAGAATTTGGTTTAAAATACTTATTTCACGCTAAAGATTTTGATTGAAAATACTTAGTTTATGGTAAAGATTTTGGTTGAAAATTAAAAGTTTTAGGGTAAAGATTTTGGTTGAAAACTGCTTATTTTACTGTAAAGATTTTGGTTGAAAACTGCTTATTTTACTGTAAAGATTTTGGCTGAAAATTACTTATTTTACTGTGAAGATTTTAGTGGAAAATTGCTTATTTTACTGTGAAGATTTTGGTTGAAAACTGCTTATTTTACTATAAAAACTTTGGCTGAAAATGACTTATTTTACTGTAAAGATTTTGGTTGAAAATTACGTATTTTACAGTAAAAACTTTGACTGAAAATTACTTAATTTACTGTAAAGATTTTGGTTGAAAATTACATATTTTACTCTGAAGATTTTGGTTGAAAATTACTTAGTTTACTGTAAAGATTTTGGTTGAAAATTACTTAATTTACTCAGAAGATTTTGGTTAAAGATTTTGGTTGAAAATTACTTATTTTACTGTAAAGATTTTGGTTGAAAATTACTTATTTTACTGTAAAGATTTTGGCTAAAAATGACTTGTATCATGGTAGAGATTTTGGTTGAAAGTTACTGTTGTCATAGTAAAGATTTTGGTTGAAAATCACTTAAATCATAGAAAAGATTTTGGTCATATTGTCAATGTCTAAGTCATTTAAACATGTAGCTCCTAGAAGGTCAAAACGCTTTCTATAGCTTTTGTTGTTGACGTCCAGTCTAAAACCAAGGTCTAGAAGAAAACCATCTGAGCTGTACCTCACAATCCTGAACTAATCCTGAACTTAAATGAAGTTAGAATGGGAATGGGAGCTCCTCCTACTTTTTTATTGTGTTCTAACCAGGTAACATGGCAACCTTTGTTGGAGACGGTCCATCAGGAATGTAAATGCTGTTGGAAATGAATGGACCACAGCAGGACAGGAGGAAGTGCTTATTTAAACCTCTGGGCTGGAGCCATCAAAGTCACCACAGATCTACACTGAAGCCTCTGGCAAAACGTCAACGATGCATGGAGACAAAACGAGAAGGCCATCACTGATCCAACATACAATGGCACTTCTGTCTAGAGAACGATGTACAAAAGAACGTCTTGACTTCTGTTTCTAAGAGCTAGTGTTTTCTGATCCATTTGCAATCACAGGAACATTCCCATGAGTTCACTCCAACATCCCACTCCAAACTTAAGGAGGGATTCATTGGCTATCAGTGGACATGCCATATGGAAAACATCATTCCAAAAGGAAGTTGTGAGATATCGCTAGACACTTAGTATATAAAAACCAACTGCTCTAGCAGATTTGAGTACTACGTCATCATAAGTTGGACGCTATCCTAGACACTGAATATTATATTAGCTAACCATTCTGGTCAATGCTTCCAAGCTGATTAATTAAAGTGAGAAGCATTTTGTATATTGGAGCCAATGATTGTTGAGATGATTAGTAAAAAATTATCGTTTTGAGCTGCTGGAAAAACAGAAGTTTACGTTTGATTGTTAACATTGGTAGAAAGGTGGTGCATCTGTAATGAAAAAAGCTGTGAAACCATCTCAGTGATTGGAAATATCATGCAAAAGTCCTACTCTCTTAAAAATCTGGTAAAGATTTCATGGTAAAGATTTCGGTTGAAAATTTTTCATTTTATTGTAAAGATTTTGGCTGAAAATTACTTATTTTATTGTAAAGTTTTTGATGGAAATTTACTTATTTCAACAAAGTTTTTGGTGGAAAATTACTTATTTTATTGTGAAGATTTCGGCTTAAAATAACTTATTTCATGGTAAATATTTCAGTTAAAAATTATTTATTTCATGGTAAAGATTTTGGTTGAAAATTATTTATTTTATTGTAAAAATTTCGGTTGAAAATTACTTATTTCATGGCAAAGAATTCGGCTGACAATTACTTTTATAATGGTAAAGATTTTACTTGAATATTACTTATTTTATTGTAAAGATTTCGGCTTAAAATTACTTATTTCATGGTAAAGATTTTAGTTGAAAATTAGTAATTTTATTGTAAAGATTTTGGTTGAAAATTACTTATTTCATGGCAAAGAATTCGGCTGACAATTACTTTTATAATGGTAAAGATTTTACTTGAATATTATCTATTTTATTGTAAAGATTTCGGCTTAAAATAACTTATTTCATGGTAAAGATTTTAGTTGAAAATTAGTAATTTTATTGTAAAGATTTTGGTTGAAAATTATTTATTTCATGGTAAAGATTTTGATTGAAAATTACTTATTTTATTGTAAAAATTTCAGCTGAAAATTACTTATTTTATTGTAAAGGTTTCGGCTTAAAATAACTTATTTCATGGTAAAGATTTCAGTTAAAAATTATTTATTTCATGGCAAAGAATTTGGTTGACAATTACTTTTATAATGGTAAAGATTTTACTTGAATATTACTTATTTCATGGTAAAGATTTCGGTTGAAAATTATTTATTTTATTGTAAAGATTTTGGCTGAAAATTACTTATTTTATTGTAAAGATTTTGGCTGAAAATTACTTATTTTATTGTAAAGTTTTTGGTGGAAATTAACTTATTTCAACAAAGTTTTTGGTGGAAAATTACTTATTTTATTGTGAAGATTTCGGCTTAAAATAACTTATTTCATGGTAAAGATTTCAGTTAAAAATTATTTATTTCATGGTAAAGATTTTGGTTGAAAATTATTTATTTTATTGTAAAAATTTCGGTTGAAAATTACTTATTTCATGGCAAAGAATTCGGCTGACAATTACTTTTATAATGGTAAAGATTTTACTTGAATATTACCTATTTTATTGTAAAGATTTCGGCTTAAAATTACTTATTTCATGGTAAAGATTTTAGTTGAAAATTAGTAATTTTATTGTAAAGATTTTGGTTGAAAATTATTTATTTCATGGTAAAGATTTTGATTGAAAATTACTTATTTTACTGTAAAAATTTCAGCTGAAAATTACTTATTTTATTGTAAAGATTTCGGCTTAAAATAACTTATTTCATGGTAAAGATTTCAGTTAAAAATTATTTATTTCATGGTAAAGATTTTGGCTGAAAATTACTTATTTTATTGTAAAGATTTTAGTTGAAAATTACTTATTTTATTGTAAAGTTTTTGGTGGAAATTTACTTATTTCAACAAAGCTTTTGGTGGAAAATTACTTATTTTATTGTGAAGATTTCGGCTTAAAATAACTTATTTCATGGTAAAGATTTCAGTTAAAAATTATTTATTTCATGGTAAAGATTTTGGTTGAAAATTATTTATTTTATTGTAAAAATTTCGGTTGAAAATTACTTATTTCATGGCAAAGAATTCGGCTGACAATTACTTTTATAATGGTAAAGATTTTACTTGAATATTACCTATTTTATTGTAAAGATTTCGGCTTAAAATTACTTATTTCATGGTAAAGATTTTAGTTGAAAATTAGTAATTTTATTGTAAAGATTTTGGTTGAAAATTATTTATTTCATGGTGTAGCTCCCTGGTTCAATAAAAAAAAAAATCGACTCTCCAACTGATGATCCTCATAGTTTATTCACATCCGTCACATAAGTCGTCACTTCATGCCGTACACCATCAAGTAACCAGATTGAGGATCAACGTAAGAGCTTGTACAAAGAAAAACCAAACAAACAACAAAATTAGTAAACCTTAAGACAAACATTTCAAAACCAAACACAAATAAATAAACAAACACATCATTTAAACATAACTAGATAATCACACAAACAGCAAACAAATAATTTTGCTACAATAAAACAAAATAGAAATAAAGATAACAAGAAGTCAAAATACCTTGTTCTCCATTTAAACCAGGAGCTAAACTCCTTATGAACCGTAAACCTTTGAGGCCATGACCATGTGCGTCTGGGTCTCGTTCCGTACTCAAATGTTTAGCGCGTACTCGCACTATATCCGTTCACGCCAATATATTTCACAATAAAAGACTTCTCATTACCATAACATAAATGCAATTAAATGCTATACGAAATAACACCAAATTCAAATATTATGAAAACAAAGAAAATAAATAATGAATCACAAAAACATACAACAAAGTCATTAACACTCCCACCAAATCAAGAGTGCAAATCTCACTCTAAAAGCACAAGCACGAATGATTTCCTCCTATAAAACATTTTTATATTTATAAACCCCTTTTTTCAACCCCTTTTTCTCTTTTTTTTCTTTTAAAAGTTATGTCCCTTTTTTTTTGTTTTTTTTTTAAAGTTATTTACAATTTTTTAATATATATACACACACACCTTTTTCCCTCTTAAACATGACCTCAAATTTACAAAAGATATACGAATATACATCTCATAGAAATTTCAAAATGTTTTCCCATAATGACTTTCATCTTGAGGAGAAATACTTCAATAAAAACATCAATGTCCCTCCATTAATAAAATAAGTTTCTGCACTGGTCTTTCGATTATGGACTGCTTATTTACACGCTTGCCCTTTGCATTAAGCTTTGAATCGCCTAGGAGTATCTTAGCCCTTCTTACAAGTCCATCACCACTAAAAATGACTTCCTGTATCCTTCCAAGCTTCCATTCGCTTCTTGGTAAATTTTCCTCTTTGACCATTACAACATCATTGACTTGAAGATTTCTTTTAGACACATTCCATTTTTGTCGAGCAGCTATGTTCACAAGATATTCCTTACGCCAACGACTCCAAAATTGCTCTGCTAAAAATTGTACACGTCTCCACCTTTTCCGTGCATACACATCTTCCTTAACAAATTTACCTGGTGGAGGCAAAGTGATAGCTGATTTTAATGTGAGTAAATGATTCGGAGTGATTGGTCTTAGACTTTTGGGATCATTCAAACAATCGACAGTTAGCGGTCTACTATTTACAATAGCCATTGCTTCGTATAGGAAGGCCCTTAAAGATGAATCATCCAAAGTTCCGGGATGAGATACAAGAATTGCATTTAGCACGGATCTTACTGTTCTAATTTGGCGTTCCCATACGCCACCAACATGGCTTGCATGAGGTGCATTCATGATAAACTCGCATTGTTTTCCTGACAAGAAGGTTGTTACTCTTTCGATGTCCATTTCCTTAAGTGCAACCTTTAGTTCATTTTTTGCTCCTATGAAATTACTCCCCTGATCAGATCTTAGTTGTCGAACAGTGCCTCTTATGGCGACGAAACAGCGCAGAGCATTTATCAAGGTGTCCGTTGTCATATCGTTAAGCATTTCGATGTGCACAGCACGAGAGCAAAGGCAAGTCAGAAGAAGGCCATACCTTTTATGCATACTTCGTCCTTGCTTGATGAAAAATGGGCCGAAACAATCCATGCCGGTATACATAAATGGAGGTGATGGATCCACTCTTTCTATAGGAAGATCAGCCATTTTCTGTTCCTCAACAGGCCTTCTGTGCTTCCTACAAATAACACAATTTCTAATATAGGATGTCACAACTTTACTGATTCCTAGGATCCAAAAACCATTAGATCTTATCTCATTTAGGGTGAATCCTTTTCCTTGATGCATAACTTTTTCGTGAAAGTGAGCAACGATCATTCGTGCGACCTGATGATTCTTTGGAATGATTACAGGATGCATTACGGAATCTAAGCAACTTGAACGTCCAAGCCTTCCTCCCACCCTAAGTACACAATCTTCATCCAGAAAAGGGTCAAGAGGATACAATGCGCTGTGTGACGAAACGTTTCTTCCCGCTTTTATTTCTCTCAACTCATCCTTGTAGAAACTCTCCTGCAAACATTTAATTATGCGAAGTTCCGCCTTCTGTCTCTCTGATACAGTGCTGAGATGACCAGATTTATCTTTGTTGGCTCTCCTTAACAGACGTGCTACTGCTCTGATTGCCTTTGACCAAGAAGAAAATTTTGAAAGACGATCAACTAAGTTAAAGCTTTCTATGCACTTTGTGTTCAAAGTACAAAAGGTTTTCACTTCTGGATCCCCAAATAAAATCTCAATATTGGGTTTTGTCGGTACAGGCATCTCTTTCTCCCACAGAAATTTCGGACCAGCAAACCAGTTTGAGGCAAGAAGCTCCTTCACAGTTAGGCCCCTAGATGCATGGTCAGCAGGATTTTCCTCCGTTGGAACATACCTCCACTGCTCAGTAGTTGTACCATTGCGTATTCTTTGAACTCTGTTTGCAACAAAAGTGTGAAATCTACGCGCTTCATTGCTTATATATCCAAGCACTACTTTAGAATCCGTCCAGAACGTCTCTTCAATAACTGTATAATCCAATTCTTTCTTGAGAACACTGCTCATTTCAACAGAAATGACTGCAGCAGCTAGTTCCAATCTAGGGACCGTTGTAAGTTTGAGAGGTGCAACTCTTGATTTTGCCATCACTATAGCACAATGGATATCTCCTTTGTCGTTCTTAAGCCTAATATAGGAGCATTGACCGTATCCATGAGTACTAGCATCGGAAAAGTGATGCAATTCAACTTTAACAGGTTTCCCGAAGTTCGAAGGTACATATGTGCGCGGTATGTCTATTTTCACCAGATCATTTAAGTCTTGTTTCCATCGCTCCCACCTTAGACGTAGTCCATCTGATAAAGGATCGTCCCATCCACTGCCACGCTTACACACTTCCTGCAATATTCTCTTTCCACTTAAGAGCACAGGTGCTATAAGTCCCAAGGGATCATAAACAGAAGCAACAGTAGACAATATGCCACGCCGAGAGGCAGGTTGATCTTTCAGGTGAACATTGAACTTAAAGCGGTCTGATTCTCTTTCCCATTGCATGCCAAGTGTTCGTTCTAGAGGCAATTCATCAAATGCAAGATCAAGATTTTTCAAGTCAGGGCTTCTTTCTGATGCAGGAATACTTTCCAACACAGTTTCGCTGTTCGACACAAATTTATGTAGCCGTAAGCCACCTATAGCACAGAGTTTTCGGGCCTCATCAGCAACCTTGATAGCTTGGTCCGCATCTTCAACACTAATTACTCCATCATCTACATAGAAATTTTTAAGCACAAACTGTGAACCTAATGGGTAGAACTCACGGTTTTCAGTTGCAAGATGCTTCAAGCCGTAGTTTGCACACCCTGAGGATGAAGCAGCACCAAATAGATGAACTTTCATGCGAAACTCGCAAACTGGTTGGTGGATGTTTCCATCCTTCCACCAAAGGAAGCGCAAGAAATCTCTGTCAGACTTGTCTACGTGAAACTGATGATACATTTTCTCTATGTCACACATAAGTGCAATAGGATGTTGACGGAATCGAATCAAGATGCCATGTAAGCTATTTATCAGATCAGGACCTTGAAGTAGATGATCATTTAAGGAACAACCTTGATACCTTGCAGAGCAATCGAAGACTACACGTAGTTTGTCTGCCTTCTTCGAATGAAAAACACCATGATGTGGCAAGTACCATGTTTCTCCTTTCTTGCCATCATCGTGCACTTCCTCAGCATCTTCTCTCTGAAAGATTTCACTCATAAACTCACTGTAACGTTTCTTATATGATTCATCCTTTGCCATTTTTCTTTTAAGATGATCAAGTCTAATCGCAGCATGGCGTCTGTTGTTTGGCAAAGTGGGCCTTACTTTGAAGGGAAGCGGCATTTGGTAATGACCAAGAACATTTCTCTGTATACCTTGCTTCAACTTTTCAAGAAAATTAATGTCATCCTGAGATACTTTTGTGGTCTCTTCTTCCATATCTTTAAAATCACTTTCTAGGACTCGTAGCACATTGGCTGGTGTGATCAGAGGAAGCTCCTTAACTGCAGTGCGGTGACACAGTCTGCTGACTTCAGATAAATCAGAATTTGGCGAAGAACAACCGACTATACTCCATCCTAGATCTGTCCGAATAGCATACGGTTCATCATCTCCTCCTAATATCACTTCTCTGGGGGCCATTGATCTTGAACAATTGTAGCCTATTAATAGACTGACATCGCAGTCCTGTAATGGAGGTATTTCGTCAGCAATAACCGCGAGATGATTCCAATTCTGAGCAACTTTAGAAGTAGGAATGTGGCTACGATTAGCTGGTATGCAATCTTTGGTATAAGTAGGAGGCAAATCAATATAAATGCTGGACTTATATGCTCTCACCTGAAGTCCTGATACCCTCTCACTTTGAAGGATTGTATCTTTCCCAAGCATGGTTGTAAGTTTCAATCTTACTGGGAACGTTGTTGCCTGTAAAGCATCACTCACACCTTTTTCAACAAATGTAGTATCACTCTGAGAATCCAGTAGTGCATATACTAACCTTTCACGGCTTGGATTTTGCTTTACAGACACCCAGACTGGAACAATCATGGAGGTATGCACATTGTGATCTTCTCCAGCCACATTCAAGGCCATTGCATTCATCGTATCATCAAGATCGCTTTGGGTTTGAACTGCAGAAGATAAAGTCTTCACCATTTTCACAAAGTTACTATCATGCAAACTGGTTGGATGCTTTCTCTTACAGATATTACAAATGAGACGACAACGACACTCCTTCGCACCGTGACCAGACTTCAGACATCCATAACAAAGCCTCTTCTCCTGAACATATCTTCGTCGCTCTTCCAGCGGTTTGCTGAGAAAATTGGAACAGTTATTGAGTTGATGATTACTCTTCTGACAGAACATACATGGAGCTCTGTTCACAGATTTGACCACATTTTGACTCTCTATGTTTGAATGAGTAATAAGAACCCGAGCTCTGCTTCGCTTGGTCTCTGTTAGATTTACCTTTTCACTAGCGTGTTCTAAGTTATGAAGAGCGTGAAAGGACGTAACTGGATTACAGGCAATCTCCGCTTCAGTATATACAAACATAGCAAATTCTTTGAAAGTAGGATACTCATGATCGTCGATAAGAGACTGTGTGACTCGACGATTCCACCTGCTAATTGCCCAGTCCGGTAATTTTTGCACAAGCTTCTGGTTCTCTTGATAGTCGTTTAAAATTTGAAGACCCTTAACGTGAGGCATGGCACCCTGACAAGCATTGAGAAAGTCAGAAAAGGTTTGGAGTCCTATGGCATCTTTTGGATGGATTTTAGGCCAATTTGTTAACTTCTCTCTGAAGGCCTTTTGGATGACAAAAGGCTGGCCATAACGACCATTCAACTTACTCCACGCATCCTGATAGGCTTCATCATCCGTTCTGAAGAAAGTGCCTTCCAAGACTTTTCTGGCAGGACCACTCACATACTTCTTAAGGTAGAACATCTTGTCAGCAGAAGAAAGACTTTTCTGATCAATGAGCACCATAAAAGATTGTTTAAACTCAATAAAATGAATGGGGTCACCTGTAAAGATAGGAGGCTCTGGAACCGGTAGTTTGCTCATAGTCATTCCATCTTGAAACGCTTGAACAAGATGATGTACGTCGTTCGCTGGTGCCTTGACTGACAGCTTTGCTGGCTCTTGATGCACATTTTGATGAATTTCTTGTTTCTTTCGCACACTCACTTGAGAAAACTCTGATTCTTCTGCGCTACTACAATCTTTGGATGAATTAGTCCTTTCTTTCTCAATTTCTTGATTATATACTTCAAGTTTAGCTTGAGCTGCTTTCAGATCCTTTTGTGCTTGAATTCGCTCCAGTTCTTTTAACTCAACTTCGAGAGCCTTTTTATGCTGTTCCTCTAACTGCTTTATTCTTTCTTTTTGCTTTGTCTCTTCTAATAGAACATTATATGCAGCTTGTTTAGCTGCTACTTCTGCTGCAGCATCTACACGCTTGGCTTCTAAGTTTGATACAACAGAGCGATGACTAGATTTACTAGCTTCCTGACTAACTTGTGAAACAGTCGAACCAAAGATTGAGCGGGCATACTGATGAGTTAATAAAGTGCGAAGACGACCTTTCTCTCTCACTGCATCAAAATCTCCATCTATACCCGTTATTCTTTCATTAACAATTTTAGTAATATCAGCTGTGACTGCTTCACATGCATCCATTTTTCTCCTCATCTCAACAGTTGGGGATACACGCTGCCTAAATTCATCATAAGCACCAAGGACCTTATTTTTAGCTGTCTCCAGGGAATCAATTAAAATAGCCAGCTGAGTTTCTGACGCATCTAACTTAAGATGCTCACGTGCATTACGGGCATCTTCTTTCCACTGATCATATAAAAATACTATCTTTTTCTCTCTCTTTTGCCGTTCTTCTTGCTGATAGGCTAACATTTTTTCAGTAGGAACATGCATACGTTTTGAACGACGTGCACTTTCACTTTGAGTTTCTGTGTGTTGGCTATCAACTTGCCTATTTGCCCCTTTTGAACCAGCATCTGACTTTGACATTTTCCTACATTTACAATCCACTAAAATTACGTAACACTACTCACAAGTCCACTTTAGCCACATATGCTGAGGCATTACACTTGAAGCAAAACGAATATATTTGATACACTTTAACGTTAGTCCATTAACAGGTGAACTGTACGCGCACCAAATGTCCATTTATCTTTAAATCGCGTTCAACAAACAAGAGAAGATTTGTCCCTTAAAAATTAACTTTGTTTCATTGTCTTTGGTACTCACTGCGATCCACCAAACAATGATTGGAACAGTTATCTTCCCTCGAATAGTCCACTAACTCAGTCCATCTGCTGCCCGTAGAGGTGTACAATCATCCGCTGAAAGTTCGCTTTAATCTTGATCCGTCAAGTGAGCACTCGCAGCTGTTTCCACCGAGCGCGCCGCCGAGTTCGCCGACATTAAAGCTCCGTCACTAACCATGGCGTCCCTTGAAGCGGCACCGCGGGTCAACGATGGCAAGCTCTTACTGTAGCTCCCTGGTTCAATAAAAAAAAAAATCGACTCTCCAACTGATGATCCTCATAGTTTATTCACATCCGTCACATAAGTCGTCACTTCATGCCGTACACCATCAAGTAACCAGATTGAGGATCAACGTAAGAGCTTGTACAAAGAAAAACCAAACAAACAACAAAATTAGTAAACCTTAAGACAAACATTTCAAAACCAAACACAAATAAATAAACAAACACATCATTTAAACATAACTAGATAATCACACAAACAGCAAACAAATAATTTTGCTACAATAAAACAAAATAGAAATAAAGATAACAAGAAGTCAAAATACCTTGTTCTCCATTTAAACCAGGAGCTAAACTCCTTATGAACCGTAAACCTTTGAGGCCATGACCATGTGCGTCTGGGTCTCGTTCCGTACTCAAATGTTTAGCGCGTACTCGCACTATATCCGTTCACGCCAATATATTTCACAATAAAAGACTTCTCATTACCATAACATAAATGCAATTAAATGCTATACGAAATAACACCAAATTCAAATATTATGAAAACAAAGAAAATAAATAATGAATCACAAAAACATACAACAAAGTCATTAACACATGGTAAAGATTTTGATTGAAAATTACTTATTTTACTGTAAAAATTTCAGCTGAAAATTACTTATTTTATTGTAAAGATTTCAGCTTAAAATAACTTATTTCATGGTAAAGATTTCAGTTAAAAATTATTTATTTCATGGCAAAGAATTTGGTTGAAAATTACTTTTATAATGGTAAAGATTTTACTTGAATATTACTTATTTCATGGTAAAGATTTTAGTTAAAAATTACTTATTTTATTGTAAAGATTTAGTTTGAAAATCACTACTACCTAAAAATAAAGGCTGCTTTTTTCCAGTATTGTCAACCATCTTTGGACCCAAAAGTAAGTGAACAGTTCTCAAAAGAACTAATTGTTCTTTTGTGTAAAGAACATTTCAATAAGTCACTGTAAGGATTCACTATATGTTAACTTCATGGAACCATCAATACCAATTAAAACTTTATTTTTAAGAGCGTAAACTTGGTTAAACACTTCTAGAGAGTAATAGAAAGCTGCAGATCTCTGATCAACCTCCAGAACCTAAACATGCAAGACTAATGAGCCCATTTATAACAAAACCACATCAAGAAAGACTCCTAAAGTAAATATTTACATCTCTCCCCAGTGATTTTACTCTAGATAACTTTCAAGACCAAGAAGGAGAGACGGGGAGGCAGACATCTTACATAGACTGGATTTGTAGATTTGTAGACTAGAAAGAGTTTAGAGATCAACAGATAAAAAAGCAAATATCGAAACTTCATCGCCAACAATACAATTCCTCTTGGATCTATTAAGGACAATTTGTACTATTTCACTTAATTCATTCAATCTAATAATGAATTTGTGTCCTTTTTTTAAACTTTGGAAATAATCTACTACACAATAAGCAGAATATATTACATCAAGTTCTTTTATGTAAGATTATAATTTGCCAATTTAAACATCATTATTGGAAATATTAAGGGAAAACGCGTTGTAATTATGAATAAAAAAATAAAAACAAAGGGAAAAGCTTCTAATGAAGTTACTCACGTAAACTTTATCGAACTTTCCTTTGAAGAACAAGAGCGTTTGCTCCAGTTCGAGCTCTTCAACCGAATCGGTTCCAGATTCCAGAACCTTGTCGCCAAACCGGATCCCATAATCGAAGAGCTGCTCCCGGTTCAGACACTGGACCGACACCAGCAGAGCCAGAAGCCCAACGCTGCTCAGAAAAAACATTATAAAAACCTTAGAAACTCCACATATATGTGCGTTTATTGTCCGTGTAATGGGTGAGGGGTCGGTGTTGTCCGTTAAAGCTCCGGTCAGAAGTAACGGTGATGAGTCTAGAGGTGTGAGGAGGAGTTCATGAAGGGCGGAGTTCACGGAGGAGGTGGAGGAGCCTCGAAAATCATTTACATCACTGCGGAGATTTGAACCCCCGAAGGCCGTCAAAACAAAAGGTAGGGTGGGGGTGTTCTTAAGTACCCGTAATAAAGTCATTTAATTACAGATATTTTCTGCGTTCAGAACATTTACAAGTCTGTCAGAGCACTATTTTCATCTGGCGCCAAAATCGCGTTTGCCTGAGGGGTAACCATAGCAACAGCGACTTCGGTTAGGAAAATATTACACTAAGTCGACAATAAATAAAAAATATTATGAGTATTTATCACTTTACTATGAATTTATATTTCAAAACTACATATAAGCCTTCTATATAAGTCTTTAACAAAAGAACCATCAAAGACTGTCGAACATTTTTCGACAAAAACACTGCCAAACCTACTGTTAAAATATGATTTGTTCGTAAGTACCCATATTAAAGTGGTTTAATGAACCGTATTAAGTATTTTTACGTTTTTTAAACATGTGCTTCAACACACCTATTTCAATGCTGAAGTCAGTCCAGTTTCGCAGTAACCATAGCAACAACGAATTTAGTTATGATAAGACTCTTCTGTCTAGGAGTCTAATCATCAAAGACCGTCATGTTAAAATATGTGCTGGATTTGTTCCTATACTAAAGTGGTTTAATTAAACAAATTGAGCGGCATTTTCTACGTTTTTAGAAAATTTATGTCAAAACTTACTTAAATCAAAGACTATTGCTTAAATCTGCCGCTTAAGTCAGTCCTGTTTCGCGGTAACCATAGCAACAGCGAATTTAGTCATGAAAATAGGACCAGATCTCCACAAATATAAGAAATATATGTCATTGCCTCAGAGACTGTTTTATCCTGTTTATTGCTAGTGGTAACCATAGCAACAGCGACTTTAGTTACGATGATATGACTCGACTTAACATAAGGAACCATACTAAAGTGGTTTGATTAAATGTTAAATAGTTAAAAGCTACATTTTCTATGTTTTTGGAAAATTTACAAGTGAATCTGCGAGGTAACCATAGCCACAGCGGCTTTAGTTACGATAATAGGACTCTACATCGGCAAAAATAAGAACTATGACCATTTATCACTTTATTATGAATTTATATTTCGAAACTACATAAATTTAAGTCTTTTGTTTGAGTCTTTAACAACTCAAAGACTGTTAAACAGTTTGCAACAAAAACAGCCTACTGTTAAAATATGTGCTGGATTTGTTAGAATATCATAAGTACCCATACTAAAATGGTGTAATTAAAAGTACAAGTGACATTTTTTGTTTTTTTTTTATTTACAAATGCGTCAAAACGCGTACTTGAATCTGCGCGGTAACCATAGCAACAGCGCGCTCTTTTTTTTTTACTAAACTCAGAAAATATTGCAAAAACAAGAGTTGTCGCCATTTATCATTTTTATGCTTTTTTTAATTCATAAAAGTTGTAATTTATTGAACTATGCTTTTTTATTTGTTTTTAAAATATACTATACTAGTTGTTCTGGATTTCATTGCTGCTTAAACCGTATTTATGAAGACACAAAAAGCTCTGTCCACCCCACCCTGGTCCAGATGTGAACCGCCTCTGCCTGGGGCTTCAGTTAAGAGCTGGGGGCCTTCAGGGGTCAGTGTACTTCTGAGGGGACATCCATTTACACTTACACATGCTTATACTCACTTTACAACCTAAAGTTATTAAGTAACTACTCTTGCTTGCAAACACAGTTTTTGAGCCACAGTTAAATTGATTTTGGATGAATTCTTATTGAGCAAAGATGATCAGTTTCCATGTGCATAGTTGGAATGAAAATAAATTAACAAATGATTTTAGTTCTATATTTCTATTATTGAATATTAATACTCTTAAAAATAAATTATGACAACTATTTCTTGAAGGCTTAAGTCTTTTTTTTATTTTGAGGTAAGTTATAAGAATAATGTGACATTTTTGAAGTTTTGATTTTATAGTAAATATTTATTGGTTTTAATGTAATTATTAGAAGAGTATCAGACATCCCTCAAACATCTTAATGGTCCTTAAAAAAATAAAATAATAATAATAATAATAATAATAATTTTATATATATATATATACACATATTTTATTTTGTAAATTTTAGATTTTAAAGTAAATTATTAAAATGACATAAAATAATTAACAAATAATTTTATTAGTTTTTAATAAATGTTATTGTTAAGCAAGTATCGATTCTATAATTCTATTTATGAATTCTTAATGCTTATAAATTAATTATTAAGTCTTTTTTGGAGGTAAATTATGAGATTAACGTGATTTCTAAATAATTTCATTATACTTTCATTATTAGAAGAGTATCAGTTCTATAAATCTATTCATGAGTTAACGTTTTGATTTTAAAGTAAATTATTTTCTTTGTTTTGATTTTGAGGTAAATTATGAGATTAATGTTCAAATAAATTAACTTTTTTAAAAGTATCAACTAAGTTCTATTCCAAAAGAGACATAAACCTAAAGAATTAAATGAAGAATTTGTTTAATTGTCATGAAAATGTCACAATCCAAAACATCTTAATGGTCCTAAAAAAATAAATAATAATAAAAAAAAATTAATTATTAGAATGACATGAAAATAAATTAACAAATAAAGTTATTCTATAATTCTATTAATTATTAATGCTTTAAAAATAAAATATGACAATTATTTATTGAAGTCTTAAGTCTTTTTTGTTTTGATTTTGTGGTAAATAATGAGATTATTGTGAAATTTTTATAGTTTTGATTTTAAAGTAAATATTTATTAGTTTTCATTTCATTATTAGAAGAGTATCAGACATCCCCCAAACATCTCAGTGGTCCTTAAAAAAAATTATTAATTAATTAATTAATTAATAATTATAGCAATAAAAAAATATATAGTTTTGATTTTAAAGTAAATTATTAAAACAACATAAAATACATTACCAAATTAATTTATTAAAATTATTAAAACAACATAAAACAACATAAAAAAAGAGTATAAAAAAACAACATAAAAATTATTAAAACAGCATAAAATACATTACCAAATAATTTTATTAGTTTTTAATAAATGTTACTGTTAGGCAAGTATCGATTCTATAATTCTATTTATGAATTCTTGATGCTTATAAATTAATTATAAAGTCTTTTTTGGAGGTAAATTATGAGATTAACATGATTTTTCTTTTTCAGTTTTGATTTCAAAGTAAATATTTATTACTTTTAATTAATTTCATTATTAGAAACGTATCAATTCTATAATTCTATTCATGAACTAACTGATCCCTTAAAAAAAAATAAAAGTTTTTATTTTAAAGTAAATTATTTTCTTTGTTTTGATTTTGAGGTAAATTAATTTGATTAATGTGAAAATTATATCAAAGTAAATATTTATTACTTTTAATTAATTTCATTATTAGAAGAGTATCAATTCTATAATTCTATTAATTAATTAACTGATCCCTTAAAAAAATAAAAGTTTTCATTTTAAAGTAAATTATTTTCTTTGTTTTGATTTTGAGGTAAATTAATTTGATTAATGTGAAAATAAAGTAATTTTTTTTTAAGTATCAACTAAGTTCTATTCCAAAAGAGACATAAACCTAAATAATTAAACAAATAATTTTTTAAAGTAAATTATTAGAATGACATGAAAATAAATTAACAAATAATTTTAGTTCTATAATTCTACTTACACATGCTTATACTCACTGAAAAACCTGAAGTTATTAAGTAACTACTCTTGCCTGCAAACACAGTTTTTGAGCCACAGTAAAATGGACTTTTGATGAATTCTTATTGATCAGAGATGATCAGTTTCCATGCACATAGTTAACTATTTGATACGATCTAGTTTTGCAAAGCTCTGTCGTGTGTTTCTCCGCACAGGTACAATTATGTTTCACAAGCAAACATCTGCAGACAAATGAGAGAGAGAAGGCAGAGGAATGTCCTGTTTAGTCACTATATTCTGCACAACAACTAGTTTTCAGCAGCTTCTACTGAGGTAAAGCTTCAATAACTGCTCTAACGCTGCATTCCAGCTGTAACATCTGCATTTACTCACAGTTATTGATCTGTTTACAGATCTGCTTCACTGTCAGCAACCGCTCAACAAGATCAAACAAGATAGGAGAGCTTTTCTTGAGGTTTGTACAAGAAGTTTTCATGCTTTATTATCGCCCTCTGCTGGTGAAGTGTGATTTTATTCAATTAATCACATGACATAATCATGCAACATCATTTTTTACAAACAGTTGTAAATTTGTTACCCTACAACAAAAATTAAATAAGTACTAAATAATATTCGGCAAAATAAATTTTAGGACTATTAAGATGCTTTGCCATAAAAATGAATAAGAATATTCTATTCATGAATTTTTAATGCAATTAAAAATAAATGTGGAAAATTATTGTTTTGATTTTGAGGTATTGTGAGATGGAATTCTATAATCCTGTTCATTAATTAATTATCAATTCTAATAATTCTATTTATAAATTTATACAATAAATTTCATTTTTTCATTTTGAGGTTAATAATGAGATTGATGTGATTATATTAATATGTTAATAATGTAAATTAATAATAAAAAAAACATTCATTCTGTTTTCTCTCAAGTTTATTTAACAATTCTTAATGCTATTAAAATACATTTTTGCAAATCACTTTTTTGTTTTGAATTTGAGATGAAGTATAAGATTGACATTTAAAAAAAAAAAAAATGAAAAGGTTAATTAAATATGTGAAATAATTTCTAAATATTTTTTTATTAATAAAATGAATTAAATTAAACAAAATAAAAAAAGTTTTACAATTCTTAATGCTCTTAAAAAATACATTTCCAAAAATCTTTTTTTTTCTTTTGATTTTGGGATGAAGTATGAGATTGACATTTAAAATATTAAAAAATATTTAAAAAAAAATGAAAAAGTAAATTAAATATGTGAAATAAATTTTACATAAAAAATAAAAAAATTAATACAATAAATAAAATTAAAAAAGTTTAAAAAAAGATTATTAAAAGATAACAAAATGAAAAGGTAAATAAAAAATGTGAAATAAATTAAATAAAAAAATATTAAATTAAAAAAGTTTTCTTATCAAATAAAATAAATTTAGAAAATTAAATTAAATTAAAAATGTGAAATAAATCTTAAATAAAAACATATATATATATATATATATTTTTTAAATAAGATACATTTTTAAAAATAAAAAAAGTTTAACAATTCTTTATGTTCTTTAAAAAATAAATGTTCAATAATCACTTTTTTCTTTTGATTTTGGGGTAAAGTATTAGATTGACATTTAAAAAAGTTTTAAAAGTAAATTAAAAATGTGTAATAAAGTAAATAAAAAAAATTTCAAAAATCAAAGCAAAAAAGAAAACAAAAATAAAAATTAAATAATAAAAAATGTAAAACTAATTTTAAAATAAAAACATAAAAAACCCTAAAATAAAATAAAAATAATAAATAAAACACTTATTACACACAACAATTAAAATAAGTATTTTTAAACTTACAACTCATAGTAAAGGTTCATTTACTATAATGAATAAAATCATGGAAATATAAAATTACAATAAAATTAAATCATAAAAAATGAAAAATTAATTTTAAAATAAAAACATAAAAAACCTTAAAATAAAAAAAAACACTTAATAAAAATCAATTAAATAAAATACATTTTCAAAAATCTGTATTTTGTTTTGATTTTAGGGTGAAGTATGAGAAAATCATTCTATCATATATATAAAAATTAATAAAAAAGTAAAATTAATTTTAAAATCTAAAAAAAATCTAAAATAAATAAAAATTAAATAAAACACTTAATAAAAATAAATACAATTATAAAAATATACAATTAAAATAAATATTTTGAAACTTACAATAAGATACTATAATGAATAAAATTATGCAAATATAAAATTAAAATAAATTAATATTATGATTCCCAAATGTAAAATTAATTTTAAAACAAAAGCTAAAAAAAAAAAAAATTAAATCATAAGAAATAAAAATAAATATATTAAAAATGTATTTTAAAATAAAAACCCTAAAAATGACATTAATTTAAAAAAAAAAACACTTGCTAAAAATAAATGAAATTATAAAAACATACAATTAAAATAAATATTTTTAAACACAATTAAAATAAATATTTTTAAACACAATAAGTTACTATAATGAATAAAATCATGGAAATATAAAATTTAAATAAATTTTAAAAAATGTTAAATTAATTTATGGGAATATTATGATTCCCAAATGTAAAATATATTTTAAAACAAAAGCTACAAAAAAAAAAAATATCATAAAAAAATTCACAAAATCATTAAAAAAAAAAACATTTAAAAAGTAAAATGTATTTTAAAATAAAAACCCTAAAAATGACATTAATTAAAAAAAAAACACTTGCTAAAAATAAATGAAATTATAAAAACATACAATTAAAATAAATATTTTTAAACACAATTAAAATAAATATTTTTAAACACAATAAGTTACTATAATGAATAAAATCATGGAAATATAAAATTTAAATAAATTGTAAAAATTTAAAAAAATATTAAATTAATTTATGGGACTATTATGATTCGTGGCCCTAATTCTCTTCCGTAGAAAATCATTCTATCATTCTATCATATATATAAAATTTAATAAAAAAGTAAAATTAATAAAAAAAAAAAATAAAAAAAAATCTAAAATAAATAAAAATTAAATAAAACACTTAATAAAAATAAATACAATTATAAAAACATTCAATTAAAATAAATGTTTTTAAACACAATTAAAATAAATATTTTCAAACACAAAAAGTTGCTAAAATCATGGAAATATAAAATTTAAATAAATTTTAAAAAATGTTAAATTAATTTATGGGAATATTATGATTCCCAAATGTAAAATATATTTTAAATCAAAAGCTACAAAAAAAAAAAATATCATAAAAAAATTCACAAAATCATAAAAAAAAAAATTTTAAAAGTTAAATTAATTTAAAAATAAAAACCCTAAAAATGACATAAATTAAAAAACCTTCAAATTAAAAAAATAAAACACAAATTTAATTAAATTAATTTTCAAAAATCAGTATTTTGTTTTGATTTTAAGATGAAGTATAAGAAAATCATTCTATGCCTAAAAAGAGATAAACCTGAACCCCTCCTTCCCCCTTCTCTCTCTCTCCTCACACCCCAGAGCCAATCAGCTTCTCCCAATCCTGATCACATGCTCCATCCTTTCAGCACGCTGCAGCCTCTCTCTCTCTCTCTCTCTCTCTCCGTCTCTCCTCACGACTGCAGACGGAGCAGATGCTGAAGCGCTGAGTTTGATGGAAAGGTAATGACAGACGCAGACAGCAGCAGCAGACGAAGCGCCGGCATGGAGCATCCTTCCCAGGGAACGTCCGGAGCGAACGCCTCTCTGTCTCCTCCGACTCTGAGCCCAGCCATCCCTCCCTACGTCAAGCTGGGCCTGACGGCCGCCTACACCGTCTTCTACTCGCTGCTGTTCGCCTTCATCTACGCTCAGCTGTGGCTGGTGCTGCGTTACCGGCACAAGCGCTTCAGCTACCAGACGGCGTTCCTGTTCCTGTGTCTGCTGTGGGCGGCTCTGCGCGCGCTGCTCTTCTCCTTCTACTTCAGGGACTGCGTGACGGCAAACGCGCTCGGACCCTTCGCTTTCTGGCTGCTCTACTGCTTCCCCGTCTGCCTGCAGTTCTTCACTCTCAGCCTCATGAACCTCTACTGCGCTCAGGTCAGAAAACCAGCAGACCAAAGCTCCAATGGGTGGGAATCAAACGCAAAACATAAACTCTAATCAGAAAAGGACTGAATAATTCAAATACATTTACATTTAAATCATTTTGAAATAAGTTAAATGTAATCATAACAATATAAAATGGGAATATTGTGATTCCCAAATGTAAAATACATTTTAAAGCAAAAAAAAATTAAATCATATATAAAAATAAAAATAAAAATATATAAAAATTAATAAATAAAAAAGGTAAAATTAATTAAAAAAATAAATAAATAAAATAAAACACTTACGAAAAATTCTAAAAATACACAATTAAAATATTTTTAAACTTACAATAAGGTACTAATCATAAAAACTAAAAAAAATATAAATATTAATAAATAAAACAAAAGCTATAAAAATATATATAATTAATAAATAAATTATTAAT
This sequence comes from Garra rufa, assembly GCF_049309525.1. Classification (NCBI taxonomy): domain Eukaryota; kingdom Metazoa; phylum Chordata; class Actinopteri; order Cypriniformes; family Cyprinidae; genus Garra; species Garra rufa. The sequence goes on along the minus strand of NC_133380.1, from coordinate 2,665,592 downwards.
AAAAAAAAAAAAATCAAAAATAAAACACTTACTAAAAATAAATACAATTACAAAAATACACAGTTAAAATAAATGTTTTGAAACTTACAATAAGGTACTATAATGAATACAATTAATATAATAAACTTAAAATAAAATAAATAAATAAAATGATACATATACACAATTAAAATAAATTTAAATAATAAAAAATGTCAAATGAATTTTAAAATAAAAACATAAAAACCCTGAAACATTAAGAAAAGCACTTACTAAAAAAAATATAAAATTAAAATAAATATTTTTAAATGTACGGATACGGAAATGGAAATATAACATTAAAATAAATTTTAATTAAAAATGGTTAATGAATTTCAGATGTAGAACTAATTTTAAAACAAAACAAAATGAAATCATAAAAAATAAATAAAAATTAAATAAAACACTTACTACAAATAAATACAATTATAAAAATAGACAATTAAAATAAATATTTTTAAACTTACCCAGGTTATTATGAAAATATAACATTAAAATAAATTTAAATTAAAAATGTTTAATGAATTTCAAATGTAAAATTAATTTTAAAAAATGAAATCATAAAAAAATTAATAAATACATTTTTAAAATTTATTTTAAAATAAAAATAAATACATTCTAAAATATGTATTTTTAAAAATAAAAAACACTTACTAAAAATAAATACAATTATAAAAATACACAATTAAAATAAATATTTTAAAACTTACAATGAGGTCCTACAATGAATACAATTATGGAAATTTTAATAACTTTAAATAATGAAAATTGTTAAATGAATTTATGGGAATATCATGATTCCCAAATGTAAAATTAATTTTAAAACAAAAGCTAAAAAAAAAACTAAAAACTAAAACTTAAATAATAAAAAATGTGAAGTTAATGTAAAACAAAAACATAAAAACCCTAAAATAAAATAAATAAATAAAACACTTACTAAAAATAAATAAAGTGATAAAAATACACAATTAAAATAAATATTTTTAAAGTTCAATAAAAATAGTTGAATTCATTTTAAAAGAAAATTTTAAATAAAATGCTTACCTAAATTGAATAAATCAATGTTAAACTGAAATCAAAATATAAACAACTAAAAATTAAATCATAAAAATCATGTAAAAATATAAATCTTAAAATTAGATTGAATGTAAAATGGATATATTATGATCCTTATTAGGATACAATAAAAATAAAATAATGTATTTTTTTACATACCTACAGCAACTAACATGATTCCCTTTAACTGTCCACTAGTTAGACATTATTCTTTTATAATATGAGTATAATTCATAGAAACATTACACATAATATGCAATAAGAAGAATCCATTGGTGTGATTTAGTCTGACTAGGAGTGTATTTTCTGGAGGTGGTCTTGTGCTCGTGTTTGCACACGTGTGTGACCTACATTGAGTGTGGATGTGCGTCATGTATTGATGACGTCGAGAGGAGTACAATGATTACGGCACACGTCTAATATGAGCTCTAGCAGACTTAGATGGCTCTCACTGAATCCAGTCCCACAGCAGTCCCTCTGTTCATGAATTAAACAGGACAGACGTCTGTGCTTATAAACCAAGGCTTTACACGCTTTCATTAGTGATGCAATAATAATGATCATGATCAATAATGCTTCTTTTGACAGGTTTCTTTAAGGCCAAGTCTAAGTACTCTCCTTAAAAAATATGAGTTATTAAAATGATGTTTGATCTTCTAAATAAAATAAAATAAATCAATGTATAATTTTACAATAAAAACTAAAAAAAAAAGAAAAAGTAAATTACAAATGCTCAGTTAATTTAATGACAAAAACATTAAAATACATTAAAATAAAATTTATTAAAAAAAAAAAACACAAAACCAACTTAAATTGAATCATAAAAATGTAATAAAAAATTATATAAACATATAACAACCCTAAAAATGTCATTAAAAATTATACAATTAATTTTAAAAGAAAAATTAAAGTAAGACACTTACTTAAAATAAATAAATCAAAATTAAATTACAACAAAATATAAACAAAAACTCAAATCAAATCAAAGTAAATAAAAAATGCAATGTAAATGTAAAAATGTTTTAAAAATAAAAATTAATTTAAAAACAAAAACATAAAAATACTAAATAGTTCCAAAATATAAACAACTAAAAATTAAATAATAACAAATGTAAATGAAAACCTATCCAAGTAAATTAAAAATGCCCAATTAATTTAAGAAACAACCAAACAAAAACACTGATAATTAAATAAAAAATAAAACGAACATTTAACATTAACATTTTTAAAATAAAAACAAAACCCCTTAAAATTAAATTCTAAAAATGTAAAAAAAAAAATTTAAATAAGAAACTTACTTAAAATAAATAAACCAAAATTAAATTACAACAAAATACGAACAACTACAAATTTAATCATAAAAAATGCAAAATGATTTTTAAAATAAAAGCAAATTTAAAAAAGTCATATTAATTTAAAAAGAAATTTAAATAAAACTCTTACTAAAAATGAATAAATTAGAAACAAATCTGTCATTTTAAAATAAATAAAAAAAGAAACATAAAAAGCCCTTAGAATTAAATCATAAAAATGTTAAATAATGTTAAACCATAACAATCCTAACATTTATTTAAAATAAAATTTTAAATAAAACTTACTTAAAATTTAAATTAAAACTAAATATGAACACAAAAAAGTAATCATAAAAAATGTAAAATGATTTTTAAAATAAAACACTTAAAATTAATAAATCAGAAAGATGAAAAATAAAATGAAATGCAATTAAAAAAAATCATAAATAATTGTAAATTATAAAATAAATACATTCAAAATTAAAATTAAACACTTACTGAAAATGAATAAAATCATACAATTTAAAATGGTAACAAATAAATAATATATATATATATAGAGAGAGAGAGAGAGAGAGAGAGAGAGAGAGAGAGAGAGAGAGAGAGAAATAAAAGAACAAAAAATCAATACAAAATATTTTATGTTTATGTCATGTGGCCATTAAGGACTAAAATAAAAAAATTAAATAAATAATTTTAAAAAGTAAATATTCATTTAAAATCTTAAAGGGACTTCTAAAATGTAAATAAATAAAATACTACTGATAAAAAGAGTGTCCGGCTGATTATTTAGTGTTTAATTTGTGATAAATCAATAATAATGATGAATGCACTTTGTTTCTTTTGGCAGGTTTTCTTCAAGGCCAAGTCGAAGTACTCTCCCCATCTCCTTAAATATAAGTGAGTTAATAAACAGATATCTCCCCTTCTGTTATAAGATGTGTGTGTCCTGTCGCTGATGCTGTTATGCGTCTGCAGGTTTCCTCTGTATCTGCTGTTTGTGGGCGTGAGTTTGCTGTTCCTGCTGGTCAATCTGACCTGTGCTCTGTTGGTGAAGATGAGCGACGCTCAGGTCAAGACCGTGGTTCTGGTTCGCGTGGCCATCAACGACTCGCTCTTCGTCCTCTGCGCCGTCTCGCTGGCCGTCTGCCTCTATAAAGTGGCCAAGATGTCGCTCGCCAGCATTTACCTGGAGGCCAAGGTAAGAAACACACCTGAACACGTCACATCACAACACATCACACTTATTAGAGAAGTTGAACTCACCTTTTTTTAGGGATAATGAATGAAAGAATAATAAATATTTAAAAGAAGTCATTTTCAAATAAAATAAAAACATCCTAAATTATAAATAAAAAAATAAAATGGACAATTAATATTAATATAAATATAAGATATTTAAAATTGTAATTTTTTTAAATCAAAATTTAAATAAAACTTTTTTTTTTTTTACTTATTTGCATTTTAGCTGGTCAGTAATCGTCATCAGAGATTCACAAATAAATTATAAAAATGTCAAATTAAAATAATTACAATATATAAAAATATATATATAAATATATAATATATAAATATATATATTATATAAATATAATATAATTAAACACCTTGAATTAAATTACATCAAATAATTATAAATGAATAAATAAAATATAATTAAACACTATAAATTAAATTAAATCATAATTAAAATAAAAAAATAAAATGCAGCATTAATATTAATATAAAAAAATACAAAAAACAATACAATTATCACAAACTGTACAATTAAAAAATATATATTATAAAAACAATAAAAAAATGTAAATAAATTATAAAAAATGTCACATTAAAATAATTATAATAAAATTATAAAAATAAATAAAACTATAAATTAAAATAAACCATTTAATTGAAAT
>NC_133380.1:2640658-2660828 GCF_049309525.1 Garra rufa | reverse complement strand
ATATATATATATATATATATATATATATATATATATTAATATAAATTATTTATTCATAATTATTTAGTTATTTTTATTATATGATTTAATTTAATTCATAGTATTTAATTATATTATAATTATTTGTTTATCATTTATTTACGGTTCTCTGATGACGATTACTGACCAGCTAAAATGCAAGTGTTAAATAAAACTGCAAAACTTGCTGAATTTTTTTTTTTTTTTACTTGTTTACTTGCATTTCAGCTGGTCAGTAATCATCATCAGAGAACCGTAAATAAATGATTAAATATTATACTATAATAAAGTACTATAAATTAAAATGAATAAATAATTTAAAAAAACATCCAAAATAATAATAATAAAAAATAAATGTACAATTAATATTTCTATAAATATAAATTTAAGATATTTAAAATTGTAATTTTTCTTAAAATCAAAATTTAAATAAAACACTTGCAAAATTTTTTTACTTGTTTACTTGCATTTCAGTTGGTGAGTAATAGTCATCAGAGAACCTTAAATAAATGATAAAAATGTCAAATTAAAATAATTATATTATAATAAAATACTGTAAATTAAAGTAAATCATATAATTAAAATAAATAAATACTTTTCAAATAAAAAATAAACATCCTAAATAATAAATTAAAAAAAGTAAAATTAATATTAATAAAAAAAATAATAATGAATTAAATTGTCACAATCCGTACAATAAAAAAATCAAAATGAAAGTAAATAAGGCAAGGCAAGTATATTTATATAGCACATTTCATACACAATGGCAATTCAAAGTGCTGTACATAAAAGGAATTAAAATCATAATAGCATAAAAAATCATAATCATTTAAAACAATAATCACATTAAAAATTTAAAAAATAATAATCACAACAATAAAAACAGAAAATTTAAGAACATTTAAGATGATTTAAGAATTGATTTAAAATTGATTAACACAGTAAAAATGATTATACATAAAATAATGCAATAAATAAATTACACAAATGTCAAATTAACATAATTATAATATAATAAAACACTATAAATTTAGTTAAATCATATAATTAAAATAAATAAATAATTATAAACAACCATCCTAAATAATACAAAAAAAACTCAAATGTAAAATTAATTTAAATTTATTATATGTGACCCTGGACCACAAAACCAGTCATAAGGTTAATTTTTACAAAACTGAGATGTATACATCATATGAAAGCTCAATAAATAAGCTTTCTATTGATGTATGGTTTGTTAGGATAGGACAATATTTGAAAATCTGGAATCTGAGGGTGCAAAAAAATCAAAATACTGAGAAAATCACCTTTAAAGTTGTCCAAATTAAGTTCTTAGCAATGCATATTACTAATCAAAAATTACATTTTGATATATTTATAGTAGGAATTTTACAAAAAATCTTCATGGAACATGATCTTTACTAAATTTCCTAATGATTTTTGGCATAAAAGAAAAATCTAGAATTTTGACCCATACAATGTGGTTTTGGTTTTCTAGTTTAGTGGTCCAGGGTCACGTATAATAATTTTTAAATAAAAGAAAAATCCTAAATAATAAATGTACAATTAATATAAAAATAAATGCAAGTTATTTCAAATTGTAATTTTTTTAAAAAGGAAAATTTAAATAATTTTTTTTTTTTTTTTTTACTTGTTTAACTGCATTTAGCTGTTCAGTAATCGTCATCAGAGAACTGGACACATGCAAATGTGCTATAGATAGATAGATAGATAGATAGATAGATAGATAGATAGATAGATAGATAGATAGATAGATAGATAGATAGATAGATAGATATGTGAATGTGTGTTTTACCCTGATGGATGTTTGTTGTCTTTGTTCAGGGTACGTCGGTGTGTCAGGTGACGTTGATCGGGCTGATGGTGATTCTCCTGTACGCGTCTCGCGCCTGTTATAACCTGGTGGTTCTGGCTCTGACCAACATAGAGAGCATAAACTCGTTCGATTACGACTGGTACAACGTGTCGGATCAGGTGGGCGTCACACGCCGCATCTCATCTCCTGAGTTCCTGGAGCTCAGTCACAAATAAAGCTGTGTTTGCTGTGGTTCTGCAGGCGGATCTGCGCTCCAGTCTGGGCGACGCGGGTTACGTGGTGTTCGGCGTGATTCTGTTCGTCTGGGAGCTGCTGCCCACGTCTCTGGTGGTTTTCTTCTTCCGGGTGCGAAAACCGGCTCAGGACCGGGTGAGCTGGAGCGGATCTCAGGAGTGTTTATTGTCTGCAGAAGATCCTGAACTGACTGATCTAAGTGTGTTCTGCTGTTTTCTAGAGCGGTTCTGCCATTCCCAGCCACGTCTTCTCAAACCGGCCGTACTTCTTTGACAATCCCAGACGCTACGACAGCGACGACGATTTAGCCTGGGCTTCCCATCCGGTCACCACCTCAACCAGGTAGAAACATCAGAACCAAAATAACCATGAAATAAAATAAAACATCAGTATAAGATGAGAAAAAAACAAAAAAACTATAGATTGAAACATTTTTTAAATATAAATGTAAAAAAGTAAATTCTGATTATTACATAAAAACCATAAAATGACTAAAACTAAAGAAAAAACTAAAAAAATTAACTAAAGATAGAAATATATATACAAAACTAATAAAAAAGCTAATTTAAATTAATAATAAATAACAGTACTAAAACTAAAACTGAAATAAAAAAATATTAAAGATAGTTAGAAATACATTTAAGAACTAATAAAAAAAGCAAATATAAAGTATTAAAAAAATAACAAAATTACTAAAATGAAAAAATGGAAAAAAAAACGTACTAAAGATAGAAGTATATTTAAAAACGAAAAAAAAGCTTATTTAAATTATTAATAAATACAATAAAATTACTAAAACTAAAACTGAAATAAAAAATTTACCCAAAACGGATAGAAATATATATTTATATATAAGAAAAACATAATAAAAAGCAAATTCAAATGATTAATGAATATAAATAAAAAAAGTTAAAAGTACTAAAACCGAATTAAAAAATTAACTAAAGATAGAAATATATTTAAAAACTAGTACAAAGGTAATTCAAATTATTAATAAAAAATTGAAATAAAACATTTACTAAAAATAGATAGAAATATATGTAAAAACTAATAAAATTCTAAAATAAAAATAAAGGATTACCAAAGATAGATAAAACATATATTTACAAACTAATAAAAAGCCAATTAAAATTATTAATAAATACAATAGAATTACTAAAACTAAAATCAAAGACAAAATTTACTACAGATAGAAAGAAATTATTTTATAAATTAATTAAAAAAGCTAATTCTAATTATTAATAATTACAATAAAATAAAAAATTAAAATTAAAATAACTAAAAATAGATTAAAAGATATTTTTAAAATATTTTTAAAAATCTCATTCAATTTATTAAGAAATACAATAAAATAAAAACTAAATAAAAAATTAAATAAAGGTACGTAATGTATTTAAAAAATAATTTAAAAAAGCCAATTTAAATTATTAACAAATACAATAAATTACTAAAACTAAAACCAAAATACAAAGATAGATAGAAATGTATTTTAAAAAGCAAATTCAATAATTAATAAATACAATAAAATTATTAAACAAAAAAAAAAACTAAGAAATATATATATATATATATATATATATATATAAATGAATAAATAAGCAAATTCAAATGATTAATACAATAAAATAACAAAAACCTAACTCAAAATAAAAAAACTAAGACAGATAGAAATATATTATAAAAAATAATTAATAAATACAATAAAATACAATAAAAAAGGTACGTAATGTTTTTAAAAATGTATTTAAATTATTTAAAATTTAAATAAATGTAATAAAATTACGAAGACAATTACTAAAAAATGTACTAAAATAAAAAGAAAAATATATATTTTTAAATAATTAATACAAAAAATTACTAAAAGATATGTAGAAATATATTAAGAATAAAACCAATGAAAGTTCAATTCAATTATTTATAAATACAAAAAATATTTTTTTTTCATAAACATTACTAAAATAATACTGCATCCCCCCAACATCAAACGTGATATAATGATGATTTTTATTTCTTTAACAATGCAGTAAAACAATATATACTTTGAAATATAATATTTATATGATTTGATTTAGTCAGATTTTTGGTGTGTTCAGTCTGTCGACGGACGGCTTTGACTGGAGCAGCCGCAGCAGCAGCTTCCTGGTCCATCTGGGAGGAGACGAGCCGCGGTCGTCATTGGCAACGGCGGGACTCAACCGTTAACCGACACTAAAGATGTAAACGAGAAACGCACTGCACTTTAGACCACCGACGCACACACACGGTCTTACACGAGCATCACGTCACACGCACGACGCACTGTAAGGGTGAGTCGCCATGGCAACTGACTCCAGAGCAGTGCGCATCGTCATGGCGACCACGGTCCCAGTGATCAAGGTTCTAAACGAGGCTGTGTTCAGAAAGCTGTACTTACAGACTGCATACTACCTTTACAAAGTAGTACACTTTACAAACGTCACTGCATTGCATGTTTCAGTCAGCAAGTGGCATCCAGTTTATCACCTCAGAAATGGTTATTTAACATTTTTCAGTTTAATTTGGGATAAACTGTTGACGGTCTGATCAAACAGGGAGTGAAAAAATATATTTTTTTTATAAAATGTTAAATTTTATTTCCAATAATTGCATTTTTAATTAATTAATTTAATTGTAATTTTATTTATTTTATTTTTAATTAAATTATTTTATTTGTTTCATTGTATTTGCATTTTATTTATTTTAATTCCTAAGTGCATTTTTGTTTATTTCATTTTCATTTGTTTTAGTATTTTTTATTTGTATTTATTTTAGTTTTTAATTGTAGTTTTATTTTGATCAAGGGAGTAAAAAAAGAAAAAGATTTATATTTGTATTTATGTGTAATTTTATTTCCATTATTAAATAATTATATATTTAATTTTTATATTTAGGTCTTTCTTTATTTTATTTGCATTTGTTTTATTAATTTATTTGAATTCCTAATTGCATTTTATTTTGTATTTTGATTTGTTTTTGCATTTTTTTTCTATTTATGATTAATAGATGTTTAATTGTAGTTTTATTTTATATTATTATTTTAATTTAATTATTTTGTTTATTTGTTTTTATTTAATTGTATTTGCATTTGTATTTTAGGTTTGCATTTTATTTATTTTAATTCCTAATTTTTTTTATTTATTGCATTTTAATTTGTTTTTGAATTTTTTCGTATTTATGTTAGTTTTTAGTTGTAATTTTATTTTGGTCAAGGGAGTAAAAACTGAAAAACGATTTATATTTGTATTTATTTTTATCTATCTATGTTATATATATTTTATTTTTTATTTCATTTGCATTTTTATATTTTTATTTATTGTTGATTTATTTATTTTAACTTTTAATTGCATTTTTATTTATTTTATTTTAATTAGTATTTTTAATTTTTAATTTGTATTTATTTTGGATTTTAATTGTAATTTTATTTTAAACATTTTTTTTAAATTGTTTTATTTTTTTGCTCTTCATTTAATTTAATTTAATTTGCATTTATTTTAATTCTTAACTGCATTTAAACAATTTATTTTATTATATTATTCTTAATTATTATTATTATTTTTTTAATTTTATTTTATTATTTTATTTTTTAATTATTATTAATTATAGTATTTTATTTTATTATTATATTTTACTTTATTTTTAATTTGAGATCCATAGCATACTGCACAATATTACACAAATTCTGGAGTTTAATGCATACTTAAAATTGCATACTGCACAAAGTACACTGCTAAAAACAGTATGAGTGTGTTAGTACACATTGTGAACACAGACGTCTGTTTCTATTCACACAATCACAACACAATCACATTTCCATTGTGATTCCACTTCAGTCGTTACAGTCTGGATTCTGAAATAATGTGTAAGGCATGCATTTATGTTACTTTAAGTATTTTTCTCTTTAGCTGTTGAAAACAGTATATTTGGTCCACTGAGATTGAAGCACACTTAAAAATGACACCGATGTCTTTAAATCTATTTCTGATAGACGCCATGTTATTTCACTGATCATGTGATTCTCATTTGTTGATTTGTAATGAGGATGATGTTCGTCACCTACCACAAAAATAAACTATTTGCTGTTAAAATAAGACTAATGTGCTTCTTACTAAAAAGGACATAAAAACACTAAAAACAGCACAACAAATATCAGGAAAAAGTTAAGTACATTAAAAAAGCCAAATAGAAACATTTAACAGAGCAGTTTGATATATATATATATATATATATATATATATGGTTTTCTACTTAACCTTATTTATATTAAATAAACACGAATGAAAATAAAATAAAAAACTAAAATGCAATGAAGAACTAAAATAAATGTAAATAAAATAAGTAAAAATACGAATATAAAAAATAAAAGTAAAATACAAATAATAATTATATAATAAATAATTAAAATAAATAAAAACTGTATATATGTATATATATAGAGAGAGAGTTTTCTACTTATTTTTATTAAATAAGCAAACAAAAATGCAAATAAAATAAAAAATGTAAAACAATTATGTAAAATAAATGTAAATAAAATAAGAAAAATAAATGCAAATATGAAAACTAAAAATTAAATACAAGTCAAGTAAACTTAAAATAATAATTACATAATTAAATAAATAAAAAACTATTTTGTTTATATATAATACTTTAAATAAAATATATATTTTATAGTTCTCTACTTACCTTATTTATATTAAATAAACACAAATGCAATAAAAAATGCAAGAACTAAAAATAATGTAAATAAAATAAGACAAATAAGAAAAAATACCAATATTAAAATACAAATAAGACCCAATAATAATAATGGTAAATAATAATTAAATAATTTAAATAAAAAACTATATTGTACATATTTGTAAATGATAAAATGTATAAATACAACTAAATGTCAATAAAATAAAATAAAATAAATACAAATATAAAAATTAAAAAAATATTTAAAATAAAATACAAATGACAAAAATTTTAACTTAACTTTAATAAATAAAACATTTATTGTATATATTTGAAAATAAATAACAAATAAAAATAAAATGCAAATAATTATGTAATTAAATTATTTAAATGAATAAACTGTGTATTGTATATATTTGTAAAAATGTGTGTGGTTTTCTACTTATATTCAACAAACAAACAAACACAAATGCAAATAAAATAACTAAGTAAATACAAATATAAAAGTGAATATTTAGAAAAATAAAGTACAAACCATAATTTTTTTTAAACTCAAAATAATAATAATTACATAATGAAATAATTTAAATAAAAAATTGTATATTATATATATTTGTAAAAATGTTATATATTTATGTTTGTATAGATTACCAGTAGGTCATTTAATTGACACCAGATGGTAATTTTAAATAAACAAAGCTAAATAAAACTAAAAAATAATTAAATAAAATATTTCTCAAAAAATATTTTTTTTTCAAAATAAATGACACAAATGCAAAAAAGAGCGACAAAAATCTGTGAGACAACCAGACAAATTTATTCCTGTTGAAATAAATATTGTTGACATGAAGACACGATACAGTTCATGGTTTATTCACGGCCTGAAAATCATGTCAGAAAGGCAGAAAGGAGCTTCACATTTCCATCACATCGTTTCTGTCCCGACGTGCGACCGATCGAGTCGAACAGGAAATCTCTCAATCAGAACCGAGGGAGGCAGACAAGCCATATTTACAGTATTATTCCGTCATTTAGAAATATTAAGGCAGACGCTGATGAAAGCATGCAGCGCTCCACACAAACACACACAAGAGTAGCTGCTCTTCATCTCATTCCTCCAGGATTAGCAGATCATCAAAGATGCAGAAAATTCACCCAGACTGAACCAGGCGTGGGTTTGGACTATAAATATAACTCTGACGTGACGTATTTGGCTCTTTCAGGTGTTCATGTGAAGTTATTCATAGAAACTGAGACCACGACTGTGAAAAAACAACTCAAAACCCGTCGAACTAAAACAGATCAACTCAGAGTTATTTTAAGCTGCGCTCAACTAGAAATACAATCAACTAAAACGACACACGTGGTGCGAAAAAACTACAAATTTTCTTTGAAATTGGGCTTGGATCTTGACATTTTAAATTTTTGATGCATTAAATCTCTGTATCTGTCGTTGGACATGAATCTGGACTAAACGGAGGAATATTATTGCTTGTTATCTGTTGCGTAAACGTGTGACAATAAGCTACATTTCCTTCTTTCAAGCTTAAAAAAAAAATTTCTATGGTCCTATTAACAGAAAAGTCTTCATTTTAGATGAGGAATGTCTTTAAAAGACACACACCAAAATAAAATTAAATAAAATACTCATTTAACCAGTCAAGAATATAAAGAGGTCACATTTAACCAAAAAACTAAACAAAAATACCATTATATATATTTGTATTAATATATATGCATATGCATTTCTATCAAATATATGTATTGCACAATTTAACCCAAATTCTCCTTACCATTAAAAAAAAAGTTTTATATATTAATTACAATGAAAAAAACTTTATGTATGCATGTCCATCAAAAAAAAAAAAAAAACAATAATGGAAAAATTTCAATGTAATTTTTTCATATATAAAATGCAGTTATAGAGAAAAAAATATTTGCATATATATTTGTGTATATATAATTTTTTAAAAAATATTTATATTAATGTGTATGCATAAAGAAAATAAAGCCTGTTTTTAACATAAATTTCCATAATTTTTTTGACAATTTATATATATATATATATATAAGATGCTTAATATATATATGTATATAATATAGATGTATAGGAGTTTATGTCTGTGTATATATATGTATATATATTTTTTGTTTGCACAATTGCACCCAAATTGTCCTTACCGTAAAGAAATATTATATATATACACATATACATATACATAATTATTTAGTGTATTATAGTGTTTTATTTATATATTAATTACAATGAAAAAAAAATTTATGCATGCATGTATGCACACACTTTTTGGGGGGGGAAACTTCTCCTTACAGTAATGATATAAAAGGTATAATGTGCTTTAAACAAAATATAACTTATGATTTTTAGTGTGAAATGTGACCTGGATATAGGATTGACCTGATTACTAACAAATGAACAATAATGAAATGACTGTAGTCAGCAGGAACAGATAGACACGCATTCGCAACATTCACACAAACCGAAGACAACGAAGAAAAAAACAGCGCTACGTAACAAACTGCAGTCAAACGACTGAGAACAAATGAGGAAGTGAAGAATCACAGTCTGTTGGAGCGTGCCAGAGGAATGAGGAGCCGGAAGCAGGTCTGAAAGCGGATTTCTGTGGAAGCAGGAAGATTTCAAGTGTTTGCGATCTGGTTTGAGTGACTCTGAAGCGTTAAAGCAGGAGGATTGAGCTGTGATCTAGAGAAAAGGGTTCTGCCGGATCCGGTCCCGCAGTCCCTGAGACGAGTCTTATTCTGGGAGGATAAGACCAGTGCAGAGTCCATCGGCTGCTGACGCCTGCTGTTACCTATGATCCTTCAGGAGCGTCCGGAAGTTGTGCAGCTCTTTTATACTCGTGGACAGTCTGGAGACACAGAGACACCATCAGTTTCCTAAACAATATTTACTGTCCTAATAGACACATTTCTAATCTGCATCTTCATAATGTTTTTTTTTTCTTTGTTTTGTTTCTATAACTAAAAAAAAAAAAAAAAAAAAAAAAAAAAAACAGAAAAAAAGATTTGTGAAACCACTCAAAAATCCTAATCTGAATCAAATGATTTGCGATGCTTGCACCAGTCTCGATCTGAATCAAATGATTCACAAACCCACTCAGAACTTCCAATCTGAATCCAATGATTCACAATACAAGATCTTCAGTCCTGATCTGAATCAAATGATTCATGAACCTGCACCAAAGTCTCGATCTGAATCAAATGATTTGCAAACCCATTCCGAAGTTCCAATCTGAATCAAATGATTCACAACACGAGATCTGAAGTCTTGATCTGAATAAAATGATTTGCGAACCCACTTAGAAGTTCCAATCTGATTGAAATGATTCACATATGCAAAGTTTTAAACTAAATCAAATTATTTGCGAAAACCAATCCTTAGACCCAATCCATTTGCGATACTCGTTCTGAAGTCCTGAACTGAATTAAATGATTCACAAACCTGCAAAAAAGTCTCAATCTGAATCAAATGATTCACGATCCTGCACCAAAGTCTCAATCTGAATCAAATTGTTTGCGAACACACTCAGAAGTCCCAATCTGAATCAAATTATTCGCAATACACAAGAAGTCCCGAATTGAATCACTTGAGTCACAAACCTGCACCAAGCCTCAATCCGAATCAAATGATTCACAATACTCACTCTGAAGTCCCGAACTAAATCAAATGATTCACAAACCTGCAAAAAAGTCTCAATCTGAATCAAATGATTCACAAACCTGCACTTAAGTCTCGATTTGGATCGAATGACTCACAAACCACTCAAAGTTCTAATCTGAATCAAATGATTCACATAAATGCAAAGTTCCAATCTGAACCAAATGATTTGCAATACTCACTCTGAAGTCCCGAACTAAATCAAATGATTCACAAACCTGCAAAAAAGTCTCAATCTGAATCAAATGATTCGCAATACTCACTCTGAAGTCCCGAACTAAATCAAATGATTCACAAACCTGCACCAAAGTCTCAATCTGAACCAAATGATTTGCAAACCCAGTCCGAAATTCTAATCTGAATCAAATGATTCACAATTCGAGATCTGTCGTCTTGATCTGTATCAAATGATTTTCGAACCTGCAAATTCTCGATCTGAATCAAATTTGTAAACCCACTCAGAAATTCCAATCCGAATCAAATGATTCAAGAACCTGCACCTATGTCTCGATCTAAATAAAATGATTTGCGAACCCACTCCGAAGTTCCAATCTGATTCAAATGATTCACATATACGTAAAGTTTTAATCTAAATCTAATTATTTGCGAACCCACTCCAAAGATCCGATCTAAATCAAATTATTTGCGATACTCGTTCAAATGATCTAAATCAAATGATTCGTGAACCTGCTCCAAAGTTTTGATCTGGATCAAATGATTCACAATAGTCACTTTGAAGTCCCGAACTAAATCAAATGATTCACAAACCTGCACTTAAGTCTCGATCTGGATCGAATGACTCAGAAACCACTCAAAGTTCTAATCTGAATCAAATGATTCACATAAATGCAAAGTTCCAATCTGAATCAAATGATTTGCAAACCCACTCTGAAGTCCCAATTTTAATCAAATTATTCACAATACACAAGAAGTCCCGAACTGAATCACTTGAGTCACAAACCTGCACCAAGTCTCAATCCGAATCAAATGATTCGCAATACTCACTCTGAAGTCCCGAACTAAATCAAATCACAAGTTTTGAATCAATTGGTGCGGTTCAAATGTAAATGACTCAGTGTGAATTGATTCGGTTCGTCTCTTCCTCTTTTCCCGTCTTCAGTCATGTTTACAATTAGCTGGCTTAGCTCACTAGTTGTGTATTTTATTAGTTTTTTTCTTTTACAAACTGAAATAAGCAAACAAAGTATTTAGTTTTTTGAACTGCGTGAATTTAGCATGAAAAGATATTAAAGATAAATAAAAAAATGAAACACTTATACCATAGATGCATTGTCTTTCAATAATTCAAGCACTTTTCAAAGTCCTCTTCAGGAATATTACCATTTACAAAGGAACTCCAGGCCTTACATTTCCAAAAGTCAAATTTAAGCACTTTCTACAAACGAAATGATTCAAGAACCCACTCTGAAGTTCCGATCTAAATCAAATTATTTGTGAACCTGCTCCAAAGTTTTGATCTGGATCAAATGATTCACAATAGTCACTTTGAAGTCCCGAACTAAATCAAATGATTCACAAACCTGCACTTAAGTCTCGATCTGGATCGAATGACTCACAAACCACTCAAAGTTCTAATCTGAATCAAATGATCCACATAAATGCAAAGTTCCAATCTGAATCAAATTATTCGCAATACACAAGAAGTCCCGAACTGAATCACTTGAGTCACAAACCTGCACCAAGTCTCAATCCGAATCAAATGATTCACAATACTCACTCTGAAGTCCCGAACTAAATCAAATGATTCACAAACCTGCAAAAAAGTCTCAATCTGAATCAAATGATTCACCATCCTGCACCAAAGTCTCAATCTGAATCAAATTATTTGTGAACACACTCAGAAGTTCCAGTCTGAATCAAATGATTCACAATACGAGATCTGTCGTCTTGATCTGTATCAAATGATTTTCGAACCTGCAAATTCTCGATCTAAATCTGATTCAAATGATTCACATATACGGAAAGTTTCAATCTAAATCTAATTATTTGCAAACCCACTCCAAAGACCCGACCTAAATCAAATGATTCACAAACCTGCAAAAAAAAAGTCTCAATCTGAATCAAATGACTCAAGAACCCACTCTGAAGTTCCGATCTAAATCAAATGATTCGTGAACCTGCTCCAAAGTTTTGATCTGGATCAAATGATTCACAATAGTCACTTTGAAGTCCCCAACTGAATCACTTGAGTCACAAACCTGCACCAAGTCTCAATCCGAATCAAATGATTCGCAATACTCACTCTGAAGTCCCGAACTAAATCAAATCACAAGTTTTGAATCAATTGGTGCGGTTCAAATGTAAATGACTCAGTGTGAATTGATTCAGTTCGTCTCTTCCTCTTTTCCCGTCTTCAGTCATGTTTACAATTAGCTGGCTTAGCTCACTAGTTGTGTATTTTATTAGTTTTTTTCTTTTACTAACTGAAATAAGCAAACAAAGTATTTAGTTTTTTGAACTGCGTGAATTTTGCATGAACAGATATTAAAGATAAATAAAAAAAATGATGCATTGTCTTTCAGTAATTCAAGCACTTTTCAAAGTCCTCTTCAGGAATATTGCCATTTACAAAGGAACTCCAGGCCTTACATTTCCAAAAGTCAAATTTAAGCACTTTCTACGAACCCTGATCATAATGTAATAACTCTGACCTGGCAAATCCGTTGAGCAGAGCCACGATCTCCTGTCGCGTCAGCTGGAAGCCTTTGGACGGACTGTTTTCTGGAAGGTTCTTGATCTCCTTCTCAGAGAACAGGATCCTGAGGGCCGTTCCCAGACCCTGAGTCTAATGGGGAAGCAGAATTTTGTTCTCAACTTGCATCAAAACTCTTCAGTTTCAGACAAACGGCTATTATTTTACCTGTAATGTTCCCCAGAGCCGACATTTACTGCAGCCCACGCAGTCCATGATGCGAGAGATGTTCTTAAAATGAAGCCTGAACTCCTCCTGAACCACAAAAACAAAGACAACAACAAATCAACATTTATGCTGTTTTTAAGAAGAAAAAAAAAAGTCTTCATAATGGGTTTTTTTTTTCCATCAAACCCTCTTATTTTTCACTCATCTGTGAAAACCGGGAGACTCAGCTTTTAAAATTTGTCCGTTTTATAGCAAAATACAAACAATATGTCTATTACAATAATGTGTTTTTAATGCTCTTTAATATGGCATGACAGATCGCTGTATTCGCTTTTGTTTAAGCGGCATGTGAGGCAATCATCTCAGAAAAGACAGCCACATAATGTATGCTATATATAACAAGCCCACTTCAACCTTTAGAATGTTTAATTGTTGGTTTAATTAAACAAATGTGAGGAATGAAAGGTTGGACGCCACAGACTTTTTGCCGAGTAGGTGGTGGATTTTTTACAACAAAAACAGTATAATTTAATAAATTAATTCACATGAATACAGCGATCTGTCATGCCACATTTAAGAGCGTGAAAAACATTATTGTAAGACACTTTTATAAAACTTTAATATTTAAAATTTTGAAAGCTTGACTTTATTCTCGAAACATTTTAACCTTATTTTTATATTTCAACTTGTTTCTCATAATTTCGACTTTATTCTCATAAATTTGTCTTTATTCTCGAAAAATTGTAACTTTATTCTGATATTTTGACTTTATTCTTGCCATTTTTAATGTATTCTCATAATTTCGACTTTATTCTGAAAACATTTTAACTCTATTCTCCTAATATTTTGACTTTATTCTCGTAATT
This sequence comes from Garra rufa, assembly GCF_049309525.1. Classification (NCBI taxonomy): domain Eukaryota; kingdom Metazoa; phylum Chordata; class Actinopteri; order Cypriniformes; family Cyprinidae; genus Garra; species Garra rufa. The sequence continues at coordinate 2,646,603 of NC_133380.1, read as the reverse complement.
TCGACTTTATTCTCGAAACATTTTAAATTTATTCTCATATTTCAAATTTATTCTCGTAATTTTTTGACTTTATTCTCATAAATTTGTCGTTATTCTCGAAAAATTTTAACTTTATTCTCATATTTTGACTTTATTCTTTCAATTTCTAATTTATTCTCAAAAAATTGTAACTTTATTCTCATATTTTGACTTTATTCTTGCCATTTTTAATGTATTCTCATAATTTCGACTTTATTCTGAAAACATTTTAACTCTATTCTCCTAATATTTTGACTTTATTCTCGTAATTTCGACTTTATTCTCGAAACATTTTAAATTTATTCTCATATTTCAAATTTATTCTTGTAATTTTTTTACTTTATTCTCATAAATTTGTCGTTATTCTCGAAAAATTTTAACTTTATTCTCATATTTTGACTTTATTCTTTCAATTTCTAATTTATTCTTGAAAAATTTTAACTTTATTCTCATATTTTGACTTTATTCTTTCAATTTCTAATTTATTCTGAAAAAATTGTAACTTTATTCTCATATTTTGACTTTATTCTTGCCATTTTTAATGTATTCTCAAAAAATTGTAACTTTATTCTCATATATTGACTTTATTCTTTCAATTTCTAATTTATTCTCAAAAAATTGTAACTTTATTCTCATATTTTGACTTTATTCTTGCCATTTTTAATGTATTCTCATAATTTCGACTTTATTCTGAAAACATTTTAACTCTATTCTCCTAATATTTTGACTTTATTCTCGTAATTTCGACTTTATTCTCGAAACATTTTAAATTTATTCTCATATTTCAAATTTATTCTTGTAATTTTTTTACTTTATTCTCATAAATTCGTCTTTATTCTCGAAATATTTTAACTTTATTCTCATATTTTGACTTTATTCTTTCAATTTCTAATTTATTCTTGAAAAATTGTAACTTTATTCTCCTATTTTGACTTTATTTTTGCCATTTTTAATGTATTCTCATAATTTCGACTTTAATCTGAAAACATTTTAACTCTATTCTCCTAATATTTTGACTTTATTCTCGTAATTTCGACTTTATCCTCAAAACATTATAACTTTATTCTCATATTTCGAATTTATTCTTGTAATTTCTAATTTATTCTCGTAATTGACTTTATTCTCAAAACATTTTAACTTTATTCTCATATTTCAAATTTATTCTCGTAATTTCGACTTTATCCTCAAAACATTTCAAACTTATTCTAAAGAAAACTAGGAATAAATTTAACACACAGTATGTCAATATGTTACAATATAAATGTATCTAGTATTAAAAATTCTTCAAAGTTTACAGCTACAATTAATTTACAATACTTTAATAATTAATTTATATAATTAACAATAAAGTCAAATAATCCTTCAGAAATCATTCTAATATTCTGATTTGCTGCTCATTCGAAATCCATAAAGGATTTAGACATTTCTAATGTAATCCAGCTTTGATCACAGAAATAAATTACATTTTAAAATGTATTCAAATAGAAAGCATTTATTTTAAATAGTACAAATATTTCAACATTTTACTGCTTTTGCTGTACTTTGGATCAAAAAAACGCAGACTTGGTGAGCGATTTCAATAAAAATCTACTTTTGACTGGTAGTGCATGTTTAGATATTGGTAAGAACTGAAGACTTCTTGCACCTTTTTAAGGTCTTAATTGTGGAAGGACAAATTAAGACATTTTTAAGACTAGCAAAAACCCTGCATCACAGAAGTAAAATAAGTTGTTTATGACTTAATACACTAGTTTCTAATAGTGAAACACAATTAAAGCCATTTGCTGATGTGTCCGTCTTGAACAAATGGTTTAACTTCTTAATGAAGCATTGCACATGTGCTCACAAGATAAAGTTTAGAAAGCTTCTTTTGAAATATGAATACGCAAATGATAAACGGTCAATATGCAAACCACATAACCATGAAAACGAATGCATCCGTCTCATCTCAACTCACCTTTAGTGTCTTCGACTCTATTTTATGGCTAGCAAACATGGAGCTCTCATCAAAGTGCATGGGGAACGCTCTACACAAACACACACAACACAAGTAACATTCGTTAATCTTTCTCAAACAGTCTTTAAGTTCATTATATGAATGCATAAAAAAATATTGCAGTTCACTAATCGTCACTGTGCAGGACTATTAAAATAAAAGTGCAAATATTACATATAATGTTTATCAGTTCAGATGAGCTCATTATTCTCACTATCTATACATATATTTACACCATTATTTTTTTTAACTATTTAAATATTTTTTAGCATTTAAAAAAAAAATTTCCCTAGAGTTTAAGATTTATTTTTAAAATGTATTTAAATAAATACATTCATTTTATTTTATTTATTTATTTATTTTTTTTCTTTATTCTGGAGGAAAATCTAACCCCTCCCCCCCAAAAAAAACAAAATAAAAAAAAACTGTATAATAATTATAAATTAGGAAAATGTTTAAAAATGTTGAAGCTACTGTCAAAACAATAGACAAAAATTACAATAAATAAATATTAACTTTTTTAATGAAATGTACAGATTATTAATAAATAAGGTCAAGTCTATTAACCTTTTTTAATCAATCAATTAGTAAAATACAGTATATATATAAATAAAACAAATCTTTCCATTTATTTTGCAGACCTACATTATACAATATTACATAATATTGCATATAATGATAGAGTTAAACTGAGCAAATTTCCTCAAACAAAAACGTAAAAAAAATAAATAAATCAAAGGAATTATCCTCAGTATCTACACTAATATTTTCACATTAATAATAACATTGTAAGATTTTGCTCTAGGATAAGATTTATTTTTAAAATGCATTTAAATAAATAAATAAACAAGAATTACAATAAATAAATAATCACCTTCTTGTGAAACATTCAGATTATTAATTATATATTATTCAAAAACATTTTAAAAATTAAATCTAAACATTTTTTTTATTAAATAAATTAAATATATATTTGAATAAATTATTCATTATTTTTAGTATTTAATCAGATTTTCTTTATTATACTTGAAGGTTTTTTTATATGTAAATAAATTTTTTTAATATGTTTTTAACAATTTTTTTATTTTATTTTTTTTTCACCTTGTAGGGGAAAATAGGAGCTCACAGAAGTGTATAATAATTACACATTAGTTTAAAAATCAGTTTTAATGTCATATACACTACCAGTCAAAAGTTTTTGAACAGCAAGATTTTCAATGTTTTTAAAGCCTGCATTTATTTGATTCAAAGCACAGCAAAACACTACAATTTTGAATTATTTTTACTATTTAAATAACATTTTCTATTTCTAATTTATTCTGGTGTCATCATTCTTATATTCTGATTTGCTGTTTAAAAAGTTTTTTTTTTTTAAATAAAAGCTTATTTTAAATATTGACAATAAAAATATTTCTTGAACAGCAAATCAGAATATTAGAATGATTTCTGAAGGATCATGTTACACTGACGACTGCAGTAATGATGCTGAAAATTCAGCTTTGATCACAGAAATAAATTGCATTTTAAAATATAATCAAATAGAAAACAGTTATTTTAAATACTAAAAATATTTCTTAATTTTTGCTGCTTTTGCCATACTTTGGCTCAAATAAATGCAGGCTTGGTGAGCAGAAGAGGCTTTGACTGGTGGTGTACATATGTAATAAATACAGAAAATACAAATAGATTAAATAATAGAAATTTCAGTGTTTTCTTCAGTGTCTGGTGATTTTTTCATCTCTCACTTGGTTTCGTTGAGGATCTCCAGCAGCAGTTCTTTGGTAGAGGAGTCCTCCTGAGTGTTTCCGGTGTAGAGGTTGATGAAGGAGCGCTCGAAGTAAGGAGCCACTTTAGAAAGCGCCCTCAGCTCGATCAGGTACAGGAAGTACAGGTTCTTTAGTCGCCTTGTGCCTTCGCCCTTAGTCTCCGCCGGATCGAAGCGCTGCCTGAACTCGTGAACATTTGGACCCCAAACCGGCTTCCCCCAGCCCTCTGGAGGACAGACACAAACACTGGTTAGACAGGACTACACTGACCATAGTTTGAGCTCAATATCTAGTCATTATAACAGATCCGCTGGTTCTGTAAGAGTGTGAGACGAGCGTTTACCGTCCAGCAGGTATTCGGCACACAGGTGGAGGTTGATGCTGCTGTGGAGGCCGGAGATCAGACGATAGAAAACACGCTTCTCCAAACACAAACCTGCAGGACATCAATATCAATATATCCGTTAAAACCAACAGATTCATTTAAAGCATTAACAAGGAGCTTCATATAATATATTTTTTAAATAATTAAAAAATAAAAATAATAAAGAACACTATAACTATAAATTATAAGGTATAATTTAAATATTTTAAAAAATTTGTATTTTCACATTAAAAAAATATGTTTAAAATAGTTTATTTAAAATCATTTGCAAGTACCATTTTATGAGCTTATTTTAATGAGCTCACAAAATTGTGTAAAATAATTAAGTAGTAATAATAGTAATTTTAAAATCATTTGCATATATTAAATAAAAATGACAACAAACAGGAAAAAAAAATTATAAATTATAAAAAAATTAATTATTTAAAAAAAACTATAACTTTAAATTGTAAGGTATAAATTTAATTATTTAAATATTTATTTAAATAAAAAAAAAATCCTGAGTACCATTTATATAATATATTTTTTATAATAATAAAAAAAAAATAATAATAATAATAAAAAAACACTATAACTATAAATTGTAAGGTTTAATTTAATTATTTAAAAAATGTATTCAAATTTTTAAAAAATGAACAATTTCACATTAAAAAAAGTTTAAAATAATTTAAAATCATTTGCATATATTAAATAAAAAAACTCCTGAGTACCATTTTATGAGCTTATTTTAATGAGCTCACAAAATTGTGTTAAATAATTAAGTAATAATAATAGTAATTTTAAAATCATTTGCATATATTAAATAAAAATGACAACAAACAGGAAAAAATTATAAATTATAAAAAAATAAATTTTAAAAAAACTATAACTTTAAATTGTAAGGTATAAATTTAATTATTTTAAATATTTATTTAAATAAAAAAATCCTGAGTACCATTTATATAATATATTTTTTATAATAATAAAAAAAATAATAATAATAATAAAAAAACACTATAACTATAAATTGTAAGGTTTAATTTAATTATTTAAAAAATGTATTCAAATTTTTAAAAAATGAACAATTTCACATTAAAAAAAGTTTAAAATAATTTAAAATCATTTGCATATATTAAATAAAAAAACTCCTGAGTACCATTTTATGAGCTTATTTTAATGAGCTCACAAAATTGTGTTAAATAATTAAGTAATAATAATAGTAATTTTAAAATCATTTGCATATATTAAATAAAAATGACAACAAACAGGAAAAAAATTATAAATTATAAAAAAATAAATTATTTAAAAAAAAAACTATAATTTTAAATTGTAAGGTATGGAAGCCCGTTTCCGCCAGGTCAGAAAAAAAATCCATGCCTTAAAAAGTCGAAATTATGACTTGACTTAAGTCGAAATTATGAGATAAAAAGTCGAAATTATGACTTAAAAATTCGAAATTATGATTTAACAAGTCGAAATTATGAGATAAAAAGTCGAAATTATGACTTACTATGTCGAAATTATGACTTAAAAAGTCGAAATTATGACTTAAACACATTGATCACATGACCAATCCACGCCTTCCGTTTTCAATCATGATTCGCCATAGCTACGCCTTGGAAGTTCCGTTTCCAGGAGTGTTCTAATGATAAACGGGACATTCCAGAACGAATTACCTTGGTTTAAAACTGTTTGGAGCTCCAAGTTCAGTAGCTACACACCTTATTAATAAATGATATAACATTTACAGACAAGCGGAATATATAGTAAAATATGAACGCAACGCGCTGAGTTGCACGTT
>NC_133380.1:2566681-2640158 GCF_049309525.1 Garra rufa | reverse complement strand
CCTGGAAACATCCCGTCGTGTTCTAACAGGAAAAACTGTCTGCCTGCCAGTTCAGCGGCCCTGCTGAGTTCACACACTTTTACACACACACACACACACACACACACACACACACACACACACACACACACACACACACACACACTCAGCTGGGCCGAAAAGCAAAACATCATGTGATCTTCTGACTGGCAGCCGCAGGTCACCAATGCTTCTACTTCTTATTTTTTTCATAATTACGATATGTGTAACATATACAGTATGTCACAAAAGTGAGTACACCCCTCACATTTCAGCAACCATTGTAGTATATCTTCTCAAGGGACAATACTATAGAAATGAAACTTGCATATATTTTCGAGTAGTCAATGTGCAGCTTGTACAGCAGTATAGATTTACAGTCCTCTGAAAATAACTCAACATACAGCCATTATTGTCAAAATAGCTGGCAACAAAAGTGAGTACACCCTAAGTACAGCAGTGTGTTGTTTAAGCATGCACAGCCACTGCTTGATAGGATCATGCAAAGTTGTGTATCTTGTATTACAGCAGTTAAAATTTGATGCTTTGAGTACAATTCTCTCATACTGACCACTGGATGTTCAACATGGCATCTCATGGCAAAGAACTCTCTGAGGATTTGAGTTGTTGTTCTCCACAAAGATGGCTAAGGCTATTAGAGGTTCAGTAACATCCTGAAACCGAGTTACACTACAGTGGTCAGAGTCATACAGAGGTTTCCAAGATGGGCTCCATTCGGAACAGGCCTTGCAAGGGTCGATCAACGAAGTTGAGCACTCGTTCTGTGCGTCAAGTGCAGAACCTGCTTTAAAAAACAGATGCATGAGTGCTGCCAGCATTGCTTTAATGGTTGCAGAAGTAGAAGGTTTGTCAGTGCTCAGACCAAGTCGGTTTGCATAGGCATCGTCCCAGAAGGAAGCTGGCTCACAAGAAAGCCCACAAACAGTTTGCTGAAGACAACCAATCCAAGAGCATGAATTACTGGAACCATGTCCTGTGGTCATGGTTAAATTATATATTATAATTTAGTTGTTTAGTACACCAGCTTAAACTTTATTCAATTTATTGCGTGGTTAATGTTTGTATTTTTTTTTTTGTATTAGTTTTTATTTACAATAACAATGAAGTGACTCCTATTTTATTTACCTATTTACCTATTTATTTATTTTTATTTAATTAATTCTTAATTTAATTTATTTTTTGTAATTAATTTTGTTTTATTTTAATTCTTAATTATAATCATAATTCTTAATTTAATGTTAATTTATTTATTTAATTTAATTGTAATTGTTTACATTTTTAAACTAATTCTGTTATTTAAGTGTTAAGTTTTTCATCTAATATTTACATTAATTTAATATTTAAGCAGTTTTTAGTTTTACTTTGTTACAATAACAATGAAGTGACTCATTTACTTATTTTTTAAATGAAATTGTAATTCTTAATTATAATTTATAATTATTTCTTAATTTAAAATTGTATCTATTTAATAATTTTTTTTCTTTAATTTTTTTTACTAATTTAGTTTAAGTGTGAATTTTTCATCTAATATTTACAATAACAATAAAGTGACTCATTTACTTATTTTTTAAATAAAATTGTAATTCTTAATTATAATTTATAATTATTTCTTAATTTAAAATTGTATCTATTTAATAATTTTATTTCTTTAATTTTTTTTACTAATTTAGTTTAAGTGTGAATTTTTCATCTAATATTTACAATAACAATAAAGTGACTCATTTACTTATTTTTTAAATTAAATTTTATTTCTTAATTATAATTTGCAATTATAATTCTTAATTTTCTTTTTTATTGATTAAATTTAAGTTTAATTTGAATTCTTTTCATTTTTTTACTAATTTAATTTAAGTGTGAGTTTTTCATCTAATATTTACATTAATATTTAAGCAGTTTTTAGTTTTAGTTTGTATTCACAATAACAATGAAGTGATTCATTTACCTATTTATTTATGTATTTTTATTTAATTTTATAATTTATAATTATAATTCTTAATTTTGATTTTTAATTACTTAAAATTCTTCTTTTTTTTTTTTTTTTACTAAGTAACTGGATTGGTCAAATAGAAACAGCACTGAATACAAATTATTTTCATTTCATTTTTAATCCCAGATTTGCTGTCAGATTCTTGGATTGTGAAATGTAAGTCCATTTCTTATGAACAAAATCCCCATTCATCAGTGTGAAACCGCATTTTTCATCATCTCACTTGATTTGACTGTTTTCTGTTGCGGTTGTGATGATGTTTTCTGAACTCTAGTAACTTCAGATTGATTTTCTATGACAAAAAGAAGCTGTGTGAGGAAAAGTCAAGTCATGATTGCTCAAGCTCAACATTCCCCATTGATTTCAGAAAGGGAAGTGTAACGTCACAGGAAACTCCCAGCAAACGTGTGTGTGTTTATGTGTGTGTAGGTTTGTGTGCTTTGACAGAGCAGGCTGTGTCTGATTAGCGAAAGGGAAAGTTGCAGATATAATGAGCCGGCCTGTCCATCCATGTCTGGAAACGCTGTTAGTGCACAGCAGGCCAGTCACACAATGGAAAAGTCTGCTGATATTTTCCTGTGCTCCACCAAAACCATCTTTAACCTACTTTCAGAGGATTTCTCAAGTCTTGGTTATCTTTGCAGGGTGTCTTGTGTTCGGAGGACACTAAATAAGGAAGTAGTTTTTGAAGGAAGTTGTCTGAATGTTGATATCAAATATGTAATTTGTAATGAAACGTGCACTTCTTGGACTAAAAGTCCAACCATAGTAATGTAAACTTAATGTAGTTAGAAAACTAAATTTGCATTCATTAATGGTTGAAAAAATAATGTAAATCTAATTGTGACTTTTTTTTAATCGTACAATTCTGATATTTTTCTTGCAATTCTGAATTCAGACATTTTTTTGTGCAATTTTAAGAAATTGTGAGCTATAAACTCACAGTTCTGAATTTTTTTGACTTTTTAAAATATTTCTATTTAGCATTAATTCTATACGTTTCAGCCTTTGTAGTTTTGATTTAAATTTTATATTGTAATTTTTTTCATTTTGGTACACTAAATTAAACTTACAGTACTTCAGTTGCAGTTCTATTTCTATTTTTATGTAGAATTATAGTTATAGAATTATCTATTAGAATTATTTACATTTTGATTTAGCTTATATTTTCAGTTTTTTTAATTTTGTAATTTTGTCCATTTGTTACATTTTAGTAATTTTGTCATGTGCTTTTGTAGTTTGTATTACTTTTTTAATATTTATATTTAGCATTAATTCTATATATATGTTTTAGCCTTTTTAATTTAATTAAAATTTTATATTATAATTTTGTCATTTTGGTAAACTAAATTAAACTTAGTATTTCAGTTGCAAAGACAACATTTCTCATTTTTTCATTTAGATTTTGATTTAGAATTTTCTATTATGTAATTATCTGTTAGAATTATTTACATTTTGATTTTCAATTTTTTTATTTTGTAATTTTGTCTTTTTTGTCACATTTTAGTAATTTTGTCATGTACTTTTGTCATTTTTATTACTTTTAACCTCATTCTAAATTATTTTCATTTTGATTTAGAATTGTCTATTATAGAATTATCTATTAGAATTATTTTGAATTGTTTACATTTAAATTTTTTGTGCTTTTATGTGCTTTTGTAGTTTTAATTCAATTTTATTTCTATTTGGTGTTAATTATAATTTAGTCATTTTAGTTCACCAACTTAAATTTATTGTATTTCGGTTAGTTGCCAGGGCAACATTTCAAATTTTTAATTATATATTAACTTCATTCTAAATTATTTTAATTTTGATTTAGAATCGTCTATTATAGAATTATCTATTATAATCATTTTAAATTGTTTAGATTTTTTTAAATTTTTTTTTTTTTCAGTTTTAGTCATTTTATGTGCTTTTGTAACTAAATTTTATAATTTAGTAATTTTGGTACACCAACTTAAATTTATTGTATTTCAGTTAGTTACCAGGATGTTTTTTTGAATGTTTGTTTTTATTTACATATTTATAGTTTCTATTAATATTTTTATAAATATTTTTGTTTGTGTATTTAAATTTTGCATTTTTATAATATTACACATTTCTTAGTGATTTAATTCCATTAGCTTTTATTTTAAGTATTGTTTATTTTTGTTAACTTTTATAGTGTTTTATTTAGATTTGTTTAATTTTTAAGGTATTTTTATTTTTGTTTTTTGTTTTTATCTTAAGTTTTTTATTTTACTTTTTTTTGTACATTTTGTAATTTTGTTCAGCATATGTTTTGTATTTTTAAAATGTTTGTTTTTATTTACATTTTTATAGTTTCTATTAATATTTGAATATTTAAATATTTTTAGATTTTCTGTTTCTTTATTTTTTTTTAGTTAAAGCTTTTTGGTTGTATTTATTTTGTAAATTATTTTCATTTTGATTTAGAATTATAGAGTTATTATAATAATTTTGATTTGTTGAAACTTTTTCTTAAGTTCTTCTTTAAGTTTTAGTAATTTCATGTGCAATTGTCATTTTAATTAGTTATTTATTTCTGTTTAGTGTTAATCATAATTTATTAATTTTAAACAAATTTAACATTTTTCTTTTTTATTTATAAGTTTAAGTTTTACTTCTAATAAAAAGTTAAAAAGTTGCAATTACTTTTTTTTTCTTTTTTTTTTTCCTCTTGCATTAGAAAAAAGCAGAATTGTTTCTAGATATCCTTCAATGTGAGTGATGTTAATGAGGAGTAAACGAGTACAGCATGTTCACAGCGAATTGAACCCTTTGGTCTTGATGGGCTCTCACGGGACCCCGTCTGTAATCTTCACATGTGCAAACATCATTTCCACACGCGTGTCGTCGTCCGCAGACACAAACATGCCCTCAGCGGCTGGCAGCAGATTTGAGCCGCATTACTGTAATGAGAAACTCATTAATGCTGCAGAGCCGGAGCGCTTTATGATGGAAAAAAAAACATGGAAAAGAGTTCAGATGCAATCGAGAGGTAAAACCAGGCCTCGAGTTTCTGGAAATGATAGACCTTCAGTCAAACCCTCAGAAAGCTTCAATATCAGGTTGATGATTAAGGAGTTTGGAGATGTTTGGTGCATTTCTGACCTAAAGAAAAGTGCTGAAATCACTTCCATGCAAGGACAAAACATTTATTTTGGCTACGTATATGGATATAAAGCATAATTCCTCTATTGAGTGTTGTTTTCAACTTAAATATGACTTTAGTAAAATTTATTATTATTTTTTTTTAAACAGTAATTCCTCTTTCTAGACCACATGAAATCAGAAGTTTTTGCTTTCCTAAAATATCTACCAGAAGTATTACTATACTTTTTATTTATATTAAACTTATTATTTTAAAACAGATTTATTTATTAAATTAATTTGACGTTTATAATTTTAAGAATTTTTATTTTTGTATATATTTTGTTTACTTTTTATAATTGTATGTTTAGTGTTTTATTTTGATTTGTTGATTTGTTTTATTTTAATTTGACATAATCTTTTAATTTTTGTTTTTATTTTACATTTTTTTTATTTTAACTGTTTTGTAATTTTGTTCAGCGTGTTTTATTTTTTATTTAAAAAATATTTTTTTATTTACAATTTTGTATTCTTTTTTTACTTTAAGAATTTTTATTTTTGTATATATTTCATAAATTTAAATCTTACATATTTTTGTAAGATTTTTGTAAGATATTGTTTTTATTTTTTTTATTAACTTTTGTACATTTTGTAATTTTCAGCATGTTTTTTTTACACATTTATAGTTTCTATTAATATTTTTTGTAAATATTTTTGTTTGTGTATTTAAAATTTTCCATTTTTATAATTTTACACATTTTTTAGTGATTTAATTTCATTAGCTTTATTTTATAAGTGTTGTTTATTTTTGTATGTTTAGTGTTTTATTTTTGTTTTATTTTTCTAATTTTAATTTTATGTATTTCAAATTTTTTGTATATATTTTAAGTTTTTTATTTTGAATTTTTTGTATTTTTGTGCATTTTGTAATTTTGTTCAGCATGTGTTTTGTATTTTTAAAATGTTTGTTTTTATTTACTTTTTTATAGTTTCTAATAATATTTTGAATATTAAAATATTTTTCTATCTTTTTTTTATTTAATTTTATTTTAGTTAAAGCTTTTTGCTTGTATATATTTTTTGTAAAGTTTTTTCTTTGTTTAAATATTTTTTATATTTTATTTTTATTTTACAGTTTTTTGTTGTATTTATTTTTTGTAACGCTTTTTTGTTTGTGTATTTGAATTTAGCATTTTTATAATTATATACATGATTTAGTGTTTTATTTTCATTTGCTTTGATTTTAAGTATTGTTTATTTTGTTAACTTTTTATAATTGTATGTTTAGTGTTTCATTTTGATTTGTTTTATTTTTTAGTTTTATATATTTTTTGTTTTTATTTTAAGTTTTTTATTTTACTTTTTTGTGTATTTTTGTGCATTTGTAATTTTCTTCAGCATGTTTTTGTATTTTTTCAGATGTTTATTTTGTTTACTTTTTTATAATTGTATGTTTAGTGTTTTATTTTACATATAATCTTTTAATTTTTTGTTTTTATTTAAAATCTTTTTATTTTTACTTTTGTAATTTTGACTCATTGCTGATCTATTGAAGAAATTTAATCATTCCGAATTTATTCTGTGAAACTAGCGTGTTTAATCTAATCTAATTTTATCTTTCTATAATTCAACAGACACTTTCATCTGGTTGTTTTCTCCCAGTGATGGTGATTTGAGCAAACGGACAGTGAGACGTGAGGACGCTGGTGTCCTTGACTCGTGATCATCTCACACCTGATCTGACATCCGATTGGAGCCATATGGCCGTCCGCATTAAGCCGAGCCGTAGGTGGCACAGAAATCACCGACCGTCACGTACGCCGCTGACAGATTCAGGTACAGATGAACAACCTTCATATCAGCACTTCTCAAACACCTCTCAGATCACAGACCACAAGATTAAACCAAATTGAGATGAAAAAACTGAATGCAGAACAGCAATGTGAATTAGCATCTAAGAAAGCAGAGTGAAAACAACAAAGTAAAGTTTGAATGTTTATATGTTTCAGAGACAAAATGATTGATAGACAGATAGATGGATGGATGCATGAACAAACAAACAAGTAGACACAGAAACATACGAATAAATAAAAAAACGAACAAATGACAGATAGATAGATAAAACAAATGAACAAGCAAACAAACAAAAGAACAAATGAACAAACAATAGATGAAACAAAAGCAAACAAACGAAAGACAGATAGATAGATAAAAAAATGAACAAACAAACAAAAGAATGAACAAGCAAACGAACAAAAGAGCAAATGAACAAATGTGTATAATAAATGAACAAACAAACAATAGATAGATAAAGCGAATAAACAAACGAATGGATGAAACACAAAAGAATAGATGAAATTAATAAACAAACAAGCAAACACAAAAGGAACGATCAAATAAAACAAATGAACAAACAGAAGAATGAACAAGCAAACAAACGAAGGAAAAAACAAACAGAAGAGATAAAACAAATAAACAAACAAATGAACAATATAGTTAGATAAAATTAGTGAATGGACAAACAAACGAATAAATGAACGAATGAATGACAGGTAGATAAAACAAATGAACAAAGAAACAAGAACGAACAAGCAAACAAATGATAGAACAAATAAACTGAGTTAAAACGAAAGCACAAACAAACAAAAGAACAAATAAATGATAGATAGATGGTAGATAAATGAACAAACAAGCAAACATAGAATAAGCAAACGATAGATAGATGACATAAAGAGATAGATAGAAATGAACAAACAATAGAACAAACAAGCAATCAAACGAAAGAACAAACAAACGAATGATAGAGAGATAAAACGAATAAACAAACAAACTAAACATACCAACAATAGATAGAATGAACAAACAAACAAGTAAACTAGAACAAGCGAAACAATGAACTAACAAATGATAGATGGATGGATAGATAGATAAAACGAACAAACAAACGAAACAACTGACAACTAACGAACAAATGAACAAAAAAGATAGATAGATAGATAGATAGATAGATAGAAATGAACAAACAATAGAACAAACAAGCAATCAAACGAAAGAACAAACAAACGAATGATAGAGAGATAAAACGAATAAACAAATAAACTAAACATACCAACAATAGATAGAATGAACAAACAAACAAGTAAACTAGAACAAGCGAAACAATGAACTAACAAATGATAGATGGATGGATAGATAGATAAAACGAACAAACAAACGAAACAACTGACAACTAACGAACAAATGAACAAAAAAACGATAGATAGAGAGATAGATAAAATGAACAAACAAACGAAACAACTGACAACTAACGAACAAATGAACAAAAAAACGATAGATAGAGAGATAGATAAAATGAACAAACAAACGAAACAACTGACAACTAACGAACGAATGAACAAACAAGCAAACTAGAATGAACGAAACAATGAACTAACAAATGATAGATAGATAGATAGATAGATAGATAGATAGATAGATAGATAGATAGATAGATAGATAGATAGATAGATAGATAGATAGATAGATAGATAGATAGAAATGAACAAACAAAAGAACAAACAGGCAATCAAACGAAAGAACAAACAAACGAATGATAGAGAGATAAAATGAATAAACAAACAAACTAAACATACCAACAATAGATAGAATGAACAAACAAATACTGGGCGGATTTTTATCATTATAGGATGTTTTTGTACACACATTTATGTTCAAACAACTTGTAAAAGTGAGTTTTGCATCCGATGACCCCTTTAAGGAACATAATGTGTGAAATCCAGACACTTGAGTTCACACCAGCTTCACACCAGCGATCACATGACTGTGTGTGTGTGTGTGTGTGTGTGTGTGTGTGTGTGTGTGTGTGTGTGTGTGACTCTTATCTGTCTCTGTTTCTCCAGACGGTTTCCATGGACCCGTTATCCGATGGCAAACTCGGAATCTGGTTGTCATGGAGATTCCCGAATCTCTGACTTTATCAGAGGAGATAATCTGTGTTTCTGATGCGCTTCATTCCTCTCAGACTTCCTTCAGCTCTTCCTGCTGTCTGGATTCAGGAAGCAGGTGTCCATCTGGGTTTCCATAGCAACACCTGACATTATGGGCCGAGTTTCCGTGATCCATCTGCTGCGAACCAAACACAGGTGTGCGCTCGATGTGGACGTGACACGCTCGCACCGGACAAACCGCAGAGACACGCGTCACTAGCATCCGAAACACACGTCTCAAACACAGACAGACAATTACAATATTACGCCATACGGAAAACTTGTTTAAAGGGACAATTCACCCCAAAGAAAGTTGGATTTTTTTCACGTACACAAACAGCTGTTCAATTGATTCAGTTGCTTAAAAACAAACAAACAAGAAAAGCAACATAAAATTATCAAGACTTGAGCACAATATTCCAAAAACTATAACAAAACTCGTAACCTGAAATAAAATAAACATGAATAAAGGCAGCATTTCTCATTTTTGCGTAGTTTAATTTTAAATACTAAAATAACAAAAAAAGGAAATAAAAATGGAATAGCATCTGTATAGATTTATAAAAAAAAACAGAGACTAATAAAAATGACAAAGACACAGCAAAATCACTAAATCTAAGAATAATGGAAAATATAAAAATAAAACTTAAAAACTAAATAATAAATAATATATATGATAAATGAAATATAAATAAATAAAAATATTAATTATATATAAATATAATAAAAATATAAATTAATAAGTATTCTAAATCTTTTGAAATGCTATGATGCTTTGCATTAGAAGCTATCCAAATTTATATCATTATACATAAAACAAAGTAATTAAGAAAGAAATATTTTTTTATTGTGTAGTTAATAATTTTTAATAATTAATAAAATTGTTTAATTTGTTTAATATGATAAAATAACTAAAACAAGGTAATAAAATGGAATAAAAACGGTGTGTGTGTGTGTGAGTAAAAATATAAACTTAAATAAGTGTTTATATATATATATATATATATATATATATATACTTAAACATGATATTAACAATATATAAATAAATACAAATATTAATTTTATATAAACATAATAAAAATAGAAATTAATGAGTAAAATCTTTTGAAATTCTATGATGCATTAGAAGCTATCCAAATTTGTATAATTCTACATAATTCAAACAAATTAAGAAATTAATTATTTTTTAAATCATAATAATTATTCACAAAAAAAATTGTGACTTTAGATCTCCGTATTTATTGTTTTTCTTTATGATGAACAATTTAAAAATTATTTTAAACATTTTATTTTTTATTTTACTTTTAATAATCAAAACAAAACTCAGTAATATACCATGTTTTATTGTCATATTTATAAGAAGAAATTCAGTAGATTTCAGGTTTTGTTTTTAACTGAGTCAGTGACAGGAATCATAAGAGCAGAAGTGTGTCTGCGTCCCGTGAGTCTGTATCTCTATCTGTATGAAGACAAACACAGCAGTCATAACACGACTCCGTCTTTGTCTCGCAGTTTCCCTCTCGTCTCCATCTTTCATCCAACCGCAATTTCTCAAAGCGCTCTAAAAGTAGGACAGGAAGTTTGGGATGTAAAGCACATCGCTGGTGTCTCAACGGCCTCTGATTGGCTGAGACAGAAACGTGCCTGTCTGAAACTCACATCGTGCCCTGATCTTTACGCTTAACCGGATCTGAGAGCGATAAGACCGACAAACACGTCTCGTGTCTGAGTCTGACCAGGGTGATTAAACGCAAACTAGAAGAAGTAAAATATAAATAAAATAAATGCTAAATGGAATCAAGAAAACGTTTTAAAAACCCTTAAACTTAGTTTATTTCAGCTAGTTGTTAAAAAATAGACAACATATCTCATTGTTATTTAGTTTAACTTGATGAATGAAATTAAATAAAAATATAAAAATATACGTGCATGAATATAACATTTGAAAAAAATTAATCTAAAAATGAAAAAAATATAGAGATGTATAAAAAAAAATTATGAAAAGTATGAAAAAATAATTAAAATATAAAATGGTCATATTGTATCAAATCAAAAAAATTAATAAAATTATAAATATGTACATTTATAATAAATAAATTGTAAAAAAAATTAAGTTTGTTTAAATATTCATGATTACATGGTTAATTTTGCTTGCATTTAAATTCAGGAATTATATTGGAATTTAAGTCATTTTCATTTCAACTTTTTCATTTTCGTTCATTTGTTTGTTAATTTATTTCATCTACCTATCTATCATTCATTTGTTTGTTTGTTCATTTGTTTTATCTATCTATCTGTCTATCTATCTATCTATCTATCTATCTATCTATATATCTATCGTTTTTTGTTTCGTTTGTTTGCTTGTTAGTTTGTTTATTTATATTATGTATATATCGTTTGTTCTTTTGTTTGTTTGCTTGGTCATTCTTTTGTTCATTTGTTTTATCGATCTATCATTTGTTTGTTTGTTTGTTCATTTTATCTATCATTTGTTTTTAGTTTGTTTGCTTGTTTGTTCTTTTATTAGTTTTTATGTTTTATCTATCTATATATCTGTCTATCGACTATCTATATCGTTTGTTTGTTCTTTTGTTTGTTTGCTTTTTCATTCTTTTGTTCATTTGTTTCATCTGTCAATCATTTGTTTGCTTGTTGTTTGTTTGTTTGTTCATTCATTTTATCTAACAATTGTTTGTTTGCTTGTCTGTTTATTCATTGTTATCTATCGTTTGTTTGTCGTTTTATTTGTTTTTTCTTTTGTTTTCTCCTATCTCTCTATCTATCTATCTATCTATCTATTTATCTATTTATCTATCCATCTATCTATCTATCTATTTATCTATCTATCTATCTATCGCTTGTTTGTTTGTTTTTTGTTTGTTTGTTTGTTTGCTTGTTAGTTTTTTATGTATCTATTGTTTGTTTGTTCTTTTTTCATTCTTTTGTTCATTTGTTTTGTCAATCATTTGTTTGCTTGTTTGTTTGTTTATTTTATCTAACAATTGTTTGTTTGCTTGTCTGTTTATTCATTTTATGTAACAATTGTTTGTTTGTTTGCTTGTTGTTCATTCATTTTTATCTATCTATCGTTTGTTTGTTCTTTCGTTTGTTTGTTGTTTTATTTGTTTTTTCTTTTGTTTTCTCCTATCTATCTATCTATCTATCTATCCATCCATCCATCCATCCATCCATCCATCCATCCATCCATCCATCCATCCATCCATCCATCCATCCATCCATCCATCCATCCATCTATCTATCTATCTATCTATCTATCTATCTATCTATCTATCTATCTATCTATCTATCTATCTATCTATCTATCTATCATCTATCTATCTATCTATCTATCGCTTGTTTGTTTGTTTTTTGTTCGTTTGTTTGCTTGTAAGTTTGTTTATTTATTTTATGTATCTATCGTTTGTTTGTTCTTTTGTTTGTTTGCTTGTTCATTCTTTTGTTCATTTGTTTTATCGATCTATCATTTGTTTGTTTGTTTGTTTATTTATTTTATGTATCTATCGTTTGTTTGTTCTTTTGTTTGTTTGCTTGTTCATTCTTTTGTTCATTCATTTTATCTAACAATTGTTTGCTTGTCTATTCATTTTTATCTATCGCTTGTTTGTTTGTTTTTTGTTCGTTTGTTTGCTTGTTAGTTCGTTTATTTTTATGTATCTATCGTTTGTTTGTTCTTTTTTCATTCTTTTGTTCATTTGTTTCATCTGTCAATCATTTGTTTGCTTGTTTGTTTATTTTATCTAACTATTGTTTGTTTGCTTGTTCATTCTTTCGTTCATTTATTTTATCTGTGTATCATTAGTTTGTTGTTTGTCTAACATTTTATCTAACAATTGTTTGTTTGCTTGTCTGTTTATTCATTTTATATAACAATTGTTTGTTTGTTTGCTTGTTGTTCATTCATTTTTATCTATCGTTTGTTTGTTCTTTCGTTTGTTTGTTTTATTTGTTTTTTCTTTTGTTTTCATCTATCTATCTATCTATCTATCTATCTATCTATCTATCTATCTATCTATCTATCTATCTATCTATCTATCTATCTATCTATCTATCTATCTATCTATCGCTTATTTGTTTGTTTTTTGTTTGTTTGTTTGCTTGTAAGTTTGTTTATTCATTTTTGTATTTATCTATTGTTTATTGTTCTTTTTTTGTTTGCTTGTTCATTCTTTTGTTCATTTGTTTTATCTATTGTTCGTTCATTAATTTGTTTATTCATTTGTTTGCTTGTTTGTTTGTTGTCTGTTGTTTTGTCTCTAAAACATGAATGTTTAAACTTCACTTAATCATTTTCATTCTGCTTCCTTAGATGCAAATTCACATTGCTGTTCTGCATTCTGTTTTTCACCACAATTCAGTTTAAATTCACGAACTGAATTGGAATAAAAAATTTTGATAATCTGAATTCTGCTCAACCAATTGCAGCTACATTTGTGTAGTCCTGTGGATCATTTCAGGCCTTAAATCATATTTACCACAGATAACAAATCAAGCAACTAACACAATCTGTTTTGTTTGTCATGGTTGCAGGTTGAGACAGAGTCTCCTGTTTGACCGTCGCTGTAGATGGATGGCTGTTTTTCACCTCAGACTCCTAAAAGTTATATATGACACTGATTTGAGACTCATCTGATTTATATCAGCTCCTCGTTTATCTGCTGAACTTCCATCAACCATCTCACCTTATTTGTGACCAGCGTCAGCAAGAGAAGATCGACCAGGACTGACCTGATGCTTCAATGGACAGACGTTTGGTGAACAGAAACACAAGAGCAGAATGTTGTTCTTTATGTTTAAATACGGCAGCTGAAATGAGCCGTGAAATGATTTTCCCCAATTTAATGGAGCTGAACTTGCCTTTAATTACGCTTGAGTGAAATCATCATCGACTGCTCAGAGGAAAAATAAAGAGAGAGATGAAAAGGAGAACAGAAACAAAGACACAGACGGATGGAGAGGAAAAAGGTAAAACCTCATTTGATTGGTAATTATAGTCAAGCAGACGTAAACCATGAAAGAACAGAAACTCCTGAGCTCACATGTGTTTAGTGGGTTGTTCCTGTTTTTCAGAAGGTTTCAACTTATTCTTGTGTGAGGAAGTGTTTCTGAAACAGAAAAACAAAACTGATGTAGTTTTCACTCAGAATTTGCTATTGAATTTCTTAAATATTTATAAAGAAACAGATTAAAATTGATAAAATAGATTAAAATATAAATAATTATTTTTTAAAAAACATTTAAATATATGTGTATATACACACACACACACACACACACACACACACACACACACACACATATATATATATATATTTTTTTTTTTTCATTTTTGTGTAGTTTTGAGTTACTAAAAAATAAAAATAAAACTGAAATATCTAAAAAGACACATTAAAGTAAATACAAAAAATGACAACAAAATAACTAAAGCATAAACTAAAATGCAAATGGAAAAATAAAAGGGTGACTCAAAATATAAATAAAATCCATAATGTTGTATCAGTGATACTAAAACTAAATTAATTTTCCAACTTTCAAAAAAGATTTTTTTTAATAATAAATCTTTAAAAAATATAGGGCAACACATTGAATTAAACAAGAAATTTTATAAAATAGAAATAATATTTTTATAAATATTTTATATTTTCTGACATTTTAGAAAGAAATTATATTTTCTTGATAAAAGTATATTGAAATAAAATAGATATATTTATTTTGAAAAAAAAAAAAAAAAAAAAAAATATATATATATATATATATATATAATTTTTTTTTATTTTTTTTTTTTATATAATTTTATTTAATTTAAAAAAGTGTCAAATGTGTGTATATATATATAATTACATATACATATTTAAAAAAAAATATTTGGAAATTAGTTTAAATTTCTTTAGTTTAAAATAAAGTAGTAAAATAACCAAAACTAAAACTGAAATAATAAGAACTATATAAATATGAAAAAAAAAACATAAAATATATAGACAATTAAAAAAAACAGTAAACAAAAACACACACACACACACACACACACACACACACACACACACACACACACACACACACACACACACACACACACAAAAAAATATATATATATATTTATATATAAAATAGTAATATAGACCTATTTAAAAAGAATATTCAAAATGACAGAAGAAAACAAAAATATTGCTGAAACTTTAGCTAAAATGAAATGAAAAATTAATATAAAAATATTAAAAAAAATAGACATATTTAAAAATAATAATAGTAAAATGACAAAGGCACACAACAAAATTGCTAAAACATACATTGAAAATTAATATAAAAATATATAGACATATTTAAAGAATTATGAAAATCCTATCTTTTGAAATAATACATCCTAAAAATATATATTTTTTGTATATATTTTTAAATGATCTTTATACTATACTCACATCAAATTTTAAGTATTACATATTAGTGCTGTTGTTTTTATTATTAAATAAAAAAAGGAATATTTCTCAATAAATATTTGATTTATGGTAGAGGTGAAAATGAAAATAAACTCAAACCACTTTTTAAAAAATGTAAGAACTGTAATCTGATTTCCAGCATGAAGAGTAGTGATTGTGATGTCTTGTTCAGCGTTTTCAGTCATATATTAAGATGTGAAAGTGTGCTGCATAGTAGGAATGACGCGCTGATTTCATTTTCAGAAGTGAAAGTGACATTTGGAACAGCTCTCGCTGAACTTTTACGCTTCTTCCTATTTTGTGATGATCTGTCACAATCTGTCCGTCGTTCTTCGGAATGAAGCGGTCTCTCGCAGTCCGAGTGAAACTGCTGTGTGTGTTTGTTTTTGTGCAGGTGTTTTGTTTCTACAGTAGTTACAGTTCTGGCGATTCAGTGGCCGGATTCGAAAGCGACACTAGAGAAGTGAAAGCGCCTGACGGGGATTTTATAACTGTTACTGGGACTTTTCTGAGGTCACGCAGGGTATGCCGTTACCCACAATACACTGCGGTACACAGCAATAGTAGTACAGATTCATACTGTGTTTACATTCCTGTAGTTCAGACCATTGATCGCAAAACCAAGGTCATGGGGTTTGATCAACGCAATGTTTAGATAAAAGCACCGGCCACTTTTACATACAGCAGGGATATTATCAACATTAACTAAAAGTAAAACCATTTTAAAAAAATTCTTCAAAAACGCTTTTGTTTAAGCTAGTTGCCAAGGCATCATTTCTTTTTTTCTTTAGTTTAAGCTAGTAAAATAATCAAAACTAAACCTAAAAACTATATAAATATGAAAAAAACATAATATAATATAAAATATAAAGACAAACAGTAAACAGAAACACAGAAAACTTGCTAAAACTGTCAAAAGACATTTTATAAATACTAAAGCTAAAATTAAAAACTGTAAAATTAATAAAAAATAATATAGGTGTATTTAAAAAAAATATTAATAATAATGACAAAAGCACACAACAAAATTGCTAAAACTTAAATTGGGAATTAAAATAAAAATATTAAAAAATAGATCGACATTTAAAGAATATAGTAATATTTAAAGAATTAATAAAAATGACAAAAGCAAAACAAAAATGACAAAACAAAATGGCTAAAACTTTAGCTAAAATGAAAATGAAGAATTAATATACAAATATTTTAAAAAAATTAAAATATATAGACATTTAAAATTTTTATAAAAATGACAAAACAAAATTGCTAAAACTTTAGCTAAAATTAAAATAAAAATAGAAAATTTAGATATAAATATATAGAGACATTTTTTATTATAAAAATGACAAAAGCACACAACAAACTAAAAATGGAAAATTTAAGTAAAATATAAAAAATATATAGACATTTTAAACAATTCTAAAAAAAAAGTAGACTTTATTCTCATAATATTTCGACTTTATTCTCATATTTCGACTTTATTTTCAAAATATTTCGACTTTATTCTCGTAGTATTTAGACTTTATTTTCATGATATTTGGATTTTATTATCTTAATATTTCAACTTTATTTTCAAAATATTTCGACTTTATTCTAGTAATATTTTGACTTTATTTTCAAAATATTTCGACTTTATTCTCGTAATATTTCGACTTTATTTTCAAAATATTTCGACTTTATTCTAGTAATATTTTGACTTTATTTTCAAAATATTTCGACTTTATTCTAGTAATATTTTGACTTTATTTTCAAAATATTTCGACTTTATTCTAGTAATATTTTGACTTTATTTTCAAAATATTTCGACTTTATTCTAGTAATATTTTGACTTTATTTTCAAAATATTTCGACTTTATTCTCGTAATATTTCGACTTTATTTTCAAAATATTTCGACTTTATTCTAGTAATATTTCGACTTTATTTTCAAAATATTTCGACTTTATTCTAGTAATATTTCGACTTTATTTTCAAAATATTTCGACTTTATTCTCGTAATATTTCGACTTTATTTTCAAAATATTTCGACTTTATTCTCGTAATATTTCGACTTTATTTTCAAAATATTTCGACTTTATTCTAGTAATATTTTGACTTTATTTTCAAAATATTTCGACTTTATTCTAGTAATATTTTGACTTTATTTTCAAAATATTTCGACTTTATTCTAGTAATATTTTGACTTTATTTTCAAAATATTTCGACTTTATTCTCGTAATATTTCGACTTTATTTTCAAAATATTTCGACTTTATTCTAGTAATATTTCGACTTTATTTTCAAAATATTTCGACTTTATTCTCGTAATATTTCGACTTTATTTTCAAAATATTTCGACTTTATTCTAGTAATATTTTGACTTTATTTTCAAAATATTTCGACTTTATTCTCGTAATATTTCGACTTTATTTTCAAAATATTTCGACTTTATTCTAGTAATATTTCGACTTTATTTTCAAAATATTTCGACTTTATTCTAGTAATATTTTGACTTTATTTTCAAAATATTTCGACTTTATTCTCGTAATATTTCGACTTTATTTTCAAAATATTTCGACTTTATTCTAGTAATATTTTGACTTTATTTTCAAAATATTTCGACTTTATTCTCGTAATATTTCGACTTTATTTTCAAAATATTTTGACTTTATTCTCGTAATATTTCGACTTTATTTTCAAAATATTTCGACTTTATTCTAGTAATATTTTGACTTTATTTTCAAAATATTTCGACTTTATTCTAGTAATATTTTGACTTTATTTTCAAAATATTTCGACTTTATTCTCGTAATATTTCGACTTTATTTTCAAAATATTTCGACTTTATTCTCGTAATATTTCGACTTTATTTTCAAAATATTTCGACTTTATTCTCGTAATATTTCGACTTTATTTTCAAAATATTTTGACTTTATTCTAGTAATATTTTGACTTTATTTTCAAAATATTTCGACTTTATTCTCGTAATATTTCGACTTTATTTTCAAAATATTTCGACTTTATTCTAGTAATATTTCGACTTTATTTTCAAAATATTTCGACTTTATTCTAGTAATATTTTGACTTTATTCTCGTAGTATTTAGACTTTATTTTCATGATATTTGGATTTTATTATCTCAATATTTCAACTTTATTCTCGTAGTATTTCAACTTTATTGTAAAATTTCGACTTTATTCTCATAGTATTCCGACTTTATTCTCTAAATATTATGACTTTAATCTCGTAATTTTTGACTTTATTCTCAAAATATATTGACTTTATTCTTGTAATATTGCAACTTTATTCTCTATATATTTCGACTTTATTCTCAAAATATTTTGACTTTATTCTCGTAGTATTTCATCTTTTTTCTTGAAATATTACGACTTTAATTTTGTAGTCTTGCAGTCTTCCAGTGTAGGAACCTGCGCTGATTTCCGTTCACATTGCAGTGGTGTCATGTCATGTATGGCAGCGTTAAGTGAGTGTTTCTCTGAGAGCATGAGCTCATCCTCCATTAGCAGCAGCCGGAGGGAATGATTGAATCTGTGGGCAGCCGGTCTCGGTGCCGGTTTGGCTCGGGTTGCCAGCAGACAGCTGTCCTGTGGAGGTGATTCACTCGCTGCGGGAGCAGATCTGTGTCTGGAGAAAACCGATCCGCTGCTGACGGCGCAGGAAAGCCTGATGCGAGCGGATAATGATGCTGTCAGACTGCAGCTCAACTTCAACTTCAGAGTCAGCTGCTGCACAAACACTGGCTGACGTCATCCGTGTCTTACTGTCATCACTGTAAAACTGCATTCTTTCACTTACCAACACACAGCAAACTCATACAAAGAACTTCATACAAATAAAGAGATAGACAAAGATAATATAATCAATTGAATATAATGTCAAATATGTTAAATATATATTTCATTTATTTATTTTTTGAACACCATTTTGTAAGTAAGTGACTTTTCTTTCTGTTTTAAAGGTGTTTTCTTTGTATTGTTTGACTACTCAAAGGAGAATATAGAAAAATATAACAATTAATTTGTTTCCTGCTAGCTAAATTTACATCAAAAATACATAAACAGAAATGTGGCCTCTCTTTTCTTTTTATTCAAAGTTGATCTTGACAAGTACATGGAAACTAGCC
Organism: Garra rufa; assembly: GCF_049309525.1. NCBI lineage: Eukaryota > Metazoa > Chordata > Actinopteri > Cypriniformes > Cyprinidae > Garra > Garra rufa. The sequence continues at coordinate 2,620,482 of NC_133380.1, read as the reverse complement.
AAAGCTCTGTTCATCCTAAAGCAGTCAATGTTTTTAAACTTTTTCTATAGTAAAACCATTGTAAAGTCCTGTTTTGAATCAAATGATTCGCGAACACGATCCTAAGTTCCGTTCTGAATCAAATGATTCGCCAACCCGATTCAAATCAGATGATTCGCCAACCTGATCCAAAATCCCGATCTGAATCAAATGATTCATGATCCGAAACCACGTTTTGATTCAAATGATTTGCAAACCCGATTTGAAGTCTTGTTTTGAATCGAATGATTTGCGAACCCGACCTGAAGTCCCGTTTTGAATCAAATGATTCGCGAACACGATCCTAAGTTCTGTTCTGAATCAAATGATTCTGATTTCGCCAACTTTCGCCAACCCGAAGTCTCGTTTTGATTCAAATGACTCGCAAACCCGACCCAAAGTCCCATTTTTGAATAAAATGATTTGCGAACACGATCCGAAGTTCTGATCTAAATCAAATGATTCACAAACCCGATCCAAAGTCCCGTTTTGATTCAAGTGATTCGGCAACCCGACCTGAAGTCCTGTTTTGAATCAAATGATTTGCGAACCTGATCCTAAGTTCTGATCTTAGTCAAATGATTCGCCAACCTGATTCGAAGTCTCGTTTTGTTTCAAGTGATTCGCCAACCCGATCCAAATCAAATGATTCGCGAACCTGATCCAAAATCCCGATCAAATGATTCACGAACCCGATTCAAAGTCTGGTTTTGAATCAAATGATTCGCGAACCCGATTCGAAGTCTGGTTTTGAATCAAATGATTCGCGAACGCGATTCGAAGTCTGGTTTTGAATCAAATGATTCGCGAACGCGATTTGAAGTCTGGTTTTAAATCAAATGATTCGCAAACCCGATTCGAAGTCTGGTTTTGAATCAAATGATTCGCGAATGCGATTTGAAGTCTGGTTTTAAATCAAATGATTCGCAAACCCGATTCGAAGTCTGGTTTTGAATCAAATGATTCGCGAATGCGATTTGAAGTCTGGTTTTAAATCAAATGATTCGCAAACCCGATTCGAAGTCTGCTTTTGAATCAAATGATTCGCGAACGCGATTTGAAGTCTGGTTTTAAATCAAATGATTCGCAAACCCGATTCGAAGTCTGGTTTTGATTCAAGTGATTCGCCAACCCGATCCAAATTAGATGATTCACGAACCCAATCCAAAATCCCGATCTGATTCACAATCGCAATCCGAAACCACGTTTTGATTCAAATGATTTACGAACCCGATTTGAAGTCTCGTTCTGAATCTAATGATTCGCTAACCCGAAGTCCCGTTTTGATTTAAGAATCAGATGATTCGTGAAGTTGATCCAAAATCCCGTTCTGAATCATATGATTCACAGTCCCAATCCGAAACCACGTTTTGATTCAAATGATTCACAAAGCCGATCTGAAGTCTCGTTTTAAATCAAATGATTCGCGAACCTGATCTTAAGTATCGTTTCAAATGTCAATAGTTTAACTGTTTCTGAGTTTGGAAAAATCAGTTTCACTCATCACTATAGGCTATGTATGTGCATTTTAAAAATTACAAGCAACAGCGAAATTTTAAAATAAATGTTTCTTTTGATCAGTTTTTTTGCTAATGATTTCGAGTTTGAATCAGTTGGAGCAGTTCCAGCGTAAATGACTCACTCAATTGAATCGGTTCGCCTGTTTGAAACACTACTGTGACTAAAGAGCTTAGACATGCTGCCATTACTATTACAGAGACATAAAAATGATTTTTGTAATCACCAGTATTGTTATTCTAGGCTAGGGCATGAATTGAGCCATCCTTTTTCGAAGGGCTAAAATTCACATGCAATACAAATGTGTGCAAAATGAATGCAGTTTCCAGTGATAATCAGAGGAAAGAGACCGGATCGGATTAACACGGAGACGCAAGCGATTCTTCGATGCGGAAATGAGTGACGAATGACTTCCATGAAGCTGAACAGGTGGCAAACTTCCAGCAGAGTTTGTTTACGTGAACGTCTGCTGCATTCGTCCCTTAAAAAACAACCTGAATATGATCATTTAGAGATGTTTGTGATGTCATCAGTAATAATGCAATGCACATGCTGCTCGTCTGAGACCGTCGCAGTTTTAGAAGACGTTTAAGGGCAGGAGGGAGTAGGTGACACGCGTGAGATGTAAGAGCTGAACTTTTGAGTGATTCTGCAGGTTTGGCAGCGGTTTGTCCTCTGCGTGTCTGGCTCTTCATCAATGGAAATGAGTCTATATATCAGAGTGACACGCGACTCGGCAGGAAAGCGCCGCATGCGGGCCAAAAAACGGCCTGATTTAAATAAGGGCAGGGAGGAAGCCCTGAAAGCGGAAAAGTATGGAGTGTATTTTCCTTCGGTGTTCACTTTGATTTATTTTCAACCCGGAAAGTTTGGCTACAGCTTTCGGAAAGCAGAGACACAAATCAAGCGACCTTGAACATCTGCAGCGGCCGAATGCTGCAACCGGCTCATGTGTCAATCAAACGGCAGGTGAAAATTTAAGGCCTGGAAAATTCTTGAAAATAGCAATATTACTTGAAAAATGCTTGAATTATTGAAAGACAATGTAGTGTTATTTTTTTTTTTTTTCAATAAGCATGCAAATCTTTATTTTCACGCAAAATTCACCGAATTAAAAAAAACATACTTTTTTTTCTATTATTTCAGTTAATGTCATAAAACTAGGGAGTGAAGCCAGTAGTTGTACTGCCAGTGTTGTGTAATCATGGCTGAAGACGCAAACAGAGGAATAGATGAACCAAATCGAGTGAGTGAGTCTTTTAAGCTAAAAAAAAAAGATTAACAAAAAAACACTCTAAAGTCCTGTTTTGAATCAATTGATTCACAAACCTGATCCGAAGTCCTGTTTTGAATCTAATAATTTGCCAACCCACACCAAAGTCCTTATCTGAATCAATTGAACCATGAACCCGATTCTAAGTCCTGATCTGAATCAAATTATTCGTAAACCCGGTCCGAAGTCCCTATCTGAATCAAATGATCCGCAAAACTGATCTGAATCACATTTTGAATATAATGATTCACGAGCCTGATCTAAATCAAATGTTTCGCAATTCCTGTTCCGAAGTCCTGATCTGAATCAAAAGATTCTCAAACCCGATCCAGAGTCCCGTTTTGAATCAAATGATTTGCGAACCTGCATCGAAATCTCTATCTGAATCAGTTGGAGTCATGAACCCGATCTGAAGTCACATTCTGAATCAAATGATTTGCGAACCCGATCCAAAGTCAGGTTTGAATAAAATGATTTGTGAAACCGATCCAAAATCCTGTTTTGAATAAAATTATTTGCGAACCCAATCAGAAATCCTGATCTAAATCAAATGTTTTGCAATCCCTGCTCCGAAGTCGTGATCTGAATCAAGATTTGTGAACCTGATCCAAAGTTCTGATCTGAATCTAATGATTCGCGAACCGAAGTCCCGAATTTCGACATCGCTTGTAATTATTTTAAAAACCATTGCTTCACAACATAACTTACTGTTTCGAAGAGCTCCAATCGGATCGTGTATCGAAACTCATTTGATTCAGATTGGGACTTCGGAGCATGTATCACAAATTATTTGGCCTAGATCGGAACTTTGTGTATTGCAAATCAATTAATTTAGTTTGGAACTTCACATATAGCAAATTTGGTTTAGATCAGGACTTCGGAGAATGTTCGCTAATCATTTGACTTCAGAACTTTGTGTATCGCAAATCATTTGATTCAGATTGGGTCTTCGTAGTGTCTAATGCAAATCATTTATTTTAGATCAGAACTTCAGAGCAGGTTTTTGAATCATTCTGCGAATTGAATGATTCAGTCCAAGACTTCAGAGCATGGATTGTGAATCATTTGATTTAGATCGGAATTTCACAGCAGGTTTGTGAATCTTTTGCTGTAGATCAGAAAAAGTGGTCTGGACTGAATCAGATCAAGCCAAAACAGCTCTAATCAAATATGTGGCTGGATTTTAATGTGAGAGACAACAGGAGATAGTCTTTTTCACTGGAGTAAGCTTTATTATGAATTATGGACTCATATTTTAGTTAAATGTCTTAATGATGGATGTGTTTTAGCTTTTGTCTTCTCCAGATGTTAACTGATGGACTGGAGTGGTGTGGATTACTGTGATGTTTTTATCAGCTGTTTGGACTCTCATTCTGACGGCACCCATTCACTCACAGAGGATCCAAGGACATATTTCTTCAAATGTGATGAAGAAACAAACTAAAGGGTGAGTTCAGCAAATTTTCTTTTTTGGGTGAGCTATTCCTTTAAAATGTCTTATTATGTCTCTTTCAAACAGTGACAAACAGTGTATCTTCCAGGGACTTTATTGAATGTAATAGGATTTATTCTCTCTCATTATTGAGGATGGATATGCGGTTTGGGACTTTAAATCAGATCTGACCATCTTCAGATGTCGGACACTGCGGAGAGGTCAGCTAGCATAGCTGTGCTGACCTTTGACCTTTGTGTTTTCTGGGATCTCTAGGATTTCATGTCGTGAACAAAACAATAACAACAGCTGTTGCTTATTATTTCCCCGCTCGGGGAAAGCTGAGTTTACAGTGGCTGACGTCCAGAGGTTATTCGCTCGGATGGATTTCAGAGAACTTTATCGCCGCGTTCTTTCTCAACGCTCTAAATATAGTCATATTAGCAGCGGCGTTCGCTTCGACTCTGAGACCGCAAACATTTCCATATTTAACAGAAGGGTCCGAAGGTTACGTCTATTAATTTCACGCTGAAGTCGATCGAAAGCTGAGGTGAAATGGAGAGTGAAATCTATTGTCCTTTCGGTGATGAATGTGATTCTGTGTTGCAGTAAATCTGATGGAGAGCTTCAGCATCGCAGGCAGACGCTCCTGATGGACACACAATAACACTGATGCATCGTTTCCAGGAAAGTCCTCCGTGATATCGACCCCTCCTGTGTCTCCTGACGCGCTCTTGTGCTTATTAAAGACACAGCAAGGTACAGAACACAGGGTAGCTTGTTTGTGCAGATGTTTCTCATCTGCAATACAGTGTGGAAACAAAACATTATGTAAATTTGTTGCCAAAAAACGTTGTGGAAATGTTACATGCAGGATGCAAAACCTTGTTTTTGAGACATTTAAGATTATGTACTAACGAGCAAAGTATTAAATAAAAACACAAACATAATAAGTGATTATTACTATTATTGTGGCACTGTTTTCAATCTGCTAGTGCAATTACTGTATTATTTATTTAAAAGGTATTTTAATATACTGGTCTAATTGAAAGTCTTGGTTTCTGGTTTAAACATATTTTGTTCTGTTAATCTAAATAGCACTAAACACTGTTATTAAATCAAATAACACTCACATAGGGAAAAAAAGACATTTCTTTTCAATTATATTTTTGCTTGACAGTGTTGCATATATGCATAATCTATAGATAATGTTTTCTGTTATGTACTAACAATTAAATTATATTAAATTAAAAATTAGTCAGTAAAGCTAGGGTTTTTTTTGGTGGTACATAATAGAAAATATTTTGCATATTTTAAAAAGACATGACAATAAAAATAAAGGCCTTTGGAGGACTGTATTCCTGTGTTTATGTATAGCAAGTAAATTGAATTAAACATTGATTAACAAAATGTATCCTAAGTGAAAATTCTACTTTATGTTATGCTAATTTAGCTTTTACATAAGATGAAATTCAAGTTAAATTGTGAAAAGCCAAACAAATATTATATTGTAACATTTTGGCTTGTGTCTTAAGAAAGTATATTGTTTTTGTTATTATAAATGATGATATAATAATAAATAAATCACTTGGAATAATAAATATTGTTTGATTAATATCAAATTATTAATATATTTTTATATCTGTATTTGTGTATTCTTTTTTTCTTTCCTTTTTCTTTGTTTTGTTTTATAACTGTAGCCTACTGCCTTGATGGTCTTGATGAATGATTCACGAACCCGATCCGAATCAAATGATTCGCAAACCTGATCTGAATCAAATGATTCACGAACCTGACCGGAAGTCCCGTTTTGAATCAAATATGATTTGAGAACCCAATCCGAATCAAATTATTCGCAAACCCGATGGGAAGTCCCGATCTGAATCAACTGATTCGCGAACCCTATCCGAAACAAATTATTCGTGAACTAAATGGATTTGAAGATTCGTAAACCTGATCCGAATCAACTGATTCGCGAACCCTATCCGAAACAAATTATTCGTGAACTAAATGGATTTGAAGATTCGTGAACCTGATCCGAATCAAATGATTCGTGAAAACCCGATCCAAATCAAATGATTCGCAAACCAGACTGGAAGTCCCGATCTGAATCAACTGATTCGCGAACCCTATCCGAAACAAATTATTCGTGAACTAAATGGATTTGAAGATTCGTAAACCTGATCCGAATCAACTGATTCGCGAACCCTATCCGAAACAAATTATTCGTGAACTAAATGGATTTGAAGATTCGTGAACCCGATCCGAATCAAATGATTCGTGAAAACCCGATCCAAATCAAATGATTCGCAAACCAGACTGGAAGTCCTGATCCGAATCAAATGATTCGCACACCAGTTTTGAGTCAAATGATTCACTAAATGGATTTGAAGTCCCGATCTGTATCAAATGATTTGAACCGATCCGTAGTCCAGTTTTGAATCAAATGATTCGCGAAACCGATCCAAAGTCCTGATCCAAATCAAATGATTCGCGAACCCCACTGGAAGACTCAATTATTAAATTATTAGTGAAGTCCTGTTTTGAATTAAATGATTCGCGAAACCGATCTGAATCAAATGATTTGTGAGCCCGTTGAGTCAAATGATTTACTAAATGGATTCGAAGTCCCCATCTGTATCAAATGATTCGAAACGAATCAGTAGTCCCTTTTTGAATCGAATGATTCGCGAAACCGATCCGAATTAAATGATTCCCGAACCCGACTGGAAGTCCCGGTCTGAATCAAATGATTCACGAAACCGATCTGAATCAAATGATTCGAGAACCTGTTTTGAGTCAAATGATTCACTAAATGGATTTGAAGTCCCCATCTGTATCAAATGATTTGAACCGATCCGTAGTCCAGTTTTGAATCAAATGATTCGCAAAACCATTCCAAAGTCCTGATCCAAATCAAACGATTCGCGAACCCGACTGGAAGTCTCAATTATTAAATTATTAGCAAAGTCCTGTTTTAAATTAAATGATTCGCGAAACTGATCCGAATCAAATGATTTGGGAACCCGACTGGAAGTTCTGATCTGAATCAAATGATTTATGAACCTTTTTTGAGTCAAATGATTCACTAAATGGATTCGAAGTCCCTTTCTGTATCAAATGATTTGAACCGATCCGTAGTACAGTTTTGAATCAAATGATTCGCAAAACCAATCCAAAGTCCTGATCTAACCAAATGATTCGCGAACCAGACTGGAAGACTCAATTATCAAATTATTCGCAAATTCTCGTTAACCGATCTGAATCAATGAAGTCCCATTTTGCGATCTGAATCATTTTGCAAAACAATGGTTAACTAATTTGGCGTTTCGTAAAAGCTCAATTCTACTTATCACTATATATGTGTGTGCTTCTTTAAAATTACAAGCAATATCGAAATTAGAAAATAAGCGGCTCTTTTGATCTGTTTTTTGCTAGTGAATCACTTACACTGAATGATTGAAGTCAATCATAAGACCGCTTCTAGCATAAATGACTCACTCAATTGATTCATTTTGTCTGTTAGAAACACTGCTGTGACTAAAGAGCTTACACATACTGGTAGAATAAACAATTACAGAAACATAAAGAGTAATATTTCCAATCGCCAATACTGTCTGACAAATATTTTGAATAATATCAAATCAAAATGGAAATAAATATAATTTAAGAAAAACAAACACATTTTAGGCTGGTCCAAAGTGTCATTTATTTTCAAAGCATCAGTGTTTTTCAGGCTCATGCAGTCAGTTTAATTAGTTGCGTTATGAGACGATATGCAAATTAACCTTGTTGTTTATTAACAGAAAAGCACCAGCAGAAGCACTTTCATCCGTAATCCTCGTGCGCAATCGACAGAATCAGGATAGCGGGATTGATTCACAGTCTGCTGGAAAAACATCACGTGACGCGTGTTTTCCTGAAACACAGACACAGATTCTCCCCGCGACTCCCGCCGGCGCCCGATTGGGCGGAATCCCGCCGCCGTAACCATGGCGACCGCCCACAGAGCACCTGGAGTGATGACGCAGGCGTCGCCATGACTCCTGAAGGACGGAGCGGCAATAAAAATAGAAAGAGGGATGAGAAACAGGGGGATATTTGGGGAGAATGATGGCAGCTGTGACCCACACACACACACACACTAGAGCCACAGGTGTGCCACTGACTGAATGCCACTGGGAACGGCTCTCAATGTGACTTTGGAAACTCGTCTCCAGCAGGGATTTCACTGTCAATCTGACTGTAACAGGAGACGTGGAGCACTAAAGTGTGTCGTCCCTCAGGAAAATGCTGGATATTGCAGCTTACATCTCAGGAGAGTGTTGTTTTAAGGAAGAGCTTTGTCTCAGATGTTTCTTTTTTAGAAATAGAAGTAACAACTAGAGTATTTACATCTTCTAAAGGACATATGATGGTGTTTGTATGTGTAAAAAACCCACAATATTACTAGAGTAAATTTTTTGGCACAATAAAATAAAATATACTTTATAATATATATTTATATTTTTTATTTTAGTTATAATATATAACTATTTTTTATTATTTTTATTAAAAATTAAAATTATTTAATTAAATTTTGTTGATAAATTTTTTTACCTAAATAAATAAATTAAAACGGATGTACCAAAATAACTAAAACTGAAATCAAATGTAATTTTAAAATTACACAAAAAATAAATTAATAAATGCCAAATGCACATTTAAAAATAGCAGTGTTGTTATTGTTATTTCAAATTAAAGTCCTGTTAGTAAAATGTTAATTGAAATGAAATTTTTACATAAAACACTGAATAAAAAATTAATTTAAAAAATACACACAAAAAAATGCAGGGTTATTATAAAATAATAATAATAATAATTTTCTTATTAAAAAAATGTTAAAATTAAGCATAACATTTTTTAATTAATTTAATTCAATTTTGTTACTAATTATGTTGACTAAATAAAAAATAAGGTAAACCTGATGTACCAAAATAACTAAAACTAAAACTGAAATAAAAATGAATTAAAAGAATACAATAAATAAACAAATATAAACAAATGCACATTTAAAAACAGAGTTATTATTGTTATTTAAAATTAAAGTCTTTAAATTTTGTCACTAAAATGTATATAAAAATTAAATAAAAATTTGTTTCAAAAATACACATAAAAAAAGAATTAAACAAATGCCAAATGCACATTTAAATAGAGCAGGGTAATTATTGATATTTAAAACTAAAATAATAAAAATAAATTTTTGTTATTAAAAAATGTTAAAAAGTAAAATAAAATATTTTTAAAAGCTTAAACTTAAAAACATTCAAAGCACATTTTTCATTTGGTTTGAGTAAGTTTAAGTAGTATTTAAATAAAATATTAAAAAATAAAAATAAATAAAATATGTAGACATTATAAAAAAACAAACCTATAAAAACATAAAAATTTATTTAAAGAATACACAAAAATAAATAAATAAAAATAAACAAATGCCAAATGCACATTTAAAAACAGCAGGGTTATTATTATTATTTAAAATTAAAATTAATTAATAAAAATGACATAAAATTTGTTTAAAAAATACACATTAAAAAAAGAATTAAACAAATGCCAAATGCACATTTAAATAGTGATTATTGATATTTAAAACTAAAATAATAGAAAAAAATTTAAAAGGTGAAATAAAGTATTTTTAAAAACTTAAACTTAAAAACATTCAAAACACAATTTTAATTTGGTTTAAGTAAGTTTAAGTAGTATTTAAATAAAATATTAAAAACTGAAATGAAAATAATTAAAACTATGTAGACATTATAAAAAACATAAAAATGACAAAAACAAACAAAATTACTCAAACTTTAACCAGAATTAAAAAATAAATAAATCTCATTGCTGTCTAGGAGAAACAGTCAAGACTTTAAAAAGATGCACTGGTTGTTTATCTTTTATCCATCTTTTTTATGTCAGACAGTTGAAAATGAACGTCTGCTTTGTCGCCGCAGCATCTCGGAGACGGCGGTCCGGCGCCATGGCAACTGTCTCACGGATGCGCCTAGAGACGGTCAGCCGCTGCCAACAAAAGTTTGAAGTTTCAATAGTAGGACTTGAATTATTCCATCAAACGTTTGTTTCATCATCATCTTCCTGCTTTTATCCGTTTGTAGACTGGTGTTTGTTATTTCATGGATTCATGGTTGTTGAGCACGTTTGTGTCAAATCTTCACAGATGAAAACAGATATAAAGCAGGAGTATGCAAGCGTGCTTCTGTATTCAAACACTCCGATTGATTTCTTTATTTCAGAAGCGGATTACGCAATGTCTGGCAACCCTACTGCTGTTTATTTATTAAACCGTGTTCATTGTCAGTGTCTCTGACAGAAAACGTGACGAATACTTGAGAATGAAAGCATCAAATCAGTTACTAAGAACTGAGTGTTTCTAGCTTGATTAGCCAGTTGCTAGCATGTCGGTAGCATGACTGACAAGTTACTAGCTTGTTTCTAGAATCATAAACCAGTTACTAACATGTTGCTAGGATGATTCTAGCATGATTAACAAGTTGCGAGCATGTTTCTAGCATGATTAGCAAGTTGCTAGCATGTTTCTAGCATGATTGGCAAGTTGTTAACATGTCAATATCATGTTTCTAGCTTGATTAGCAAGTTGCTAGCATGTTCCTAGCATGATTAACTAGTCGTTAACATGTTTCTAGCATGATTAGCAAAGTTGCTTGCTTGTTTCTAGCATGTTTCTAGCATGATTCACAGGTTCCAAGCCTGTTTACCATGACTAGCAAGTTGATAGGAAGTTCATGTCAATATCATGTTTCTAGCTTGATTAGCAAGTTGCTAGCATGTTCCTAGCATGATTAACTAGTCGTTAACATGTTTCTAGCATGATTAGCAAAGTTGCTTGCTTGTTTCTAGCATGTTTCTAGCATGATTCACAGGTTCCAAGCCTGTTTACCATGACTAGCAAGTTGTTAGCATTTTTCTAGCATGATTAAGTCGTTAACATGTTTCTAGCATGATTAGCATGTTGCTAGCATGTTTCTGGCATGATTGACAAGTTTTTAACGTTGCTATTATGTTTCTAGCATTATTAACAAGCTGCTTGCATGTTTCTAGCATGATTAGCTGCTCGCTAGCATGTTTCTAGCATGTTTCTAGATTGATTCGCAAGTTACCAGGATGATTTTGGCATGATTTAAGTTACTAGCATGTCGTTAGCATGACTGACAAGTTAGTAGCTTGTTTCCGGCATGTTTAGCATGATTCTAGCATTTTTAGCAAGTTACTAGCATGTCGTTAGCATGACTGACAAGTTAGTAGCTTGTTGCCAGTATGTTTAGCATGATTCTAGCATTTTTAGCAAGTTACTAGCATGTCATTAGCATGACTGACATTACTAGCTTGTTTCTAGTATGATAGCATGATTCTAGCATTTTTAGCAAGTTACTAGCATGTCATTAGCATGACTGACATTACTAGCTTGTTTCTAGTATGATAGCATGATTCTAGCATTATTAGCAAATTACTAGCATGTTAGCATGACTGACATTACTAGCTTGTTTCTAGTATGATAGCATGATTCTAGCATTTTTAGCAAGTTACTAGCATGTCATTAGCATGACTGACATTACTAGCTTGTTTCTAGTATGATAGCATGATTCTAGCATTATTAGCAAGTTACTAGCATGTTGTTAGCGTGACTGACAAGTTACTAGCCTGTTTCTAGTATGATGTGCATGTTTCTAGCATGATTAGCAAGTTTTTAATATGGTTAACCAGTTACTAGCATGTTGCTAGCATGATAAGCAAGTTACTAGCATGTTGTTAGCATGATTAACAAGTTAATAGCATGATTGTAGTTGCTAAGCTAGGTAGTTCAATAGATGATAAATATCAGATCGAATGGAAGTTTGAATGAATTAGAAATAGTTCATAGAAGTGAAACTTGATTGAGTCTCAAGGGATTGTGGGAGTTTAGATTTGAATTTTGACAGTTGGAGTTTGAATAGTGTTGCCTCATTTGAACATTCCCTCAATGTAAGTCTGTGGGATTTTGATGATTTTTAATCTTCAGTTTTATGAAAACTATAAGTCGGATCAGTCTGAAATGATAGAGCACACTAAGTGAGATCAGTCTGAAGAGCTCTAGAAGGAGCTTTCAGAAATTTCAGTCTCATAAAAAATAATACAAAGAAGCTTATTTTCTCAAGCCAACCTAATTATACATAATATATGTGATAATATATGATAATACTAGTCTTGTAAATGAAAATATGATTTTAAAAACTTTACTGTGAGCCATAAGGGTCTCGCAGCAGAACATACAACGTTTACACACGTGACCTGTGACCTTTCACTGATGAAACATTTACTGTGGAAAAACACACGTCGGCAAACAGACTAAATGAGCCGGGTTCATTATGTCACACACATGAATAGATGCTTGGGTCAGGCCGCTCTTATCAGAGGAGGCGTGACGTACGATTGGTCGGCCGGATCAGGTGACCAAACAGCGACTCGGGAGGAAAAGTTCAGGTTTGTGTCTCGGGTTTCCTGTGCGGCTCGTTTTTCATTGGTTAATTATGAAGTGTGGGAAAGAGCGGTTCACGGGGCGGGGAGAGACACGGCCGCTTTCAGATCCATTGTAGGGCAACAGAGGACTCAGAGGATACCGGTTTCATTCCACGTAGCGAGCGCGTGTGTGTGCGCGCCTCTGAGCTTTACATGTCATGGGATTGTACAGCACATTGTGTAAATCAGTTCTTCCCCGTGTAACCCAAATACGTCTCCATTCACGACAGGAGACACTCCTCCTGCGTTTAATGTCAGCTTCCCAAAGCTATCGCTTTCCATGCGTGTCCACGCTTTACACTCAAATTGAGAAACAAGGCCTTTTCCAGCTGCAGTTTTAAATGTTTAAAGCAAGACTTTTCCAGCTGATTAAAAAGCATAAGTTTGTGTAGCAAGTTTTCTGAAATGTTATGTTTAAATATACTGTAATGTGCAATCATTTTTCAGAAGATTATTCTAGACATTGGTCAAAATTTTCACTTGGTTTTGTTGATGTATTAAAGTTAAAGGTTTTGATAGAGGATTTGGGATTTCTCTTTTTTATCATACCATAAATCAGAAAATACTGTGAAACATACTGAAATAATGCATTTTCATAGTGTTTTTCAAGAGTAAAATTATCTAAAAAAAATAGATTAAAAATAAAATAAGTAAAAACCTTCAGAATATAGATTGGAATAAAACTGCTAAGTTTGGTGTCTGTAAGTGCTGCTGAAGTGGAGGAGAAAACTATGAAAGACATTTAAAGACATTTTTTTATTATAACTTTTCTGAAATGTTTTAAATATGTATTAATATGCCATAATTTGCATTCATTTCCAGAAGATAAACTGAAAATTGGATAAAGCCAGGTTCAAAATTCTTGTTTGATTTTGATGACATATTAAAGCTAAAGGTTTTTACAGAAGGGATTTTGGATTTCTCTTTTAATCAATAAAATTTTGTGGAAAAAAAAACTATCAATATCTGAACAAACCTTTCAGTAAAAACTTTCAGAATATAGACAGGAACAATACTACTAAGTTTGGTGTTTACAAGTGTAGCTGTAGTGGAGGAAAACAACTTTGAACAATATTTAAAGACAATTTTTTTATTAAAAGTTAAAATATGCAGTATTATGAAATAATTTGCATTAATTTTCAGAAGATTTTTCTGAATATTGAATAAAGCCAGGTTTAAAATTCTTGTTTGAATTTGTTGACATATTCGTGTTAAATGTTTTTACAGAAGAGATTTTGGATTTCTTTTTTTTATCACTGCATGAATCTGAAAATTCCGTGAAACATTCCGAAAACTCAATTTTTAGGACTAAAATGTTATAAAAAACCAAACAAGCGATATATGAACAAACCCTTCTGTAAAAACCTTCAGGATATAGTCTGGAATAAAACTGCTAAGTTTTGTGTTTGTAAGTGCTGCTGAAGTGGAGGAAAAAACTTTGAAAGATATTTATAGATAATTGTTTTATTACAAGTTAAAATATGCAGTATTATGACATAATTTGCATTAATTTTCAGAAGATTTTTCTGAATATTGAATAAAGCCAGGTTTAAAATTCTTGTTTGAATTTGTTGACATATTCGTGTTAAATGTTTTTACAGAAGAGATTTTGGATTTCTTTTTTTTATCACTGCATGAATCTGAAAATTCCGTGAAACATTCCGAAAACTCAATTTTTAGGACTAAAATGTTATAAAAAACCAAACAAGCGATATATGAACAAACCCTTCTGTAAAAACCTTCAGGATATAGTCTGGAATAAAACTGCTAAGTTTTGTGTTTGTAAGTGCTGCTGAAGTGGAGGAAAAACTTTGAAAGATATTTAAAGACAGCTGTTTTATTAAAAGTTTCTGAAATGTTATGTTTAAATATGCATTAATATGCCAGAATTGGCATTCATTTCCAAAGATTAATCTGAAAATTGGATAAAGCAAGGGTCAGAATTCTTGTTTAATTTTGTTGACATTTTAGAGTTTAAGGTTTTTACAAAAGGGATTGTGGATATCTTTTTATCACTCCATAAATCAGAAAATACTGTGAAACATAAGGTAAAAACTCATGTTTTGCCACGTCTTAAGGACTAAAATGTTATAAAAACCCAACAAACAATATATGAACAAACCCTTCTGTCAAAACCTTCAGGATATAGTCAGGAATAAAACTGCTAAATTTTGTGTTTGTAAGTGCTGCTGAAGTGGAGGAAAAAACTTTGAAAGATATTTATAGATAATTGTTTTATTACAAGTTAAAATATGCAGTATTATGACATAATTTGCATTAATTTTCAGAAGATTTTTCTGAATATTGGATAAAGCTAGGTTAAAAATTCTTGTTTGATTTTGTTGACATATTAGAGCTAAAGGTTTTTATAGAAGGCATTTTAGATTTCTCTTTTTATCACTGCATAAATCAGAAAATACTGTGAAACATACCGAAAAAACTTCTGTTTTGTAACTTCTTTAGGACTAAAATGTTATAAAAAAAAATTTAAAAAAAAAACGATATATGAACAAACCCTTCTGTCAAAACCTTCAGGATATAGTCAGGAATAAAACTGCTAAATTTTGTGTTTGTAAGTGCTGCTGAAGTGGAGGAAAAAACTTTGAAAGATATTTATAGACAATAGTTTTATTCCAAGTTTTCTGAAATGTTATGTTTAAATATGCCATCATTTTCATTAATTTCCAGAAGATTCATCTGAAAAATGGATAAAGCCAAGTTCAAAATTCGTTTGATTTTGTTGATATTTAAAGAGGGGATTTTGGATATCTTTTTATCACTGTATAAATCAGAAAATATTGTGAAACATACCGAAAAAAAAAATCCTGTTTTGTAACTTCTTTAGGACTAAAATGTTATAAAAAACCAAACAAAAGATATATGAACAAACCCTTCTGTGAAATCCTTCAGGATATAGTCAGGAATAAAACTGTTAAATTTTGTGTTTGTAAGTGCTGCTGAAGTGGAGGAAAAAACTTTGAAAGATATTTATAGACAATTGTTTTATTCCAAGTTTTCTGAAATGTTATGTTTAAATATGCCATAATTTTCATTAATTTCCAGAAGATTCATCTGAAAAATAGATAAAGCCAAGTTCAAAATTATTGTTTGATTTTGTTGACATATTAGAGTGTAAGGTTTTTAAAGAAGGGATTTTGGATATCTCTTTTTATTATTTATAAATCAGAAAATACTGTGAAACATACCGATAAACTCCTGTTTTGTCACATTTTTAGGACTAAAATGTTATAAAAAACCAAACAAACGATATATGAACAAACCCTTCTGTGAAATCCTTCAGGATATAGTCAGGAATAAAACTGCTAAATTTTGTGTTTGTAAGTGCTGCTGATATTTAAAGACAATAGTTTTTAAATATTTTGTATTTCTCTTTTTATCGCTCCATAAATCAGAAAATACTGTGAAACATAATGAAAAAAACTCTTGTTTTGACATCTCTTTAGGACTAAAACGTTATTTAAAAAACAAGCAAATGATATACGATCATCCCCCTCAGTAAAAACCTTCAGAATATAGACAGGAATAAAACTGCTATGTTTGGTATTTGTAAGTGATTTGAAAGATATTTAAAGACAGTTTTGTTTTTTTTTTGTTTTTTTTGTAAATAGGCAAAAATATGCCATAATCCATGTTAAATTTGAACGTTTGATAAAGCCAGGTTTAAAATTCGATTTTAAAATTTGAGGTTTAAGATTTTTAGCAAAGGGATATTGGGTTTTTTTTTTTCAAGAAAAAACTGTGAAACATACATTTTCACCGTGTTTTTAGGAATGTTATTAAAAAAAACAACAGGTGAATGATATATGAATGAACAACAAACCCTTCAGTAAAAACCTTTGGAATATTGATAGGAATAAAACTCTAAATTTTGGTGGATGTAAGTGCTGCTGAAGTGAAGTAAAAAAACTTTTAAAGAATTGTATGAAAATGTAAAATCTACAGACACAAATAAATAAGGTGCAATAAAATAAAGACTTAAATATGTATTATAGATGTTTTCTTTCAACTGGTCTGAAAGAAGGCAAGTTATGGATGCAAAAAGTTAAAACTGACCTGTACATGAAAAAAACAATGATAATAAATTGCATTGTGCCATTTTAAACTACATTAAAAGAACATTTCAGAAATGGTAAAAGATTGAAAAACTACAGCATGCTTCTTCGAAAGAGAATTTAATGTTCATATTTCTATAAATATCAGCTGCTCAATTAGGCTGTCAGTTGTTTTATGAAGCAAATTCATGGTAACAGTGTTTCCATGGTAACTATTTTCTCTGTCTCTTTTCAGGTCACGCTGACTGAATGTCATCTACAGAAGCATGTCATCATTAATAATCTCACAGTTTATACTTTAGCACTAAATGGTATTTTTACTTCTGCGACAGAGCTTAAACTGTTCGAAAACTCCTCTTTCTCAGCACACAGAAAAGATTGGATGATGAAAGAGTGAAAGCAGACACTCCCAAACCTCTTACACACACACAGAGCAGCACTATGGCCTAGTAAACAGTGTGACGGGGAACTCTGAGCAGCATTACTCAACGGCTGACGATTATTTACACAAACTTGCCGTTGGGAAACGAGGTGATGATGGATCCGGAGGAAAAGCACAAAGCATCTGCTGTCCGTCTGACCGAGTTCAGTGACCCTTCCTCACATGTGAGATCTTTAAATGCTCGCTTGTTTCTCATTGATCCCAAGATTTGTGATTTATATGTGACCCTGGAGCACAAAACCAGTCAAAAGTCGCACAGGTATTTTTGTAGCAGTAGCCCAAAATACATGGCATGGGTCAAAATGAATGATTTTATGACATGAAAATATGACAAACATATTTTGTAAATTTCCTACCGTAAATTTATCAAAACTTAGTTTTTGATTAGTAATATGCATGGCTAAGAACTTCATTTGGACAACTTTAAAAGCGATTTTCTCAGTATTTTTATTTTTTGCCCCCTCAGAATCCAATTTTTCAAATAGTTGTATCTCGGCCAAATATTGTCCTATCTTTAAAAAATAACAGCAATCTCACATGCTTCACATCTCAATGTCGCAAACTGTGCTCAAATTGGCCAAGATTCAAAGTCAAGTCACATTTAATTCTATAACACTTTATACAAAGCTTTGCAATCACATTAATAAACAGAATTATGGAACTAATTCAATTTCAGCTGTAAAACAGCTCTACAGAAAACGCACAAATAAAAATTATTGTGCCTTTTTTTATATCTCAAATCTGACCTTTTTTCTTGCAAGATATAAACTCAGTCTGAATTCTATTTTCTTGCAGTGTTTTTCCTTTCTTTTTTTCCACATGGAAAAAAGGTAATTATGACTTTTATCTCACTATTCTGACTTTTCTTCTCAGAACTGTAAGTTTAAATCTCAGAATTGCGAGTTAACATCTTAAAATTCGCCCTTTCTCAGAAGAAAAAAAGAGGAATTGTGAGAAAAAAATTAAGAATTTCGACATAAACTCGAAATTTATATCAAAGTTTATATCTTGCAATAATTGTTTTTGCTCCCCACCATGGAATAAAAACAAGAAAACAAAATGCAACTTTTATTATACAATTCTTCAAGTTCAAATCTTACAATTCTAAGAACTGTGAGATATATCCTAGTAAAAAAGTAATAGATTTAAATGCATTTATTATATACTAAGCATAGTTCAAGTCTATTACCATATTTACTGACATATCGCTCAAGATATAAAAATCTTTCTGATATAAAAATTGTAATTAAACTTTATTTGGAGTATGTGCACACAATGCACATTTATTAATATTAAGCGTAAAATATGTTTTAATGTCACTATTGATGTATGATAAGATTGTATGATATTTAAATAACATCTGTCTTTAAATGCAAAATATTTAAAGTGTACCTAAAATATACTTGCAATAGTTCCACTTAGTTCTATTCTTAAGTGTATCTTTAGTTGGACTTCAGCACTACTTTCGCACAATTAAAGTGCATTAAATACAAAATTAGTTGTTCCAATTTAGCAGACTTCAAATATACCAGTTTAGTATAATAAAAGTACAACTGCAGGGTGTTTTTTAAGTACATAGTATGTACATGTATTTGTAGTATGCTTAACATGAAATAAATGCATTATAGTATGTTTATTTTTCACTAGAGATAATAAAAATAAAATAATAAAAATTTGCAAGCTTCCATAGCATTTTTCTTTTAATTTAAATGGTCTGAGGTTCATTTTATAGCTATTAACTATTGACTCCTTTGTGACTCTTTTTATTTCTCTTCAGGATTTTTAAAGAAACGCCGCAGACAAAGCTGATACTTACAGAAAACGTAACTAAGAATATTATTGTTAAAATAATTTTTGAACATTTCACAAAAACCATATTGCTAAATATAATAGTAAACAGTGAAAGTGTATATTTCAGATTTTCCCACAGGGAATGTTTGTGTTTTTTTTTTTTTTTTTACATGTACTTTTGCATGCTTTGAAACACTCCCAACTCTGTGTGTGTGTGTGTGTGTGTGTGTGTGTGTGTGTGTGTGTGTGTGTGTGTGTGTGTTTTCTCCAGCATGCAGCTTATAATTACACGCTTTCTGTGTTCCGCCGTAATGCATTCCTTCCTGCGTCCTTTGCACGCTGGCCCTCCATCAGCCGGAGTTAATCCCAGGTTTGGAATTCCCCTCTGTCAGCAGACCACACACACACACACACACACACACACACACACACACACACACACACACACACACACACACACACCCCTGCGTCGTGCATCTCGTCTGTTCCTCCCTTCCCAGCGGCAGCAGTATAATTTTCACATGCAATCATGTGCTTAACTGTTAAACCCAGATTCACTCTTTAACTCCCGTCTGTGTGACTAACGTCAGCGAGGAAACTCAGTCGATTTGTTCCATCTTTGATTTATTTGAGGATGCTTTGGATATTCAAGATCTGATTCAAAAAATCTGTTCCGAAACCTAACTAGACAGCCTTATAAAACATCATAGGTGCATCATTATATATTGCACGTTTTTATTTATTTATTTATTTTCATTTTAATATTGAAGTTGAAATATGTTTTTGTGTCATTTTAAGAGTTTTAGTTAACTATAATGATCATAATTATTATCATCAGAAAATTTGATTGTAAATTTATTATTTGGTTAATTTTAGTTCCTAATCCTAACCCAGCCACTTTTTTTAACCCTCTAGTATTATTCAATTTGAAATTACTCCTGAAATTGTGACCGAACACCTGAAATGTAATTTTTTTTTTCAGTAAATTTTTTTATTTTGTATTTTGAGAGAATTTCATGGTACTAATTAATGTTTATGCAATAATTATGATAGATTTTTTTTCCCATTAAAAATAATGCATGAAATGTATTTTCTAAAATTTTTATATTACTTTCCAATTATGCCAGTATTTCATGTTAAAATAGAGACAATGCCTTTAAAATAAAAAAAAATTTAAAGTCAGATTGGTGCCATCTGGTGGGAGCAAAAACATCTGCACTTCCATTGACTTATTTTTATTAAGTAGTGGATTTAGATATATATTTAGACATTTTCAAAGACAAGTTTTTGTGAAGGTTTAGATTTTTTTGTTTGTAGAAATTTTGGTTTGAAATGTCAGTTTTTGCTACAATTTTACTACAGTCAAACCTGAACACAGAAAAAAGACATTTTGTTCCTCATAACACCAAAATTCAACTAAATGTAAAAAAATGAACAGTAATACTTCATCAGAGGTTAATCAATCTGATTTCAACCTCTTATTTGAGTCTTCTGGCTCAATTTTGCCATATTGTCACAGCCACACCAGTTCATTTGTATGTGTATAATAGTGTGTTGTGTGTGTTTAGTGTGTAACCTCTTCCTTGGTGTCCATGTTTTTACTGCATTTTTGGCCAAATTATTGATTTTATTTCACGTATTTGCAAAAACACGCTTTGTGTTACAGTCTCTGTAGTTCATATATGTGTGTATTTGGGTAAGGTGTGTTTATTTTGCACTCTTGATATTTTAAAGTGTCATCCCCTCATTGTTGTGCACTCTTTTTCTACGTCATGAATGATTTGTAGATTTTACACAACAAAAGTTTTCTGTATTTTCGTATTTTCGCGTATCTCCCATTCATTTCCAATAGCGGTCATTTTTGACTGCAAACAACACAAGTGTGACAATTTTTTTTTATGACCATTTAGCCTTTAAAATTTGAAAAACATAAAAAAATTCAGTCTAAAATGACCAGAGAGTTTAAGTTCAGGTTTCTTCCATAAGAAGACAATTCTTCGATTGAAAAATCAGTTGTAGTTGTAGCAAACCAAACTGTTGTTTACCCAAGCGTCTGTGATTTTGAGAGACTTCTGGTGTGTTTTTGTGCGTCTGGGCCTCATAATTTGCATGTACCCTAAAATAGCTTCATTGAGTTCTTGTACTGTACAGTGTGTTTGTTCAGAGGTCACCCTCAGTCGCTGTGTTTATAAAGCTGTAAGCCAGTAATTTTCCGAGATCCGCTCCGTGGGTTGATGGCAGCCAGGCAATGTAAACTCACTGACACACACACACACACACACACACACACACACACACACACACACACACACACACACACTTGAGTCTTTCAAAGAGAGTCCTGTTCTCTCTCACACAATATCACCACAGCAACACGGCCTCCATGTGACTGAACCAATCAGAACCGTCGAATGCGGAAACGCCCCACTGTCTGTCTGAAACCATTGGTCAAAGGAATGTTTTGGCAAAAAATAAAATGTCCTGAAAATGACTCACCCTCAGGGCATCCAAGATGTAGATGAGTTTGTTTCCTCATCCTTTGTTTTCTGATTAAAACATCACAAGTAATCCACACCACTTCAGTCCATCAGTTAACATCTTGAGAAGACAAAAGGTGCAACAAATCTGTCATTAAGACGGCATATCTCACATCTACGAGTGTGATATTGCAATTATGCAACATGTTGACGACACAAGTGTGTGAACCCATACGAAACAACAATGGAGTGTCTTTAAAAGCCCTCTTTTGTGCAGAACTACTTCCTTCTGCCGCGGATTCAAATAAAAGTTTGACGGTTCAACAGCTGAGCCCAAGCCTACGTTACTAATTCCAAAACATTACTTTAGAACGAGTAACGAAGGAACACTGGTATTATGAGGGAGAGATGCATTCATTCTTTAGATTGCTCTCAAATTGTACGATTGTGTAAATAAAATAACAACGGAGTGTCTTTAAAAGTCCTCTTTTGTGCAGAATTACTTCCCTCCGCCGCAAATCCAAATATAATGTTGACAATTTAAAAGCGGAGCACAAGCCTACATTACTAATTCCAACGAACGTTGAGTTGCTTCATTGAAAGCTTACTGTATTAAAAACTGAGAGAGAGATGCAGCATTCATTCTTCAGATCGGTCTCGTATGCAAAATAAACATTAGTTTGAATATCTGCTGAGGAAAGCGTTATCTTTGTCATAACATAAATGTCCTTTTATCTGTTAAGGGTGATTTTGCTGCTCAGTGCATTTGTTCGTTGCATTAAGCTGTTGTTGAAACTAAAAATAACTTCTGTTTATAGCCTTAACTTTTCAGTATAAAAAGTCTTTACTGCTGACTCATAAAAACAGGACTTCTTGTCGCCATCTAATGGCAGAACAATGCAACTGCAACCGTTTCTCAGTGCTTAACACTTTTAAATACTACTTTTTTATATAAAATATTATTTATTGAATAATAAAATTTGATAAACAATAACAACAACCATCATAAAACATACAAAGACAGCACTTTGATATACAGCATACAATTTGATTACGATTATACAATACGATTACAAACAGAGAAACAGCTGTTGGAGTTCTGCTGGACTCTAATATTGCACTCTTATCAGCCAATCACATTCAAGGACCAAAAAGAGCTATTGTATAAATAAGCAATATCACACAAGTAGATTCGAGATACTATGATTCAACAGTAGGTAATCACAGCATGCCGATATACAGCCATATACGTCTACGAGTGTGATGTTGCATTTATGCAACAGTAAATACATAAGAAACAACAATGGAGTGTCTTTAAAAGCCCTTTTTTGTGCAGAACTACTTCCTTCCACCACGAATTTAAATCTAAAGATGGCAGTTTAACAACTGAGCAAACTTAATTGAAAACTTACTGTGTTACTGTATTAAAAACTGAGAGAGAGATGCAGCATTCATTCTTCAGATCGGTCTCATATTCAAAATAAACTTTAGTTTTAATATCTGCTGAGGAAAGCGATATCTTTGTCATAATGTTAATATCCTTTCATCTGTTAAGGGTGAGTTTGCAGCTCGGTGCATTTGTTTGCTGTGTCAAGCTGTAACTTCCGTTTATAGCATTAACTTTTCAGTATAAAAGTATTCACTGCTGACTCATAAAAACAGTCTCTTGTCGCCCTCTAATGGCAGAACAATGCAACTGAAATCACCATCACGAACACTTTTAAATACTACTATTTTTAATATAAAATATGTGACCCT
Organism: Garra rufa; assembly: GCF_049309525.1. Taxonomy (NCBI): domain Eukaryota; kingdom Metazoa; phylum Chordata; class Actinopteri; order Cypriniformes; family Cyprinidae; genus Garra; species Garra rufa. The sequence continues at coordinate 2,597,135 of NC_133380.1, read as the reverse complement.
GGACCACAAAACCAGTCTTAAGTCGCTGGGGTATATTTGTAGCAATAGCCAAAAATACATTGTTTGGGTCAAAATTTTTGATTTTTCTTTTATGCCAAAAATCATTAGGATATTAAGTAAAGATCATGTCTATGAAGATTTTTTGTAAAATTCCTACTGTAAATATATCAAAATGTAATTTTTGATTAGTAATATGCATTGTTAAGAACCTAATTTGGACAACTTTAAAGGTGATTTTCTCAGTATTTTGATTTTTTTGCACCCTCAGATTCCTAATTTTCAAATAAATGTACCTTATGACTGGTTTTGTGGTCCAGGGTCACATATTATTTATTGAATTTGTAATATTTCAGAATCTACGCATCTATTGCATTAATACAATATTTGACGACACAAGTGTGTAAATCAATAAGAAACAACAACTTTTCAGTATAAAAGTCTTTACTGCTGATTCATCTTTTCGCCATCTAATGGCAGAACAATGCTATCACAAACTCTGACTGTTTCTCTATACTAACCACTTTTAAATACTACTATTTTTAATATAAAATATTATTTATTAAAGAAGATCTGGCTGAGGTGAGACTGCTCTGCACTGCTGGACGCCCGCTGATGCCCTGGAGCTCACACGTCTGAAAATAAAGGTTATCTTTATTAACAAACTGCATATTTGAACTATCAACAAGTACATTCTCAGCTGAAAACCTCTTAAAACTACATTCTGTGACACAAAACAGCATCATTAATAAAATGACAGTGGATTTGGGCGTTGCTGTTAGAAAAACTGCAAGCTGATATTGTTCTAATATCGCACTCGTATCAGCCAATCAGATTCGAGGACCAGAAAAGAACTGTTGTATAAACTAAAATACAAGTCTATGATCCATAATAGCAAGAAAAAGTCCATCTCCTGTTGTCTCTCGCATCAAAATCCAGCCAAATTTGTTTAGAGCTGTTTTGGACTGTTTTAAAACAGTGCAGATTTCTCTCCTGATTCAAACCAGACCTCTTTGTGTTATTTTGGATTATGGACTCTATGTGGTATTTTAGTTAAAAACGTCTTAATGGTGGATTTGCTTTTAAGGTTTTGTCTTCTCAAGATGTTAACTGATGGACTGGAGTGGTGTGGATTACTTGTGGAATATTGTTTTTATCAGCTCTCGTTCTGACGGCACCCATTCACTGCAAAGGAAAAGGTGAAAACGTGATGTTTTAAACATGATTTGCTGTAGTTTCAGACAGTATCCCTTCAGATTTTCCTAGATTAAATTGACGTGCGCTTGCGGAAAGACCAGCAATGAAAGTTTCCTACTTCTGTTGTGCTTTTTTAACTTTCCGAGTTGAACGGAAGGCACGGTTTAACCATCCAGCACTGCTATGAGAACTATGTTTTACCCGAGCACTTTCATCTGTTTCCATTCAGCCGAAATGCATCACATACGGCGTCTAAATGACCCGACCGCCTCTCCAAACCGGTTGACGTTCTTTATTGGCGAGAACAGGACCAGCCCGAGGTTTGAAATGTTTAAAATAGCGCAGGCTGGCCGGTTTCTCTTTGATATTGCTTTTCCCAGATCTGTTCCATGTGTTTGCGGCATGCATGCTGAGTTCTGAATAATCGCGGTTGAACGTCTCGCTCTCCTCTGCAACACATGGCACTCGTTGCACTTGTTATTTTCCTCTAGAGTTGTTGTTTTTGTTGTGTTGAGCAAAGTACAGTTAAGTGGGTAAGATATTCCCAGATTTCCGGAAAAAGAGTTCGCTGTAGTGCCTCCACCCCAGTAATTACAGCTCGCTGGCTTGGCAGAAACCCGTCGGAGGTCAGGAGGAATGTGAGGCGATCTTCAACAGTCATGAAGCAGAACTAACCAATATTTGAGTTGAGGTACCTATGAGATGTGCTTATGTCAGATTTGCATTTGGCATTCAACCAGAAATGCACAAACTAGGCCATGACATATCACAAGAGAAGGATTCATTTTAGTTTTATTTCTGCATCGAAATGTAAAAAAAAAACACTTGAATTCAAAAGTGGCAGAATCTTCAAAATGTTAATAATTTTAACAAAATAAGAGGGATCATACAAAATGCATGTAATTGTTTATTTAGTACTGGCCTGACATTTACATATAATAGTTGAATATATACAAATATTTTACATACGCTTGATTCTTAATACTGTGTTGTTGTGTTTTTGTTTAGTGATAGTTGTTCATGTTTCCCTTTATGGTCCTGAACAGTTAAACTGCCTGCTGTTTTTCAGAAAAATCCTTCAGGTCCCACAAATTATACAAATTAAGATTCTGAGATCCATCTTTTCAAACTGAGGGACTCGTATGCAACTATTACAGAAGGTTCAAATGCTGCCTGATGCTCCAGAAGGAAATAGCATGCATTAAGAGCAGGGGGTGAAAACTTTTGGAATTGGAAGATCAGGGTACACTTAACTTATTTTGTCCTCTGGAAAACATGTATCTTCTGTAGCTTTTTAAAAAAATTGGGTATTTAGGCAAAATAAGAAAAATTTATAATGCATGGTTTTTCCTTGTGGAGCATCAGTGAGTGTTTGAACCTTCTGTAATAGTTGCATATGAGTCCCTCAGTTGTCCTCAGAGTGAAAAGATGGATCTCTAAATCATACAGTCATTGTTGGACAGGGTTCAAATACACAAAAATGCTGGAAAACCAAAGTATTTGTGGGACCTGAAGGATTTTTCTGCAGAACAGCAGGCAGTTTAACTGTTCAGGACAAACAAGGGACTCATTAACAGCTATCACTATCAGAGGAGACATATCACTCTGATGTTGCTCTTTCATAACCCAAAAGACTTGAGGAGTTTTTTAATATCCACTTTTCTCCTAAAAAAAGATTGTCCTTTAGCAAACGGCCCGTTCTGTTCATAATCACTTCTCACCTGTAGACGAATGTGTCATAATCCATAAAGCCTGTCTGAGAGCTGCTGCTTAAACTCCGGGGGCTCATGGGTGGTCCTGGGTTCAAGAGAAGGTGCCAGAGAAAATATAATTAGCAAAAACAAAGACTTTTCTGTGAGCAACAGAGAAAGAGAGAGAAAGAAATGCTGACTGGACCATGTTATTTTGAGATCAGACAGTCTGTTTGCAGAAATTCCTCTGAGAAAAGCAAAGAAACGCATGTCTGGCTTTAGCAGACCTGATCCTAAAAAAAGCTATTTTTAACATTAAAACTATAATTAAGAAGTGTTCGTGTATTTAGAGATTCGTAGCATGACATCAGAATGGTTTTAAATGTTTAATAATTAAGAAAAAATGATGTGTCACTGCGTTTTTCATTTATGGCAACATAAAATCAAAATGTGTAATTCATTAAAATCATTTTTTTTATATACTTTCCTTCGTGATTTAATGTAATAATGCAAAAAATATTTCTTTTTTCAGGATTCTTTGATGAATAACAAGTTTAAAAGAACACCATTTATTTAAAATATAAATATTTTCTAACAACGTAAATCTGTGCTATATCCTTTTTATTCATTTAACACATCCTTGGTGAATAAAGTTATTAATTTCTTTTAAAAAAAAGAGAAAGAATAAAAATTTACTGACGCCAAACTTTTGAACACTAGTGTATATTGTTAGAAAACTTTTCTTTTTTAAATAAATGCTGTTCTTTTTAAAATTTTATTGATCAAAGAATCCTAAAAAAAAAGCATTACAGGTTCCAAAAAAATATTAAGCAGCACAACAATGTTTCCAGCATTGATAATAAATCAGCATATTAGAATGATTTCTGAAGGATCATGTGACACTGAAGACGGGAGTAATAATGCTGAAAATTTAGATTTGTATCAAAGGAATAAATTACATTTTTAAATATATTGACATAGAAAACAGTTATTTTAAATTGAAATAATATTTCACAATGTTACAGTTTTTTTCTGTATTTTTGCATAAGAAACGTCTTTAAAAACCATTGAAAATCTTACTGAGATGTATATTTCTATTTTATTTTTTAATTTTATACAGATAATGTTTATTTGTGTAATAGTTTTTGCTTTGTCATTTAATAAATAATGCATTAAATACAGAATATTAATGTTTTCATCCTAATCATTATGTCGCGTCTACAGCAGGTCTCTTCGTTAATGAAGGCAGAGCGTCGCTCGTCATCTCAACGCTGACATTCCTGCTGTCAGGAGATTCTGCTTAGTAACCCGTTGTCATGGTGGTGGTCCCGCGCTCTGATTGGACGAGAGACGAGGCCTCAGGGACTCCGACGGTAATTGCATTTTTTTTCTTCCCAGACAGAAAGCAGAGCAGGAGGAAGATGTTGCGTAACTGACACGCTTTCATCTCTCACATACCCACCCTCTCTCTCTCTCTCTCTCTCTCTTACCTTTGTTATAATAACAGAGAGAGTGATGGAACACATAATACATCAACACACAGGCAAAAATAGAAAGCGTAGAGAAGAAAAATGAATGAGAGAGACGAACTGCAAAAGCAGAACACTTCCATTATAATCAGCAGAGCAGTATGGTTGATTATAATGAGAGCGTTCTGGTTTGTTGTATCCCATTGCTTGCAGTGTGGTTATGGTCGACCACACCAGCTACACTACTAGTTACGCACTAAACCGACCAATTATAATCAGCAAAGCATAAAAACATACGATATTGTTGTGTAACATCAGTGAGATTTTCATCTAAAGTGACTGTAATGACATTTATAATGTTACAAAGGATTTTTTATTTCACATAAACGCTGTTCTTTTGAACGCTCTAATTATCAAAGAATCCTAAAATAACAAAATAACAAAAATATGAACTGTTTTCAAACCTGAAATGTTTCTTGAGTAGCAAATCAGTATATTATGAATGATTTCTGTAGAGTACTGAAAACGAGTAATGATGCTGAAAATCCAGCTTTGATCACAGAAATGTAGGCACATTGTGAGTGACTATGATTGTGTTTATAAATAACATAACAAATAACACAAACTAATTAAAACATTGGTTAAACTACTAATTTCTTCTTGAAATTTTGTGAACTTTTCTCATTTAGGGTCATGAATGTGACCCTAAGTTTTGACACACAGATGTGCTTTGAAAAGGCAAATTTGAGTGTCTATGATTGTGTTCATAAATAAAGAAGTAAAGCATAACAAATAACACAAACAGCTTAAAACAAAAGTTAAACAACTAATTTCTTCTTGAAATTTTGTGACCTTTCCTCATTTAGGGTCATGAATGTGACCCTAAGTTTTGACACATAAATGTCATTTGAAAAGTCAAATTTGAGTGAATATGATTGTGTTCATAATAAGTAAAACGTAGAAAATAACACAATCTGCTTAAAACACTGGTTAAACTATTAATTTCTTCCTGAAATTTTGTGACCTTTCCTCATTTAGGGTGATGAATGTGACCCTAAGTTTTGACACACAGATCTGTTTTGGAAAGGCAAATTTGAGTGACTATGATTGTGTGTATAAATAAGTTACAAATAACACAAACTGCGTAAAACACTGGTTAAACTACCAATTTCTTCTTGAAATGTTGTGACATTTTCTCATTTAGGGTCATGAATGTGACCCTAAGTTTTGACACACATGTCTTTTGAAAAGGCAACTTTGAGTGACTATGATTGTGTTCATAAATAAGTAAAACGTAACAAATAACACAAACTGCTTAAAACACAAGTTAAACTATTAATTTCTTCCTGAAATTTTGTGACCTTTTCTCATTTAGGGTGATGAATGTGACCCTAAGTTTTGACACACAGATCTGTTTTGGAAAGGCAAATTTGAATGACTATGATTGTGTGTATAAATAAGTAACAAATAACACAAACTGCGTAATACACTGGTTAAACTACCAATTTCTTCTTGAAATTTTGTGACATTTTCTCATTTAGGGTCATGAATGTGACCCTAAGTTTTGACACACATGTCTTTTGAAAAGGCAACTTTGAGTGACTATGATTGTGTTCATAAATAAGTAAAACGTAACAAATAACACAATCTGCTTAAAACACTGGTTAAACTATTAATTTCTTCCTGAAATTTTGTGACCTTTTCTCATTTAGGGTGATGAATGTGACCCTAAGTTTTGACACACAGATCTGTTTTGGAAAGGCAAATTTGAGTGACTATGATTGTGTGTATAAATAAGTAACAAATAACACAAACTGCGTAAAACACTGGTTAAACTACCAATTTCTTCTTGAAATTTTGTGACATTTTCTCATTTAGGGTCATGAATGTGACCCTAAGTTTTGACACACATGTCTTTTGAAAAGGCAACTTTGAGTGACTATGATTGTGTTCATAAATAAGTAAAACGTAACAAATAACACAAACTGCTTAAAACACAAGTTAAACTATTAATTTCTTCCTGAAATTTTGTGACCTTTCCTCATTTAGGGTCATGAATGTGACCCTAAGTTTTGACACACAGATGTGTTTTGGAAAGGCATATTTGAGTGTCTATGATTGTGTTCATAAATAAAGAAGTAAAGCATAACAAATAACACAAACAGCTTAAAACACTAGTTAAACTAATAATTTCTTCATGAAATTTTGTAACCTTTCCTCATTTAGGGTGATAAATGTGACCCTAAGTTTTGACACATATATGTCTTTTGAAAAGGCAACTTTGTGTGAATATGATTGTGTTCATAAATATAGAAGTAAAACATAACAAATAACACAAACAGCTTGAAACACTGGTAAAACTATTAATTTCTTCTTTAAATTTTGTGACCTTTTCTCATTTAGGGTCACGAATGTGACCCTAAGTTTTGACGCACAGATGTGTGTTGAAAAGGCAAGTTTGAGTGACTATGATTATGTTCATTAATAAGTAAAACATAACAAATAACACAAACTGCTTAAAACACTGGTTAAACTACTGATTTCTTCTTGAAATTTTGTGACATTTTCTCATTTAGGGTCATGAATGTGACCCTACGTTTTGATACACAGATGTGTTTTGAAAAGGAAAATTTGAGTGACTATGATTGTGTTTATAAATAAATACATAATTTAACAAATAAAACACATTGAAATGAAATAAAATGCAATTTTACAATATATTCACTTAGAAAATTGTTATTTTGGATTGTAATAATATTTCAAATTTTTACAGTATTTTTGATCAAGTATATGTAGCCACGGTGAGCAGAAAAGACTTTTAAAAAAAAAAAAATACACACGCTTGATGACGGTGAGTTGCCATGGCAACAGATTTTGCAAAGCATCTCATGCGACCACAGCTCTGACGGGGGCTTAAAGTGAGACCAGGGGTCGCTTGTTGTATATTAAAGCCAGATGTGTCCAGACTCCAAAGAAATGAATTTCGCCTCCTTTCTTCATGCATTTCTAAAATCAACAACAGTGAATGCACATGGATCACATGTGTGCTGAAATCATAATGCATCATGTCTGAACACAGCGTTCATGTCGCGACTTTTATCTTCTACACGGCAAATACACTTAGCAGTGTTTTCATTCACGCTCTTCTCTAAGGAATCATTTGTACTGAACAATTCCTGCGCTCCTTTACTTGAAAGGGAACGTCGTTGCTGTGGAATTTCGCTGCTAAATATTATCTGTTTTGGCCCTGAAATCGTCCGTCGAGCCAGAGGCTCTCCATGCGGCCTCTTTTTCAGTCAGTAATGGCTCAGTTTTGGGGTTTTTGGCTTTTGTGTGCTCTCCAATTCCTCATCGTTTGGAACGTAACAGAACGGGACAGATCCTGTAACTGGAGAAATGCGAGTATCCGCTCAACTCATTCAAGCTCGCCGGCCAAATGAGAAACAAATGTTTCTTGTCAGACGCTGTTGGCAGGGATCCCTGGACCCCTCTAATGGCAACTTCCAATTCCAACCCACCCTCCCACAAAACATCCCAGAATGCATTGCGGCAGCACAAAGGGAGTTGGAGAGCTCTTCCGTTCACAACGTATCGGATGGCGCTTTGTGTCTTATCGTTTTGGGTTCATCTCGCTTTGGGTGGACTGCAGCCAAGATGGACACAAGAGGGGAAATAATTATTAGTGGATGAAAGTAAAAACGACATCAATGCATAAAATATATCAAGAAAAGGGCTGATTTTGAGATTTATATATGTGTATAGTTGACAAACCTCATATATACACACTACTGTTTCTGAAAGAAGTCTCTTCTGCTCACCAAGACTGCATTTCTTTGATCAAAAATACAGTAAAAATTCAAAATATTATTACAATTCAAAATAACAATTTCCTAAATATATTGTACAGTTTTATTTTATGTAATTTCAGTGTATTTTATTTGTTAAATTTTATGTATTTACTTATGAAGTAAAGTCACAACATTTCAAGAAGAAATTAATAGTTTAACCAGTGTTTTAAGCAGTTTGTGTTATTTGTTATGTTTTACTTCTACACAATCATAATCACTCATATTTGCCTTTCCGCAACACATCTATGTGTCAAAATTAAGGGTTACATTCATGACCCTAAATGAGAAAAAGCCACAAAAATTCAAGAAGAAATAAGTAGTTTAACTTATTTTATGCACTTGGTTTTTGTTAAAATTTATGAACACACACATTTGCCTTTTTAAAACACATCCATATGTCAGAGAGTATTTGAGATATATTTTTGTGGAAACCATGATATGTTTTATTTTTCAGGATTCACAGATGAATGGAAAGTTCATAATAATCTTGTAAGCACTCAAACCTTATAAAAACACAATGTACAAAATACAAATAATAAAAAAGTGCTTATTTTTGGCGAATTGCAATAGAGCTCGGTTTGACCCCTAACACCAACATAGCCACCCAAAATTGCCTTTCCAAAAGAGATCTATGTGTCAAAACTTAGGGTCACATTCATGACCCTAAATGAGGAAAGATCACAAAATTTAAAAAAGAAATTAATAGTTTAACCAGTGTTTTAAGCAGTTTGTGTTTTTGTTACATTTTACTTATTTATGAACACAATCATATTCACTCATATTTGCCTTTCCAAAAGAGATCTATGTGTCAAAACTTAGGGTTACATTCATGACCCTAAATGAGGAAAGGTTATAGAATTTCAAGAAGAAATTAGTAGTTTAACCAGTGTTTTAAGCAGTTTGTGTTATTTGTTACGTTGTACTTATGAACACAATCATAGTCACTCATATTTGCCTTTTCAAAACACATCTGTGTGTCAAAACTTAGGGTTACACTAATGACCCTAAATGAGAAAAAGCCACAAAAATTCAAGAAGAAATAAGTAGTTTAACTAGCATTTTATGCACTTGGTTTTGTTCAAATTTATGAACACACTCGCAGTCAGTTAAATTTGCCTTTTTAAAACACATCTATATGTCAGAGAGTATTTGAGATATATTTTTGTGGAAACCATGATATGTTTTATTTTTCAGGATTCACAGATGAATGGAAAGTTCATAATAATCTTGTAAGCACTTAAACCTTATAAAAATGCAATGTACAAAATACAAATAATAAAAATTGCTTATTTGTGGCGAATTGCAATAGAGCTCAGTTTGACCCCCAACGCCAACATAGCCACCCAAATTTGCCTTTCCAAAAGAGATCTATGTGTCAAAAGTTAGGATCACAAAACTCACAAAACGTCAAGAAAAAAAGAAACAGTTTAACCATTGTTTCAAAATAATAATAATAATTAGGGATGAGCGAGTACAGCATTATCTGTATCTGTATCTGTATCTGTTAACCCTATTGAATTATCTGTATCTGTATCTGTACTCGGAGTGGGCGGGGCCTAACCCGGAAGTGAGTGGGATTTAACCTGGAAGTTGGTCATGTTGTCTTGAAATGGGCGGGGCTTTAACCAGTATGTTATTTTAAGCATGCAATTGATATGGGTTGATCAGAAATTGTTATATTTATTGCTGATTAGAAAACTATTTACATGACAGCATCAGCATTGAGCTTCAGATCAGTGGTTTTGATCATGATAACAAACGAACCATATACAGAACAAGTTTTGCAACAATGAATACAACACATGCGGTTGCAATTATGAAGTAAAATGTAATGGACAAGAGTTTTCATTTCAACATAACTTTCTTTTTTTAACCTTGAGCAGTGTGATTTTTTATTTATTTATTTATTTGGTTCTTCTTTTTTTCCACACCAGGTATGTGTGTGTGTGTGTGTGTGTGTGTGTGTGTGTGTGTGTGTGTGTGTGTGTGTGTAGCTTATTCATTTGTAATATAGTTTTTTTTTATACCACTACTTCGAACCAGCAGAAGGTTTAAAAAAAAAAAACTCAGATGAACGGCAGAGAGAGGGAGAGAGAGAGTGTGTGTGTGTAACTAATTTGTAATACCACTACTTCCTTTTTTTATTTTTTTTATTTATTTATGAAATACAAAAAAGAAAGTGTCAGACACTCAGTGAGTGAAGTAAAAAAAACTGGTCAGAGCCAATTGACTGTTTAAAAAAGAAAAAAAATTCTCTGACAGGCAGAGACGCGAGTCGCTTTTACCAAGCACCACGTCTGAACAAACCCCGCGTTTACCAAAACTCTACTGGTTAAGTAAGTACTACAAACAATCAAAGTAAAAAACAAACCTGAAGCTGAAGAAACCCTAAACGTTAACGGAAAAAACCCGCAAACCTGAGTGACTGAGGGAGAGAACGAGAGAGAGCCACTGATCTATATAATGACTCTATTATAGATCAGTGGAGAGAGCGCGCTGTTCTCTTCTCTTCTCAGTGTTCTGAGTGTGTGTGAGCAGAGCGGGACCGTTCACATGTCGCGCCTAAAAACGTGTGGAAAACGCTAGGCACGCCGCTTTCTTCCTTATCATCAACAAAGCGCTCGGGCGCTTGCGCTCCGGAAGCATCTGCCGTTTCTAAGCAACCATCAGCTGCGCTCTAGCTCCCAGAGCCATACAGAGAGAGAGTTGCGACAACGGAAGTCCAAAACGCTCGATCGTCACGTGATACACGCAGCCCTCAAATAGTTCCAGGAAGTTCATAGCGGGCAATTGGAATACATTGAGTTAGAGGGACAGAACAGCAATTTTTGGTATTTTGTTGACAAAAAATGATTTTTTGACATTATTTATAAAATAATGTATACGTAGTATATATATGTAGTTGTAATAGTGTTGGTTTTAAAAGATAAAAACCGCTAATATTTGAGGATTAATGTGGTTAGCGATCCGTACCTGCCTTGTTAACATATTTAAGGCTGAAGTTACCATGGTAAAAGTCCGTGTTTGCTATATAAACAACATCGTGGTCTTTTACCAAGTAATTCAGCCTTTATATATAACGTCAAATACAATTATTTCTATATGTGCGTGTGTTCTTACAGCTTGTATGTTAATCAAGTGCAATCACATCGTTAAGTTTGTTGTCTTTTTTAAATTAATTCCAAATAAGTAAAGATATTTTAAGATTAAGTGAAAATGAATCTTGATTAAGGTTTTTGATTCTTGAGCACCCCTCAATTATTAATATCTAAAAATGTATTTGTAGTATATTCAAATTGAAAAAAAAAATTAAAACATTTTTACACATTAAATCATATATTTTATGTATGTTGAGTTTTGTTATGTTTACAGAAATCAATTTAGACATTAATAATAAATTATAAACCAAGTTGTCCTTGAACAGTCTCCATTACAGTGGGAGTGCACCAGTTACATAAAGCAGAGTGAATGTATGGTTGGGGAGAAAAAAATTATGCATCAAGTTTTGTTCAATTTACATTTATTTGTATGGCACTTTTTAGTATACACATTGTTTCTAGCAGCTTTACAAATAAGAGCTCTGTTAACAGGCGTATCTGTTTTACTGTAATGTCCATATTGCAGAAATGTTCTGAAATTAAGCTATACAAATCATGCAGTTCAGTAACATCACGTAATCAGAAACAATGAACAGATTAAAAGCATGATGTGATCATGTTGATTACAGTGCAAGGGCAATTTATCAGTTTTGTATATTTATTTAGAGTCTGCTTCATCTGAAGTCCTCTCAAGGGTTGGCGTCATCTCTTCACAGGTGCTGGTCATCTGAAGTCTTCATAAAAAAACTGGATATAGTCAGCAGGAGCAATCTATAGATTACATTGACAAAATGTTATGTAATCATACTTAGGAGCTGGCATTGTTTTACTTCAGGTGGTTCTTGTTCTGAAAGCAGGATAGAGAAGGAGAATAACAGGAGAAATGGTTTTGTAGTTCTATAGTGGCTAAGACGTTTAAGTGTAAAAACAGTAATAACATACAGGTTTACAGTGATTACTGCTATAATACAGCAGTGGTATATATATATATATATATATATAGCCTAGCATGATTCTGAAACGAAAATAGCTCGCCTATTTTAAAATTTTCATTCTCACTTAGGTCAATCAGCATTCATTGCAATAAATTCAGAACTATTAAGTAGCTCCCATCAGCAAAAATCCTGTTTAAAAGCCTTAATTACACAATGATGGATGAAACTGCACGGACATAATGCATAACATCCCGTAAATCTACTAATTAAGTGAGAAATAATGTAATAATAATCTGTTTTAATGCACAAGTTAAATTGATTAGCTGTGCTGATAGTATACAGTTTTGTTCCATAAATGTCTTACCGTTTAAAAGTTGCGCTGATATTATTAGCGCGAACTTCCGGGAACTATTGAGCGTCTCCACGATCCGCCATTGCTGTAAAAAAATGGTCCATTGGCGTCAACGGAGTTGTCGCAACTCTCTCTCTGTATGGCTCTGCTAGCTCCAAGCTTCGGTGCGCTTGCTGCATTCAGAAAAGTTGATTTGTTTCGCTTCCATTATGCGCGCGCAAGCCGCGCGTCTACATTTAAAATAACGAATTTGAGCACGCAAAAGACGCTACATGTGAACGGCCCCTAAATCTGTATGTGTGTAGGGGAGGGACGCTGTGATTAGTCTATTACAGAACGCAGACACAGTAAACTACCCAATGAGAATTTTTATTCAATCCGAGCACAGATATTGACTCGTATTACTCGTATGATACTCGTACTCGGCAAAAGTGCTTTATCCGTGCCGGATACTCGTTTCAGCCGAGTATCCGGCTCAACTCTAATAATAATCCTAATAGCAGTGAGAGACTCCAGAGCAAATCCTCTCCTCCTCCACCGCAGTAATTCAGATTTGTGGTGACTGACAGCCCAATCGATTGTCTTAGAGAGTCTTAGTGACGACTGAGATTAAATCAGATTAGTAAGGCTCCAGGTACGGTCAGGAATGACCCGAATAAGGCCAGAGGTCACAGGGTCAGTGGGTCAGCGGTTAACTGCTGTGTGTCCAGCAATAATGAGTTCTGTTCAATGCACCTTTGCCTTCTAATGCGCTAAACAGTATGAGGTCATGAAACGGCTGGAATGATGAGTGACGTAATGCGCCTCGGCTGCCCGAGCTCGGTTAGCTCATAGTTGTTTATTTTCATCTTATTGGAAAGTGTTCTCAGTAGGATCCTCTTTTCTTGGAGAAAGAGTTTTCCTGGAAGCCGTCGATGGCTGATGGCGACACGGCTGGAGTTTATTGATTCACCGTGCCTGAGGCGTTTCCATTAGCTAAGATTACCTAGCGGGACGTGACCTTTCATGCATGGACTCTGTCATTCAATATTGAGATGTCAGATAGAGAGCGCTCAGCTGTTTGTGCTACGTTTAAATCAGGAATAATCCATCAAAACACACAAACGTGTGTGGGGCCATTGTGTTCTCATAGAGTTTGTGTTGGGGGACTCCCATTGGTTTATATGCAATTCACCAAAGACTCATGTAAGTCTTTTATTATAGCTTGTCAGAAACTAAACAAATTTGAGATTTGAGAAATAATGAACTTCTGTTGGGTTAAAAATATATAGATATATATTCCTCTTCTTGTGTTGAAAGCAATTTGACTCCCGTTGGTTTCTGTGCAATTCTCCAAAGAGTCGTGTAAAAACATAAATCTTCTATTCTAGCTTGTCAGAAACTACAAAATATAAAATATGAGGAATTATAAACTTCTGTTGTGTTTGAAAAAAGAAAAACACCTTGTGTTAGGGGTCAGTTTGACTCACATATTTTAATGTTCATAAATAGCTGCACAGACTCCAAATGAAAAAAATTCTTTGACGTTTGTTTGTTATGACTAATTGTGACTAATTTTACACCGATTTTCCTTCTTGTTTTAAGCTAAATCTAACAATATTTGGATACATTATTCGGAAAACAAGACATAATATCTTGTTAATAATATCTAGATCATTTTCTCAAGTAAATGCATCTTGATTCAGGAATGTTTAGACAAAAATACTGAGAAAATAGTCTTCATTTATGAATCAATCATAGTCACTTGAATTTACCTTTTGTAAAGACATCTATGTCTATCACAATTATGACCCTGAATGTGAAAAGATCACAACATTTCAAGAGGATATTAATAGTTAAACCACTGTTTTACGCAGTTTTTGTTATTTGTTACGTTTTATTTTTTTGTTTATGACCACAAGCATAGTCTCCCAAATTTGCCTTTCCAAAACACATCTATGTGTCAAAACTTAGGGTCACATTCATCACCCTAAAAGAGAAAAAGTCACAAAATTTCAAGAAGAAATTAATAGTTAAACCAGCATTTTAAGCAGCTTGTTTTATTTGTTACATTTTATTTTTTTGTTTATGACCACAAGCATAGTCTCCCAAATTTGCCTTTCCAAAACACATCTATGTGTGAAAACTTAGGGTTACATTCATGTCCCTAAATGAGAAAAGATCACAAAATTTCAACATTAAATTAATAGTTAAACCAGTGTTTTAAGCAGTTTGTGTTATTTGTTATATTTGATGTGTTTATTTATGAATACAGTCAAAGTCACTTAAATTTGCCTTTCCAAAACACATCTATGTGTCAAAACTTAGGGTCACATTCATGACCCTAAAAGAGAAAAAGTCACAAAATTTCAAGAAGAAATAAATAGCTTAACCAGCTTTTTAAGCTGTTTATTTTATTAGTTACATTTATTTTTTTCATAAACACATTCATAGTCTCCCAAATTTGCCTTTCCACACACATTTATTTGTGAAAACTTAGGGTTACATTCACAAACCTAAAATGAGAAAAAAAGCCACAAAATTTCAAGACGAAATGAATAGTTTAGCCAGAGTTTTCTTTTATGTTACGTTTTATTTATTTATTGTTTATGAAGACAAGCGAAGTCTAACAAATTGCCTTTCTAAACACATCTATGTTTCAAAACCCATGAGAAAATATGAATGAGAAAAGATCACAAAATTTCAAGAGGAAATTAGTAGTTAGACCAGTGTTTTAAGCAGTTTGTGTTATTTGTTATATTTTATGTATTTATTTATGAACACAATCATAGTCACTCAAAAGTGCCTTTCCAAAACACATCTGTGTGTCAAAACTTAGGGTCACATTCATCACCCTAAAAGAGAAAAAGTCACAAAATTTCAAGAAGAAATTAATAGTTAAACCAGCATTTTAAGCAGCTTGTTTTATTTGTTACATTTTATTTTTTTGTTAATGACCACAAGCATAGTCTCCCAAATTTGCCTTTCCAAAACACATTTGTGTGTCAAAACTTAGGGTCACATTCATGACCCTAAATGAGAAAAAGCCACAAAATTTAAACAAGAATGAAAGAGTTTAACCAGCATTTCAAGCAGTTTGTTTCATTTGTTGCATTTGATGTATTTTTTTATGAATACAATCATATTCAATCAAATTTGCCTTTTTAAAAGACATCTATGTGTCAAAACTTAGGGTCACATTCATCACCCTAAATGAGGAAAGGTTACAAAATTTCATGAAAAAATTATTAGTTTAACTAGTGTTTTAAGCTGTTTGTGTTATTTGTTATGCTTTACTTCTTTATTTATGAACACAATCATAGACACTCAAATTTGCCTTTCCAAAACACATTTGTGTGTCAAAATTTAGGGTCACATTCATGACCCTAAATGAGAAAATGACACAAAATTTCAAGATGAAATTGGTAGTTTAACCAGTGTTTTAAGCAGTTTGTGTTATTTCTTACTTATTTTTAACACACAATCATATTCACTCAAATTTGCCTTTTTAAAAGACATCTATGTGTCAAAACTTAGGGTCACATTCATGACCCTAAATGAGAAAAGGTCACAAAATTTCAAGAAGAAATTAATAGTTAAACCAGTGTTTTACGCAGTTTGTGTTTTTTGTTAAATGTTATGTATTTATTTATGAACACAATCATAGTCTCTCAAATATGCCTTTCCAAACACATTTATTTGTGAAAACTTAGGGTTACATTTACAACCCTAAAATGAGAAAAAGCTGGAAAATTTGAAGACGAAATGAATAGTTTAACCAGAGATTTGTTTTATGTTACATTTTATTTATTTATTTTTTGTTTATGCACACAATCATAGTCTTCCAAATTTGCCTTACTAAACACATTTATGTGTCGAAACTTAGGGTTACATTCATGACCCTAAATGAGAAAACGTCCCAAATCTTCAAGAAGAAATAAGTAGTTTAACCACTGTTTCAATCAGTTTAAAAATCGCAGGTCAAACTGACCTGCACCAAAATAAAAGTGAACATCGTCACCCACACAGCAGAACACTGACTTCATCTAGAGGTATATGTCATATATAAACACACAAGGGGTGTAATATAACTATTTGGTTCTGCTGTAATCCTCGTTCTGTCTCTCTCTCCGCTCAGGGATCCAGCTTGCGTGCAGGAGGGAGATTACAGTGGGATCTGTGTTGTGGTCTGTTGAACAGCCTGACCCTTCAAGCACTTCGGATTAGCTCCAGTTACCATTAATGGAAAGTAGAGCAGTCGACCGGCCCGCAGTGAGTAACTGGCCCTTTCTCTAACCTCCCTAATGCACTTTCCAAAACCTAGTGAGCTGCCTTCCTAGACAGCACTTTAAAGCATTAAAGTCTTGTATTTTACGCTTTATGGTGGCGGAAATACCATACTGGGAAAAAAAAAATCTAATGCAAGATTTCCTTACAAATAGTTTGCACTGATAAATTACTAGTAAATTTTACAACACTGAAAAAAAATGCTTTTCTTACTTAGATTTTTAGTTTTGATTCCAGCCAAAATATCTAAAAATTCAAAATAATATGCCAATGGGGTAAGCAAAAAAATCTTATTTTGCTTAGCCCATTGGCAGATTATTTAGCTTGTTTCAAGCAAAAACGCACTCAATTTTAACTTTTTTCTGAAAACAAGAAAATTTTTACTCATCTAGAAAAGC
Organism: Garra rufa; assembly: GCF_049309525.1. NCBI lineage: Eukaryota > Metazoa > Chordata > Actinopteri > Cypriniformes > Cyprinidae > Garra > Garra rufa. Next base: position 2,579,884 of record NC_133380.1, on the reverse strand, counting down.
CTTGATTTAAGAATTTTTAGATATTTTGGCTGGAAACAAGACAAAAAAAATCTAAATAAGAAAAGCATTTTTTGCTGTGAAATAATTACAAAATTATGTTTGATTTACAAAATTCAAAAACAAATTTTATTGCAGGGCATATTGTTACACAAAGCTTGCTCTCTAAAAAACAAAAATATTTGCTAAAATATTGCATTAAGCAACGAAAATGATTTTTTTTTTTTGTACATTTTTTTATCTAATTTAAAAATCATTGTTATTAAAGCATTACATTGTTAAAATCAAACCTAATACTGCACAAATGCATGATACTGGAAAAAAATCGAATGCAGGATTTCCTTACAAATAGTTTGCACTGATAAATTACTAGTAAAATTTACAACACTGCAAAAAAAAATGCTTTTCTTACTTAGATTTTGTCTTGTTTCCAGCCAAAATATTAAAAAATATATAAATCAAGAAGGATTTTCTAGACAAGTAAAAATTATTTTCTTGTTTTCAGAAATTAAGTCAAAATTAAGTGAGTTTTTGCTTAGAACAAGCTAAATAATCTGCAAAGGGGGTAAGCAAAAAAAAAAATCTTATTTCAAACAGAAAACATGATTATTTTTCTTACCCCATTGGCAGATTATTTAGCTTGTTTCAATCAAAAACGCACTCAATTGTAACTTTTTTCTGAAAACAAGACAATTTTTACTCATCTAGAAAATCCTTGATTTAAGAATTTAAGAAGACAAAAAAAAAAAACTAAGTAAGAAAAGCATTTTTTTGCTGTGAAATAATTACAAAATTATGTTTTATTTACAAAATTCAAAAACATATTTTATTGCAGTGCATACTGTTACACAAAGCTTTTTTTGATAGAAATATTGCATTTAGCAACAAAAATGATTTTTTTTAAATACATTTTTCTAATCTAATCTAATTTAAAGCATTACATTGTTAAAATCAAACCTGTGACACACTAATCGCTCACATATTGCACAAATGCATGAAATCAAGCTTGCAATCTAGAAGTCTTTGCATTCATGTAGTGTGTGTTTTGGACCTTCGAAGGCATTTGTTTATGTATGTTGGCAGCTTATGTGTTTTTAAACAGCTTGAATGTGTGTTTGAGTGTGAACGGCTAAAAGTGCCACAAAAGTCAGACTAAAGCTCAAATCCTCTCTGCTTTGTGTGAAAAGTGGAAGGCTGTCAAAAACAACCTTTTACACAGTCAGGAGTGACAGAGGCCTGACAGGGGGAACGTGTGTGTGTGTGTGTGTGTGTGTGTGTGTGTGTGTGTGTGTGTGTGTGTGTGTTGAACACATTTTGTGGTTTAAAGCTTAGGGGGATTTAAGGAAAGTGTGTTTTCAGGAAATTGTACGTTTATGGTTCCCCCTCCCTCTTGCTGTAGGTATTTGAGTTGGATTGGGGTTGTGAGCTGATGTTGGGCCAGACATCTGCCGCTCCTGCCTAAAGACACACTTCATCACATTCTCAGAGCTTCTGTCTTCTGCTTCAACTGCACAAACTTATAGCATCACTCTTGTAGAATTGTAGATTCAAGTTATTTTAATACATGAAAATGAAACAATTTGCGACCCTGGACCACAAAACCAGTCATAAGGGTCAATTTATGCATAAATAAATAAGCTTTCCATTGATGTATGGTTTGTTAGAATAGGATAATAGTTGGCTGATAGACAACTATTTGAAAAATCTGAAATCAGAGGGTGCAAAAAAATCTAAATATTAAGAAAATCACCTTTAAAGTTGTCCAAATGAAGTTCTTAGCAATGCACATTACTATTTAACAATTAGGTTTCAATATATTTATGGTAGGAAATGTACTAAATGTTTTCATGCAACATGATCTTTACTTAATATCCTAATGATTTTTTTGGTATAAAAGAAAAATGGATAATTTTGACCCATACAGTGTGTTTTTGGCTATTGCTACAAATATACCTTTGCTACTTAAGACTGGTTTTGTGGTCCAGAGTCACATTTAGTCTTTAGATTTTGTGTATTTAAACTGTTGCACACATGCATTTCAAGTTAAAGGTAATGTTTATGTTAAAACATAAAAATTTCATTAATTTGTTATTTTTTTTATTTGTTAACAAATTGCAATTTGTTAAATTGCAATCATTATTTGTTATTTTATTTGCATAATAAATGCATTTGATATATAGACCTATATACAAAATATATGCATTCTCATTGAAATAATATACACATATGCATAATATATGAGAGAAATCTGAGAAATGAGTTTGCAAACAAAATAATGGTGTTTAAATGTTGATTAATTATATTATGTCCATTTCAAAATTAAAATAATAAATGCATTTAATATATAGGCCTATATACATAATATATGTATTACAATTATCTAAAATAATGAGTGAAATACAAGAAATAATCCTAGTGACCTAAAAAAAACTTCCTAGTGAATAAAGTTGCTTTTCGGTATTAAATAAAAATGGATCATTTTGACCCATGCAATGTATTTTTGGCTATTGCTACGAATATACCTTTTCTACTTAATTTCATTGTAAACTCAATTATGAGATATAAACTCAGAATTGCAAGATATAAATCTCTGAATTCCAATGTAAACTCGGAATTGCAATAAATAAACTCAGAATTATGATGTAAACTCCAAATTATAAAAAAATAAACTCAGAATTGTGTCTTAAACTCAGAATTGCAAGATATGAACTCTGAATTGCGACGTAAACTCAGAATTGCGATAAATAAATTAAGAATTATGGTATAAACTCTGAATTGTGAGATATGAACTCTGAACTTTGAGATATAAACTCTGAATCAGATGTAAACTCAGAATTGCAAGCCATAAACTGTGAACTGCGACGTAAACTCAGAACTGCGATAAATAAACTCAGAATTATGATGTAAGCTCAGAATTGCGATGTAAACTCCTAATTATACGAAATAAAGTCAGAATTGCAAGATATAAACTCTGAATTGCAACGTAAACTCAGAATTATGAGATATAAATTCAGAATTTGTCGTAAACTCAGAATTGCAAAATATAAACTCTGAATTGCAACGTAAACTTAGAATTGTCGTAAATTCAAAATTATGAGATATAAACTCAGAATTGTGATGTAAACTCCGAATTATAAGAAATAAACTCAGAATTGCAAGATATGAACTCTGAATTGCGATAAATAAACTCAGAATTATGGTATAAACTCTGAATTGTGAGATATAAACTCAGAATTGGATGTAAACTCAGAATTGCAGGACATAAACTGTGAACTGCGACGTAAACTCAGAACTGTGATAAATAAACTCAGAATTATGAGATATAAACTCAGAATTTTTATGTAAACTCCGAATTATAAGATATCAATTCTGAATTGCAACGTAAACTCAGAATTTGCGATACACTCAGAATTGTGATGCAAGCTCAAAATTGCGAGATATAAACTCAGAATTGTCATAAACTCAGAATTGCAAGATGTAAATTCTGAATTGCAACGTAAACTCAGAATTATGAGATATAAACTCAGAATTTGTCGTAAACTCAGAATTGCAAAATGTAAACTCTGAATTGCAGCGTAAACTCAGAATTATTAGATATAAACTCAGAATTTGTCGTAAACTCAGAATTGTCGTAAACTCAGAATTGAGATATAAACTCTGAATATTGCGATGCAAACTCAAAATTGCGAGACATAAACTCTGAATTGTGTCGTAAACTCAGAATTGAGATATAAACTCTGAATATTGCGATGCAAACTCAAAATTGCGAGACATAAACTCTGAATTGCAACGTAAACTCAGAATTATGAGATATAAACACAGAATTTGTCGTAAACTCAGAATTGAGATATAAACTCTGAATATTGCGATGCAAACTCAAAATTGCGAGACATAAACTCTGAATTGTGTCGTAAACTCAGAATTGCAATATAAACTATATGCATAATATATGCATTAAAATTATGTTAAATAATGAGCTGCTTCTGAAATGACTTTCAGCTGAGGTCACTGAGCTCTCTCATTTTTTAAACCCTTCATACTCGCATAACATTATAGCTAGTCTTTAGAAGTTGACAAAACTAACTGTATATATGCATTTAATCAGTGAAATGAAGATACATATTGTGTTAACGTGGTGGTAAGATGGTAGTTTAATAGTGTTAGAGGTGAAGGTAAAATCAGGACAGCACGGAGCAGATGCGTGATTGTTTGTTTGCGGTTGCGTGTGTTTAGAGTCGCACAAACTCGTGTTTGGGTTCACATCTGTGTTCACATCTGTGTGCGTGTGCAAGTTATCCTGCATTTCTGTTTGTGTTCAGCTCGGGTTGTTTATGCGGCTGAGAGATGAGAGCCAAGCCTCATCTAAATTTGACCCAAATCGTTCCCGGCGCATGCGCAGTCACAGAATCTCGCATCGTTGATGTGGAGCACCGATACTCTCGGACGGCCCGAGAGCGGATACGGTTTCATCGGGCATCACGGGAGTCTCTTTCTGCTTCGACTGATTCAATTAAACACTGTAAATAATTGAAGCGATGGTGAAACAGAAGTACGGCCTCATGGGATGCGCATGACATCATTGGTTAAAGCAAGGGGAAATGGATATGGCTGTGAGCGGAGACTGAAGCTCCTGTGTTTGTGTTCAGTCATTGAAGTCCTCTCCTTTGAAAACACACTACATCCCACGTTTGATTGCTTGAGGCGGCCTGTGAACGGATTTAAACGTGATGATAAAATGTCAAGAAAAAAAGAAAGAAAACTAATCTTGGTCTGAGCTCAGAACCGATAATTAAGAATTTGAGAATTATATTAGAATCAGATTTTAAAATTAAAATTCAGAATTGCGATGTAAACTCAGAATTGCGAGATAAATTTAAAATTGCGAGATAAAACCTCAGAATAGCAATATATAAACTCAAGAGTTGGGATATAAACTTAAAATTGCGAGATAAAAACTTAGAATTACGAAATATAAACTCAGAATTACGAGATATAATATCAGAATTGCAAGAAATAAACTCAGAATTACAAGATATAAACTCAGAATTATGAGACATAAACTCAGAATTGCAAGATAAAAACTCAGGATTGGGAGATATAAACTCAGAATTATGAAATATAAACTGAGAATTACAAGATATAAACTCAGAATTACAAGATATAAACTCAGGATTGGGAGATATAAACTCAGAATTACAAGATATAAACTCAGAATTGCAAAATATAAACTCAGAATTATGAAATATAAACTCAGAATTACAAGATATAAACTCAGAATTACAAGATATAAACTCAGAATTATGAGATATAAACTCAGAATTGCAAAATATAAACTCAGAATTATGAAATATAAACTCAGAATTACAAGATATAAACTCAGAATTACAAGATATAAACTCAGGATTGGGAGATATAAACTCAGAATTATGAAATATAAACTCAGAATTACAAGATATAAACTCAGAATTACAAGATATAAACTCAGGATTGGGAGATATAAACTCAGAATTATGAAATATAAACTCAGAATTACAAGATATAAACTCAGAATTACAAGATATAAACTCAGGATTTGGAGATATAAACTCAGAATTTGAGATATAAACTCAGAATTATGAGATATAAACTCAGAATTGCAAGATATAAACTCAGAATTATGAGATATAAACTCAGAATTATGAGATATAAACTCAGAATTATGAGATATAAACTCAGAATTGCAAGATATAAACTCAGAATTACAAGATATAAACTCAGAATTGCAAGATATAAACTCAGAATTATGAGATATAAACTCAGAATTATGAGATATAAACTCAGAATTGTGAGATATAAACTCAGAATTATGAGATATAAACTCAGAATTGCAAGATATAAACTCAGAATTACAAGATATAAACTCAGGATTGGGAGATATAAACTCAGAATTATGAAATATAAACTCAGAATTGCAAGATATAAACTCAGAATTACAAGATATAAACTCAGGATTGGGAGATATAAACTCAGAATTATGAAATATAAACTCAGAATTACAAGATATAAACTCAGAATTACAAGATATAAACTCAGAATTACAAGATATAAACTCAGGATTGGGAGATATAAACTCAGAATTATGAAATATAAACTCAGAATTACAAGATATAAACTCAGAATTACAAGATATAAACTCAGGATTGGGAGATATAAACTCAGAATTTGAGATATAAACTCAGAATTATGAGATATAAACTCAGAATTGCAAGATATAAACTCAGAATTATGAGATATAAACTCAGAATTATGAGATATAAACTCAGAATTATGAGATATAAACTCAGAATTATGAGATATAAACTCAGAATTGCAAGATATAAACTCAGAATTATGAGATATATACTTGGAATTGCAAGATAAAAACTCAGACTTATGAGATATAAACTCCGAATTTGAGATATATACTTGGAATTGCAAGATATAAACTCAGACTTATGAGATATAAACTCAGAATTTGAGATATATACTTGGAATTGCAAGATATAAACTCAGAATTATGAGATATAAACTCAGAATTGCAAGATATAAACTCATAATTATGAGATATAAACTCAGAATTGCAAGATATAAACTCAGAATTAAAAGATGCAAGAAATGCAAGAAAGTCAGACTTGTGAGTTTATATCTCGCATTTCAGATTTTTTTTCCTCAGAATTAAACAAAGAAAGTCCACATTATGAGATAAAAAGTCGTAATAGCTTATTTATGTTTTTATTCTGTGGCAAAATCAGGCTTCAGTAGAAATGGGACAATTTTTGTTGCAAACAGTTTCACTGGAGATGAAGGACGCAGCAGCTTCAACACATTCGGTGAAGGTTGCGACGCTCATGACTTCCAAACACCTCCGATCATGTGATGCTCCGCTGACAGTGGCTGGACCCCGTTCACGCCTCAGAAACCACTCGGGTTTCCTTCATCTTCTGTCTGACCTCATTTTCTTCCAGATGACTTTGTGTTATCCTTTATTTTTCCTTCTCTCTTGTTCACATGATCTCAATAAAGCGGGTCAGAGGTCAGAGACGGCATTCCAGAGAATCACATTCAGCTCTCGGATCAGCGTTACTGCAACTACTCATTAAAGGTGGAAATATTTTTATAATTATATATATTAATATTTATAAAGATAAAAAATATTTTTATTTTATATGAAATGTTATGTAGACATAAATATGTGTGTGTAGTTATATATCAAACAATGCATCATATAATACTACTCTTTTAAGGTGGAAATATTTTTATAAATAATATTAATAACTAATTAGTAACTAAGAATTACACAAGATTAAGTCTGGATTCAGAATATCCAAGAAGAGATGATACCAACCCCTCAGAGGACCGCTGAAGATGCCAGCCTTGAAACAACATACAGCACTACACAAATTTTCTACAAGTTTGATTGCAACGCATAATCACTACACCATTATTATTTTCAATACTTACATCATGTGTACATCAACTTAACATACAGTAATCACCACTAACAAGCTACTAAATATATTGTAGTAGCCTTCATTTTTGTACAGCTGCTTTGCAATGATTTGTATTGTGAAAAGCGCTATACAAATAAACTTGAATTGAAATTGAATTGTGTGTGTGTGTGTGTGTGTGTGTGTGTGTGTGTCACATAATTTTTTATATATATGATGTATTGCTCGATATACATCTATTGCACAGTGTCCATTTTCACCTCTGTAAATGCTGCCCATGTGCATTAGCTATTAGCCAGATGCATTAGCTACAACCATATATATATATATATATATATATATATATATATATATATATATATATAGAATATATAGAATATATAGTCATTCTATATATATCTATGGCTACAACTGTCTACGTTAATGGCGCCAGGCTAAACTTCCGCTTTCAATTCACACGAAGATTGCCGATGTTCGCCGTCAGAAACACGTGAGGAGTTTGACTCTGGAGGTCCGTGAGAGTCTGAAACGATGATTTACTGTCCCACATCACGGAAACACACACACAGGCCTCCTCTGAAGTCATCTTGTGCAAAACAGAGCCTTCGACACTCTCTGAATGAAACCTGATATCAGACTCGAGTCAGACAGAAAGACACATTTATTCTGTCAGGGGTTTATTTTGCTGGATCAACACTGCCCCCTACAGACCGCTGTTCATGTGATGTCTGACTTTGAAAAAACTGGTTTCTCTTTAAATATGAAGAGATCAAACAACAGAGTTCATCTAAATTTGACAAAAAGTTTATTGATGCAATTATAAGTCAGACCTTGAAGTGAGTTGCTGTTTTTGTCTCTTCTGAGGAACATTCATTCACTTGTTTGACAATGAACCGCACATTTAGGTCTGATTTTTTTAACGTTCATCTGATCTTTCTTTTTGTTTTCAAGATTCTTTGGATTGTTTGACTTCTCAAAAGATAGGAAAATACTTTATTGATTTGTGTTTCCTGCTAGCTAAATTTCTAAATCTGGCTCTAAACCTATTTTGTCTTAATTCAAAGTTGATCTAAACAAGTACATGGAAACTATCCAAAGTTCTGTTCATCGTAAAGCAGTAAAAAACTGCATCTATATAATAAATGTATTACTTTTCAACATGGTTACTATGGCTAAAATTAACTATGGTTCTGCTACATTAAACAAAGTTTAAGCACGGTTTTTGTAGTGGTTATTAAAAATAAATTTACTACACTTTTACTATATTAAACTATGTTTGATTTCTTTCCTTTTTCCCTTTGTTTTGTTTTTACAGCTGTACTGCCTTAGTGGATTGATGTTTAGTTCTGTTTAATAAAAAGGAAAAAGAAATAAAAAACAAAGATTCATGATTCATGATCCATGTCCGATTCATGACGAAGTTCCGATCTAAATCAAATGATTCGCAAACTCATTCCGAAGTTCCTATCTGAATTAAAAGATTATAAAACCTGCTCCGAAGTTTCGATCTGAATCAAATGATTCTCAAACTGGCTCAGAAGTTTCTATGTAAATCAATTGATTCGCGATTCGCGTCCGAAGCTTCTAAATGAATAAAATGACTCGCAAACCCGTTGGAAGTTTCGATTTGAATTAAATGATTCGCGAAGCCGCTCCGAAGCTCCTGTATAAATTAAATGATTTGCAAACCCGATCTGAATCAAATGATTCACAAACCAGTTACGAATTTCTTTCTAAATAAAATGATTTGTGATCCACGTCTGAAGTTCCTATATGAATTAAATAATTTGCACACCTGCTCTGAAGTTTCGATCTGAATTAAATGATTCGCGATTCGCACCCGAAGCTCCTATATGATTCACAAACCCGCTCCGAAGTTCAGATCTAAATCAAACGATTCACGATCCACGCTCTGAGTTTCCTATATAAATTAAATGATTCGCAAACCCTGCTCAGATTTTGGTCTGAATCAAATGATTCGCGAACCCACTCTGAAGTTCTGATCTAAATTAAAGAATTTGCGATTTGAGGTTCCGATGTGAATCAAAAGATTCGCGAACCCGCTCCGAAGTCCCAAATCAAATGATTCGCGATACGCGATCCGATTGGAGAGCTTCGAAACAGTGAATCATTTTGGGATTCGGAGTTTTGAAAAGCTAACAGCTATCATTATACGTGCTTTTTAAAATCGAAAGAAACGATGTCGAAATTCGAAAATGAATGGCTGGTTAGATCTACTTCTTTGCTAGTGAATCGCTTGAACTAACTGATCGTAGTCACGAGTTTGAATCAATAGGAGCGGTTCCAGCGTAAATGACTCCCTCAATTGAATCGGTTCATCTGTTCATCCGCTTTTCGCGTCGTCAGCCATGTTTATACAACACTGTCAGGCTTAGCTCGCTAGTTTTATGACATTGACTGAAATAACCTTAAAAAGTATGATGTTTACAAATAAAATATCCATATTTCAACTCCAAAGATAACATCCAACACAAATCTACGAACAGTGAGGTGAGGTAAGCGGTTTACTGCTAACTAGTTACTGACAACACTTATTAATATGACAAGCTGCAGATTAAAATACATATTGGATAGAAACATTGTGCATTATAATGAAGTTTGTTAGTTCACTATATTTGAAATAGTTTGAGCTGCAGTTCAGTAGGAAATCAGCTGAAAGCATAACATTAAAGTCAATGTTACATTTATCAGTATATGTTTAATAAATATTTAAGAACTGATTGTTGTATGTGATTGTATTAGTCTATATAGAGTGACAGTCAATGTAAAAAGAGCACAAAAAAAGCATAATGATGTTTTAAACACATTGGCTATCTTATATGTTAAGTTCTCAGGTAACATCAATGGTATGATTTATTTCAGATGTGGCAGAAATGACAACAACAGTGGTTACATACACATATATTGAATTGTTTGATCAAAATTATTGCTAGGGACAATTTATTAGTGGCTGGATATTGTTAGGGACACGTCATCGCTACTGACATAAATGTGACACCTGCATATGATATAATACATGCATTTTTTTGTCTGTTTTTCCCTGCAGGTCATCATTGTTTATCACATCTAGTGAAACACCCCACTGTGATCCGTTACTTCATGAACCCAACTGGACACTTCAGATCCAGACAACCTGTCAGAAGAGAAGGTAAAGCCAAATGTCTCATGTGTATGGATTTATAATCACATTGAGGACACAAAAACGTTTAGCACACTTGATGATGATGATGATGATGATGATCACTTTCTTTTCCTTAATGATGTTGTTTTCTAATTGTGAAGTGAAACGCCCCATAACACATTATAGACGTCAGGAAGCACTTAAAGCAGAAGCTGATGGAGCGTTTACATCATCCGCACACAACGTCTCATTTAAGCCCCAGTCCCATTAAAGAGTCATGTACGGACCTCCAGGGACGGTTATGAAATATTCATTCATCTGTGCATGAGATTCATGTTATAAGAATGTATCTGTGGTCACCTGACCTGCTCTCTGAGGCATGCTGGGAGAGCTGATGTCACTACGTTTCCTGAAGTGTACGAGTGAATTATTAATGTGTCCTGCTGTCCTACGCTTTGAACATGAGCTGCTGTGATTCGGTCAAGGTCAGAGGTCACTGAGATGCTGTTTGTTTCTTATGATAATGAAAAAAAAATTGGTGTAGAAACAGTTTTCAGTCAATAATTACTAGTAAGTTTCACAAATCATTTCCAAAAATGCAATATTGAAGAAAAAATATTAAAATAGTATTTTCTTGTAAAACATTGCAATTTGAAAAGTATATACACTACCAGTCAAAAGTTTTTGAACAGTAAGATTTAATGTTTTTAAAGAAATCTCTTCTGCTCACCAAGCCTGCATTTATTTGATCCAAAGTACAGCAAAAAATAAAAAAAAATATTTTTACTATTTAAAATTACTGCTTTCTATTTGAATATATTTTAAAATGTAATTTATTCCTGTGATTTCAAAGCTTAATTTTTAGCATTATTACTCATATGATCCTTCAGAAATCATTCTAATATTGTGATTTGCTGCTCAAATTTTTTCTTTTCAGGTTTCTGATGAACAGAAAGTTCAGAAGAACAGCATTTTTCTGAAATAGAAATATTTTGTAACATTATATATGTCTTTATCATCACTTTTGATCAATTTAAAGCATCCTTGCAAAATAAAACTATTCATTTCTATAATTTCCTCCCCCTCTTTTAAATGGTATAGAAGCTTTTTATTTCAGATAAATGCTGATCTTTGGATCTTTCTATTCATCAAACAGTCCGGAAAAAAAATTAATATTGATAATAATAAAATCAGCATATTAGATTGATTTCTGCAGCATCTTTATTATCACTTTTAATCGATTGAAAGCATCCTGCCTAAATAAAAATATACTGACTCCAAGCTTTTGAATGGTATAGTGAATAATGTTGCAAAAGCTTTTTATTTCAGATAAAGGCTGATCTTTTGGATCTTTCTATTCATCAAAAAAAAAGAAAAAAAAAGAAAATTATATATATATATATATATAGTTTTTTTTAAAATTCATACTTTTATGTAACAATGATGCTTTAAATTGATCAAAAGTGAGATGATAAAGACTTTTAAAATGTTTTAAAAGATTTCTATACTAGATAAATGCTGTTCTTCTGAACTTTTTCAGCAAAGAAACTTGAAAAAATTCAGCTTTGCTCACAGAAATAAATTACATTGTAAAATATATTCAAATAGAACGCAGTTATTTTGAATAGTAAAAATATTTCACAATATTACAGCTTTTGCTGAACTTTGGATCAAATAAATGCAGGCTTGGTGAGCAGAAGAGACTTCTTTAAAAAAACATTAAAATTAAAATCTTATGCACATCATTAAATCTAATGCAGATATGAATGAGGTTTAAGTGTTTTAGCAGATGATGAAATCACAGCAAACGGCTTTTGAATGGCATGAGGAGATTAAATGCTTAAGACTTTTGGATGATCCTTTCCTTTAAAGTCACATAAAGGCGTCAGGACTCTGGTTTTGGGTCTCTCCGGACACAATGAAGCGTTTGTTTCCATCCTAGACCACCAGGGCCCCTCACCTGTTCAAGAGGAAGAGAGCAGATGAAGAGATGAAGCAGCCCAGAAAATGTACTTGAGAGCTGATTTTATATTGATTGATAAAATTCCTTTAGAAGAGATTATGAACAGATGTAAATGAGTCGGTGTCTCGTAGTCAGAGTGTATTGTGAAGTTCAATTCTTGTTCAGGTCCAGAAGTTCAGAGGATCTTAGTGAGGTCTGCAGAAGAACGACAAGCTTCGTTAATTTTAGCGTCTGGATCTCAGAGCTGCTGTTAATGAGCATGAGGCATTAACCAGACAAACTACACACAGTCTCTACAAAGACCTTCAGCAGATTCAATCAACAAAGGTCAACATTCACAACAACACACTATCTAAACATCTATCTGTCTATCTCTATCTATCTATCTATCTATCTATCTATCTATCTATCTATCTATCTATCTATCTCTATATCACTATCTATCTATCTATCTATCTCTATCTATCTATCCCTATATCACTATCTATCTATCTATCTATCTATCTATCTATCTATCTATCTATCTATCTATATCTCTATCTATCTATCTATCTATCTATCTATCTATCTATCTATCTATCTATCTATCTATATATCTCTATCTATCTATCTATCTATCTATCTATCTATATATC
>NC_133380.1:2559181-2564181 GCF_049309525.1 Garra rufa | reverse complement strand
TTTGATCACAGGAAATAAATTATATTTTAAGGTATATTAAAATAAAAAAACATTATTTTATATTATAATAACGTTTTGCAATTTTACTGTTTTTTTCTGTGTTTTTAATCAAATGAACATGAACACTCGAATGAACACTTAATGAGCATAAGCGACTTCTTTAAAAAACATAAATCTTACTGATTCCAAACTTTTGAGCAGTATCTATCTAGAGATGCTGTGTTGGCAAACGTTAAAATGTTGCTGAAAGATTTTAACGTGCAAGCGACACAGTTGTTGTAAAGTAGCAAACACTTTTCACAGGGAAACGCATGGCTCAGATGTAATCACTGCGTGAAGAGACCATCATACTAATCTACATCCTCCAGGCATCCGCAATAATCCACCATGAAATGAACAGCTAAATAATCCTCATTACCAGAATGAGACTCCCAAATTAAATTGACCCTTTCTGCTGCTACAAAGTGAATTCACTCCTAAATCTTTAAATATGCCCACAGGTCAAACTCTAGCTGCTGGAGAATGAAGCTCAGGAGCCGTTCGCAGCACAAGAGCGCCACCTGCAGGCTGACGCTTTAAGCTGAGAACTGGTAAAATACTACAGAATGATGCTTTAGTTATTATCGCTAGGACACATTTAGTAATACCCAGTGATCCTTACCAAATTTCAGCATAATGCACTAAAACTACTAAAACATTGCATGCATTTCTCAAATCAACTCTTTACTGCAGTATACAGTATGTTAGTTCTTAGGCTTTTTCCAAGGTCAAATGCAAGCACTTTTGAGCAGCATTTTAATACCAAGTACTCAATTTAAGCTTGTAGAATTTTAAATGTGAACTTACAAGTATATTTTACTTGGAATTGTTTTGTTATTTTTAGTAAATATCAAAGTCATGATGATCCCCTTGTTCTCATCATGCACTTGGGCATGAATAATTGCTGTTTTCGAGATGTATTTACACTGTTTTATGGTTGCTTTTGCTGTTAGGTTAAGTAACTTGCTGTTTTGTAACATCTAGAGTGAATTTTATATTCAAAATGACCCATTCATACTCAAAAACTACACTGTAAAAAGTTTTCACCAGTTTCAACTTAAAAACTTAAGTTTAGCAGCTGCCATAAAGGGATGGTTCGGAGTAGATTTGACTACATTGCTATGCACTCCGAAGCCCATCTAAATGCCCCATGTGAAGTTTTTTTTACCTTTACTTGCACGTTTAGTGGTGCAATTTACGAGATACATCACATGTACCATGTACGGCTGTAGCAAGCCATTCGACAAGCTCAAATATCTCCGTCAATGTTCGACTAAGGTAAAAAAAAAACTTCGGATGGGGCATTTAGATGGGCTTCGGAGTGCATAGCAATGTAGTCAATTTTTTTTACGTTTTTAAGTTAAATCAGCTTAAAACTACAAGTTATTTTAACTTCTTACAATAAAAATGAGTTGATATAACTTGTGAGCTTAAATGACTTTAGTTGATTCAACTTAAAATCTTAAGGCAGCTGCTTAACATACGTTTTTAAGTTGAAACTGGTGAAAACTTTTTACAGTGTATTTACTGATTGTTACCGTCTCTGTGTTCATTTGGTCAGTAATTACATTGAACCACATGCTGTAATGTCTTTTTTTTTCAGTGCTATGATGTTTGAGTAAAGTTTACAAACCGTGGCTGAGTGAATTGTACTTGTGGACTGCAGAGTAAACTTACAATAATTAAGTAGAAATTACTCATCAAACTCTAAATACATTAAATTGACTTATTTCCTTTGCTAATTTTACTTAACTTAGTTAAGTAGATTTTACTCAATTCCATACTTAAATTTTACTTAAATGTGCATGCAAAAACTTGCAAAATAAAAATTCAGTGTAGGAAGTTAATACCACACTGAAAGTGGTTTAATTTATATGTAGGCCAATATATTTGACATTTAATTTAAATCAAATCAACGCAATGTTTTGTCGTCAGTTTGATTTGTATATTTGACTTGTTTTTTTTATGTTCTTTCAACATCATTTGCCCACTGGGAAACTTCACAAGCACCTTACAGCTGTGGTACTTATTTATATACATGTGTGACCCTGGACCACAAAACCAGTCATAAGTGTCAAGCTGAAATTGAGATTTATACATCATCTGAATGGTGAATAAATAAGTGTTCCATTGATGTATGGTAAAAAATAGGACAATATTTATGATTCAACTATTTGAAAATCTGGAATCTGAGGGTGCAAAAAAATCTAAATATTGAGAAAATCGCCTTTAAAGCTGTACAGAGTGTTGTGTGAAGTTCTTAGCAATGCATTTTACTAATCAAAAATTACATTTTGATATATTTACAGTAGGAAATTTACAAAAGATCTTCATGGAACATGATCTTTACTTAATAGCCTAATCATTTTTGGCAGAAAAATCTATCATTTCGACCATTTCTACAAATATACTCATGCTACTTATGACTGGTTTTAAGACACAGGACTATTTCCAGATCATAAATTTATGGGTTTAGTTAAAATCAGTCTCAGCCAATGGACTAAAACATACACCATTTCGGTAGTGACATGAAAAATGCGGGAAAGTTTCATAATACAAAGAAAATAAATATTTTTGAACTTTTTTTAAAAGAATCAAAAAGATACTTTTAAAAACAGCAATGAAATTTTCATAAGTTGTAATTTAGTGGTTAGGGTTCAGGACAGCCACCTCAAAATCAAAAGTACCCAATAAATTCTAATATATCTATATTAGGCTTACTAATATTTTAAATATTGTGGGTTTCAATCGAGCTTAATAAACATTCGAATACTTAATGTGATTTTTGGTTGTAGGACAGCAGTTTGCTGGATGTTTTTGTGGCTAATAAAGAAAATAATTAATGTAATTTAAAAGATGTAGTCATTTAGTAATTTTTTTTTGCCAAAGTGGTGATCCACAGCAGCACACATGGATTCTATTGTGCATTGATTAGTGTTGATAAAAGTAATGCAAGTACTGAGAAATGAGTCCTAAAAAGTTCAAATACATATTTTTTTTTAATTTTCCACAGTGGTATAATATTAAAAGAATAAAAATTACATCAGTTAGAATTTAATTGCTTTAATATTTAATTTTTATGAATGCAAAAATCTGTTTCACATTACTAAATTATATACACTAATATTATGACATTCTGTGAATACAAAACTAAAAAAAAAAAAAACACTCTAGATGATTTCACATTTAAAGTACATAAATCAATTTTCTTATTGTATTAATCTAATATGTATTTTTATAATTGTGGAAATCTACACTATATATTGATTTCACCATATTAAGTTTCACATTTACAGTCATTTTTTTTTTTTTAAGAATCACAATTAAAAAAAAGTTACATTTTATAATCTTAAATATTTAGCTGGAGGTTTTTGTGGCCACAAAAGCCCACATAGATTGTGGTGCATTGATTAGTTTAGGATAAAGTAATGCAAGGATTGAAAATTAAATTAAAAGTATACGTTCTATATTTTTGCACCACCTATTAATGCAACGGAGGAAAAAATATAAAAATAAAATAAACCCAAATGCAAGAGTGTGCAGCATCAAACATGAACAATATCCTTTATTTTTTTCACCACATGATTAACCAGTGAAAGACTGACATTGTTTTATTAGTCAGGCATATGTGAGGACGCTCCTGCAGCACACGAATGAACAGACGTCTCCCTCTAGTGACCAATGCACGAATTAAAGACATTTTATTACTCCATTAAAACATACAATAGAAAACAATAGTATATCTAAAACGCTGACATTATATACAAAAGACTTAAATACTTAATCACAGTTCAGTGAAGTAATTGAGACCTCTTGGACCCGCCAAACCCCCCTCCGACGGCCTCCGGACACGTCACCTGTTACTACCGTGTCCGAACATCTCCTGCGAGGCGTACGTCATGTAGAGGAAGCCGTCTTCGTCTTTATGGTCCTTGTAGAGCTGAGCCATGGTCAGAGACATGCTGGCGATGCCGGAGTTATTGATCAGCAGGTAGAAAGCTTGGTTGGGCATCAGGGTCATTCGATTCCTGACAAATCAGAGCAGACACGAGGAAAAGTCACAGCGTGAGAAAGCGCTTAAATCCAGCCAGGTGACGATCAGCTGATGTCGAGAGAGCCATGGCAGATTTTCAGGACTGTACTACAAATACTAGTGTGGTATGAGAAACGCAAGAAGGTACTTATAACCAGAATTGTAGGCTTTATCATCTACCATTGTACAAGTCTAAATAATCCATTAGTCTTATGCCATGAAGATTTTGTACATTTCCTACCATAAACATCAAAACTTCATTTTTGATTAGTGATATGCATTGCTAAGAACTTCATTTGGACAACTTTAAAGGTGATTGTCAATATTTCGATTTTTGCACCCTCAGATTTTTCAAATAGTTGTGTCTAAATATTGTCCTATCCTAACATACATCAATGGAAAGCTTATTTATTGAGCTTTCAGACTACGTATACATCTTAATTTTAAGAATGATTATGACTTTGTTTTGTGGACCATACACAAGTTTTGAAGATCAACATTTATAAATTATATTCACTTGCTGTACATTTATGACATTCTATTAATGTGCAATTGTATTAAAACACTTGATTTTTTTTTTAAATACACTTAGACATTTGTATAATAGCGATACAATAAAAAATTTAATTTCTTAGAATTTAACTATTAATATTTAATTATTCTTATGAATACAAAACAGTCCAAGTTTCACATTCCTAAATTATATACACTATTTTGGCATTCTATGAATGCAAAACTGTATTAAAAATTGATATATATATATATATATATATTTTCACATTTATAGAACAATACACTACATTTATAGATTGTCATTAATTTTACATTTATAGTATTTTAATAAATTAAATATTTTTATAATAATAAATGATAATATTTAATTTATGAACGTAAAAATTGTAATATATAAAAACCAATACACTTTTAG
>NC_133380.1:2530616-2558681 GCF_049309525.1 Garra rufa | reverse complement strand
GAAAATATAAAAATGAAAACTAATTTAATTAATACTAAATATAAGTACAAATATTTTTAGATGTTAATAAAACTAATTAAACTAACAAAAGTGCATGAAAAAGATAAAACAATAATGGAACATGGAAAATATTAAAATTAAAACTAATTCAAAAAGTTAATAAAAAATAAGTCAAACTATATAGATGTTACAAAATATAAAAATTACAAACTTTAATGAAAAACTGAAAATTTTAAAATGAAAACAAATTCAAAATATTACTAAAAATTAGTAAAAGCCATATAGATGTTAATAAAAGTGACAAAAGCGCATGAAAAAACTAAAATTTTAATAGACCATGGAAAATATTAAAATGAAAACAAATTCAAAATAATAGTAAAAATAAGTCAAACTATATAGATGTTACAAGTATTAAAATGACAAACTTTAATGACAAAAGGAAAATTTAAAAATGAAAACAAATTCAAAATATTACTAAAAATATTTTTAGATGTTAATAAAACTAATAGAAGTGACAAGCGCATGAAAAAACTAAAACTTTAACGGAACATGGAAAATATTAAAATTAAAACTAATTCAAAATGTTAATAAAAAATAAGTCAAACTATAGGCCTATAGATGTCACAAAATATAAAAATGACAAACCTTAATGAAAAAGGAAAATTTAAAAATGAAAACAAATTCAAAATATTACTAAAAATAAGTAAAAACTATATAGATGTTAATAAAAGTGACAAAAGCGCATGAAAAAACTAAAACTTCAATAGAACATGGAAAATATGAAAATTAAAACTAATTCAAAATAATAGTAAAAATAAGTCAAACTATATAGATGTTACAAAATATAAAAATGACAAACTTTACTGAAAAACGGAAAATTAAAAAATGAAAACAAATTCAAAATATTACTAAAAATAAGTAAAAATATTTTTAGATGTTAATAAAACTAATAAAAATGACAAAAGCGCAAGAAAAAAAATAAAATTTTGATAGAACATGGAAAATATTAAAATTAAAACTAATTCAAAAAGTAAAAAAAAAAAAAGTCAAACTATATAGATGTTACAAAATATAAAAATGAATGACAAACCTTAATGAAAAGGAAAATTTAAAAATGAAAACAAATTCAAAATATTACTAAAAATAAGTAAAAACTATATAGATGTTAATAAAAATGACAAAAGCACATGAAAAAACTAAAACTTTAATAGAACATGGAAAATATAAAAATTAAAACTAGTTCAAAATAATAGTAAAAATAAGTCAAACTATACAGATGTTACAAAATATGCCACTGAGTGCCACAATGCCACTGAGACTCAAACGAGCTGCCGTCAAACAGTGAGTCAAAATCTTAAAAGAAGTCTCTTCTGCTCACCAAGGCTGAATTTGTTTGTTAAAAAATATTGCAAAAATTTTAAAATATTACCATTCAAAAGGTCTATTTTCTATATGAACCTATGCTAAAATGTAATTTATTTCAGTGAGCAAATCCGCATTTTCCTGAATGGCGAAGGAGGTGTGTCATGCAGCTGAGACCTGCTCACACTCTCATTGGCTGATTGGTCTAGTCTCCGCCCACTCCTCCTCCACCACCAATCAGAACGTCCGCTCACTCATCACTCTTAACTGCTGCTGCTTTAAAAGCTTTGTTGGTTCTTTAGAATGAGTTTGAGGTGATCAGATGTACAGTAGTCTTTCTCTGTATGTTTTTTCTCCCTGAGGTATAGTCATTTTTAATTTCCGCTGTGGGGTTTGTTGTTTTTAGAGTCTTTATTAGTTTGGGCCTCACGTGTGAATGTGTTTCTGGTATTTGCTGACTGCAGGAGAACCGGAGATCCATTATGAGTTGTTAGGAGTCTGAGTCAGCCTGTTTATAGTGGTTCCTGAATCAGTGACGTGTTTCTAATAGGTTGATGTAATTATCTTTAGCTAGAGCATCTTATGACATGCTCTAGAGACTCTGTCCACAGCTGAAGACTTATTTAAAGGGATAGTTCACCCACAAATTATATATATAAAACGTTACATTAAAAAAGTTTCTACTGTGTTTTGATATTTTTAGCATACAATAAATGTTTTCATACACTACCAATCAAAAGTTTTTTAACAGTAAGATTTTTTTGTTTTTTAAAGAACATTTATTTGATTTAAAGTACAGCAAAAACAGTAAAATTTTGAAATATTTTTACCTTTTAAAATAACTGTTTTCTATTTGAATGTATTTTAAAATGTAATTTATTTCTGTGATCAAAGCTGAATTTTTTTAGCATCATTACTCCAGTCCTCAGCGTCACATCATCCTTTAGAAATCATTCTAATTTGCTGCTCAGCAAACACTATTGTATTCATACATTTTTAAAACTTAATTAAATAGAGAAAAAAAAACAATTAAATATAAAATAATAAAAAAAGTAAAATAAAAAATTTATGAATATATATTTGTGTGAAAAGTAAACAGTAATTTAGATTTTTAAACTATCACAACAAAAATAATGAATAACTGAAAATATCAAAACATTAAAAACAATAAAAATGAATTCATTAATTTATTTTGATTTATATTAATTGCAATAACAATTCAAAATTAATTTTAATAAATTTAAATAAAAATGTAAAATAATATTTTAAATAAATACAGTAAGTAGGTAAAATGTTAGAAAAACTTTTACCAAAACATTTGTATGAACAGTAATTGGGGCTTTTACTGTTATAAATAGATAATATAAATAATGAAGAAATACAGTAAAAACAAAATGAATAAATGAACTTATTACAATTATTTTAATTAAATAAAAATGAAAATAATTAATTAAAAACAAAATAAAAAATAATTTAAAAAGTGAAAAAAAATTAAATGAAAAAAGGTAAAATAACATAAATATATGAATATGGAAAAAAACAATAATAAAAAATATACTAATTTATTAATTATTATTTATGTATAAAAAGTGAACAGTAATTTAGATTTTTCCAATATCGCAACAAAAATAATTAATAAATGAAAATAAAACATTAAATAGTAAAAAAAAATACAAATACCAAAAAACAACATATATATCATGTTTAAATATTTATAATAATAATAATTAATATTTCTTGAGCAGTAAATCATCCTATTAGAGTAATTTCTGAAGGATCATGTGACACTGAAGACTGCCGTAATGATGCTAAAAATTCAACTTTGATCACAAAAATAAATTACATTTCAAAATATATTCAAATAGAAACCAGTTACATAAAATCGTAAAAATATTTCACAATTTTACAGCTTTTGCCATACTTTGGATCAAATAAATGCATGCTTGGTGAGCAGAAGAGACTTTTTTTTACAAAAACATTAAAGATTTCATTCATCAAATCTTTATTGAATAGAGAGTTGAGAAGAGCAGCGTTTCTCAGAAATCTTGTGGCCTGCAGACGCTCCACCCTCCTCTTCTCAGACACAAGTGTAATTATTTTTACCCAAAGCTGCAGCTGTTTTTTTGCAAAAAGTCTGGCAAGTGCAGCGCAGCGCGGGAGTCCCGCCAGGAGACGGAGGCAACTGAAAAAATCCGCAATTACGACTGGAATAAAACACACCACGAGTTGAACGGCTGCCCAGGAACGTCCGACCAAAAGCCTTTATGGCAGCAGAGGCTGTATTTTCCATGAACCCAGAGCGGCCTGATGTCATCCAATGTGTTTTCAAGGAGGAACACGTAGTGGAACCTGGACGCCTGCGATGTAGGCCACGTCCAAGGGTGGGGTTTGCAGCCAAAGCCAGAAGGACGGAGGGCCAGAGCTCTTGTTTTGTGTTGTTTTTGGCCTGAGGACTCTATGAAGCCTCTGCGGTGCGGCTCTTGGCCCTCGGCGGTTTTAGCGCTTCTCTCTCTTCTAAATTTCTCTCTGTGGTCCAATCACGGCGTCCAGCACCTGGGTAATGGAAGCGGGGACTCGACACCTGCTCCCCGTTTCTGCTCGGATTCTCCGGCGCTGTCAGCTGTGAAGTTGAGAAGGTGTGAAAAAAGCCTGAATGTGTCAGAAACGGTGTGTGTGTGAGAGTGAATGTGTTTGTGACACGTTGGATTGCAGGAATAAAACTGGAAGTGAGGCGAGGTTTGTGTGTGTTCAGTAGGGGTAGCTGCTGCTGCATCACATGCACATGATAGAAATAACAGCAATAAAAGCATAAAGCATGGACGCTTTAATGCACAGTACATGGAAATCAACTATTTATTCATTATGTTTATGGCCTAAAAACTTTGTCACATTTTAACATTTGTGCATTCCTTAGAATTTGAACAATAGAGGTATTTTAAAGTAAAAATTTGTTTTTTCATATTGCAAAATTGTTTAAAAAAATTTTTTTGTTAGTGTTTATTAGTACTAGGTTTTTCCTTAATTTTTTCCTTAATTACAATTTTATTTTGAAGAACAAACATTTTATTAGGATTTATTAGTGTTAATATTTTTGTTACTTGCGTTATTTCAAAGAATAAAATAGTTTTTTTTAGTATTTAATAGTGTTAATATTTTCTTAATATTACAATAGTATTTTAAAGAATAAAATAGTTTGTTAGTATGTGCTAGTGTATTTTATTATTACAATATTATTTTACTTTTTTGTTAGTAATTTTTTTCTTAGTATTAAATTTTATTTTAAAGATTTTTTAAATTATTTTATTAGTATTTATTAATGTTAATATTTTGTTAATTGTACAATATTATTTTAAAGAATAAAATAGTTTATTTTGTTAGTGTTTATTCGTATTATCTTCCCTTAATGTTACAATTTTATTGTAAAGAAAAAACTTTATTATTTTACTAGTATTTATTAGTGTTATTATTTTGTTAATATTACAATAGTATTTTATAGAATAAACTAGTTTATTTTGTTAGTATTTATTAGTATTATTTTTCCTTAATATTACAATTCTATTCAAACAGTTTTTTAATTTTTTAGTAGTATTTATTAGTTTTAATATTTTTGTTAAAATTGCATTACTTTAAAGAATAACATAGTTTATTTTGTTGGTATTTATTTGTATTATTTTCCCTTAATATTAAAATTTTATTTCAAAGAAAAATATTTTTATTATTTTATTCATATTTATTAGTGTTACCATTTTGCGTTAATAATTACAATTGTTTTATAGAATAAAATTATTATTTTTTTTTTTTCAAAAGACTTTACATCTATTCAAGTTATACATTTTACCAGTCGCGCATTCCTTGGGATTTGAACAATGGTATTATTTTAAAATCAAAAAAATTGTATTAGTATTAATATTTTATCAACATTTCAATATTATTTTAAAGAAAATATTTTATTTTGTTTCTTTCACCATCCAATCATTGAATATTTTTTCCACACTGAACATGCTTTTTCCTCTAGAAGCCCATTTCCGCTAGGTAAGAAAAAATTAATGCCTTCAAAAGTCCAAATTATGACATACTTAAGTCATAATTACGAGATAAAAAGATGAAATTATGACATTAAAAGTTGTAATTACGAGATAAAAAGTCGAAATTATGATTTATAAAGTCGAATTTATGACATGCTCAAGTCATAATTACGAGGTAAACTTAATCACAAAATATGACTCGGGTGTATCTCATAATTTTTATCTCATAATTCCGACTTTAAAGTCATAATTTGGACTTTGTATCTCATAATTTCTACTTTTTTAAATGTTTTATATTTTAAAATCATAATTATGAGATACAAAATTAAAATTATGACTTTAAAAGTCGGAATTACGGAATAACGAGATAAAAAGTAGAAATGATGACTTATAAAATCGAAATTATGACGTACTTAAGTCATAATTATTAGATTAAAAATATCGAAATTATGACTTAAGTCATAATTATTAGATTAAAAATATCGAAATTATGATTTAAGTCATAATTATGAAATAAAAAGTTAAAAGTATCACTTACTAAATCCATATTATGACTTTAAAAGTCGAAATTATGACTTAAGTCATAATTACGAGATAAAAAGAAATAGTTGAAATTGTGACTTTAAAAAGCCGAAATTATGAGAAACAAAGATGAAATTATGATTTAAAAAAAAATCGAAATTATGAGATAAAAAGTAACAATTATGATTTACTAAATAAAAATTATGACTGAAAAAGTAGAAATTATGAGATAAAAAATCCCTTAATGTGGCTTAGTGGAGAGTGATAAAAAAGAAACGCATTTAGTATTCAAATTATTAAAAATATAAACTATGTGTACAGGCAACCAGGTGAACCCGAATTATAATTAATTAAATTGTAATTAATTCAAGTTAAATCGTTTCGAAATGTCCTGTTTATCATTACACCACTATCCTGTGTTTATAAAGTCACTTGTTAATTCATAATTTCGACTTTTTATCTTATAATTATGACTTTTGAAGTCATAGTTTCAATAGTAAGTCATATTTTTTACTTTTTCCCTCATAATTATGACTTAAGTATGTCATAATTTTGACTAAGGCATATTTTTTTCTTACCTGGTAGAAATGAGCTTCCATAGTTTCCCGTGCAAATACGTAACAAAAAAACTACAGAAAGTTAGTCCCTCTAGCGGTCGAACCATAAAACTACAAGTAACTCGCGGAGGAACATTGTTTTGATCGTTACGTGAGTTGTGCTTCGGCTCCGCGATTCGTCGCGGATAAATCTGATGTTTTGCAGCGTTCATCGTGATTACAAATGATCGTTTTTCATCACGAATTTCACTGAGGACATCAAAACTCTGCTAATAAGGACATATGGATATGTTAAACAAGTTTTATGATCAGGTAAGAACTTATATGCCACTGTTTTGACTTGTTGAAATCAGTTTTATCCACCTTATTTTTCAATGCAGATGTAAGCTGTTTTCTGCTAATGTGTGACTTCCGGTTCATAAACCGCCTTAAGGAAATAACGAAGAGAATAACAAAGTGGAGTAAACTTAAAATGCACTACAAACCACTGTGTTCACAATTAAGCTGACACAATAAAATAACATGGTAAGACAGCAGTTTGCAATATCAAGCAGAAAAACAAGCTAAAGATAGGCATAAAACACATTCAATTAACAAATGTAAGGTGGATAATAATGTTCCAAGACATAATGATGGCTTCACATCACATAAAGGTGGAAACTTTAACTTGACAATTGTATTTATAAGCAAATACACTAAAGCAGGCTAATGGTTACCAATGTAAACATTGTTTTGGGAAGCTAGCAACTGTGATTCTATGAAACTCAGATTATTTGTGTTTTATTGAGGGTGTGTCGCTTTCAAATCCTTTCAGTTTTTAGGTTCAGTTGTTTGGTCTCCAAGTGGTTTCCACTGTATATCCACCAGTAGTCTGACCTTCTTTCCCTTATTTACGAATATGACATAAACTCGCACGAATGACGGAAGTAGGCCTTTGCAGTTTTTCTGGGAAATCCGTCCCAGGCAACTCTAAAATATGAGTCAGTCTAGGCCTGCCATAGTGATTTAGGGTGAAACAAAACACAGTTTGGAAGATGTTCTTATGATGTACTTGCTTATTACATTATTTACATTTGATTAATTTCAACAAATGTGGTTCTTCATTTGCTTGGGTTTTGGCAACAAATGCTGCAGCGTCATTCTGTCTCAAATCAAGCAAATGTCAGAAACTTCCCTGGCTCAAATTTTTGATTTTGTTAATATTGTTTCTGAAGAAAGATAAACATGTATAGTGATGAAAGCCAAAATTTTAAATGTCATGGATGAATATTTACTGAGTAATTCACTATTTTGTAGAGGGGGGTCAAATGGCAATTTTCACTTGAGATTCAGAGTCAAATTACAGGGGGGTAAAAATGACTTTAGAAAGATGGCAGCATCATAATGTTACTTTTACACAGAGATTGGTAGCTCTATTGGTAAAATCTGTTGACTTTATCAATCTTTGTTACATTATGTGCCAATGGTGACCATTCAAAAAAATTTCCCCAAAATTTGCATGTCTGTATCTCAAGAAGTGTTAAAGATATCTTTATGTCCTTTTAGATATTCGGTCTTAACAAACCTTCCTTTTGGCATTTTTTTAAGGCCAATATGGTAATTTTCAATGGGTCAGTTTGAAAAAATAAGAGACTTTCTTTTCTTTTAAAGAGTAATGTAATGTCTGAAGAATAAATAATGTTGAAACTAGAGATGCATCTTTCTTTCTGTCAAAACAGCTGCATTGAACATATTTGTCTGAGTGCCACAAATAATTTTTTTCCAAAGTTTGCGTGCCTGTAACTCAAGAAATATTAAAGATATCACAATATGATTTTAGATTCTAGTTCTTAATAAACTTTTCTTTTGGAATGTTTATTTTCAAAGCCCTGCATCGTTCAGTCCCAAAGATATGGGGATCTCAATGAGGCTTCATGTCCAGATTGTTAAATATTAGCCATTTTCAGCACTTGAAAACCAAATGTTGGTGACTTTACATGCAGCTGGGACTGATTGTATTTAAAGTGAAATGTCTGAAGAATAAGCAATTCTGTTAAAAAATTGTATAGGACATACCTGTTTGAGTGACATAAGTATGTTTTCCCCAAAATTTGAGTGCCTGTAACTCAAAAAGTCTTAAAATGATTTTAGATTTTGGTTCCTAAGAAACTTTTCTTTTGGGATCTTCATTTTCAAGGCCCTGTATGGTTTAATCCGAGAGATACGGAGATCTCAGTGCAGCTCTATGTTCAAATTTAGTATCCTACCCATTCAGAAGCTGTTATAATAAACAAAATCCCTTCTTCCAAATATCCCTGAAACTGATTCAAATATAGAATCTGAAATATAAATGGACTATAAGGTAATATGCCTCAACTTGACCATTTCAGTGCATTTTTAACACTCAAACGTGTGCTATATGTATTGTTTTGGTAGGAAAACAAGATACAATTCTAATTTCAACATTATTTATTCTTCAGACATTGCTCTTTTAAATTAAACAAGTATTGGCTGTATACAAAGTGACCAAAATTGGTTTTCAACCACTGAAAATGGGTAAAATTCAACAATCTAAACACCGAGCCTAAATGAGGTCCCCATATCGCTGGGACTGAACGATGTAAGGCCTTGGAAATTAAGATTCTGAAAGAAAAGTTCATTAAGAACTAGAATCTAAAATCAGATTGTGATATCTTTGATACTTTTTGAGTTACAAGCATGAAAACTTTGGAAAAAGAATATTTACGGCACTCAGACAGGTATGTTTAATGCAGTTGTTTTGTCGGAAGGAACCGAGATACAGCTCTAGTTTCAACATTATTTGTTTTTCAGACATTCCTCTTTAATGGTTTTTAATTTACACTGAAAATGTGTACAATTTAATGATTTACCCCTGGAGCCATATTTAAACTCCAATATCTCTGGAACAGAACCATGCAGGGCCTTAAAAATAAAATTGGCAAAAGGAAAGTTTGATAAGATCCAATTTCTAAAAGGGCATTCAAATATATTTAATAATTATTGAGATACAGACATGCAAACTTTTGAGTAAAAATTTTAAAAGTGCCGTTCCCCCATTTTTGAATGGTCACCATTGGCACATAATGCAACAAAGATTGCTAAAGTCAACAGATTTTACTAATAGAGCTACCAATCTCTGTGTAAAAGTAACATTATGATGCTGCCATCTTTCTGAAGTCATTTTTACCCCCCTGTAACTTGACTCTGACCTCCCTCCACAAAATAGTGGATTACTTAGTAAATATTCATCCATAGCATTTAATATTTTGGCTTTCATCACTATACATGTATAGCTTCCCTCAGAAAAAATATTAGCAAAATCTAAAATTTGACCCCATAGTGATTTAAGTTAAAACAAAACATGGTTTGGAAGATGTTTTTATGATGTACTTGCTTATTATTTACATTTTATTCACTTCAACAAATGTGGTTGTTCAGTTGCTTGGGTTTTGGCACCAAACATTGCAGCTTCATGCTCAACGTTAATACTTTGCTGTATACTTGATTTGCGAAAATACTTTTAACGTATGCATTTGTAGCGTTCACGCATACTGTACACAACTGCATGACGTCCCGTCTGAGATAGCTGCGGTGTCTGGGCGAAACGCTTTGAGGTGAACAAAAGCCTCCTAGTGTCGCATTTCCAGGCAGGAGACGAGCGCTAATCCGCACCTGCTCGTCGGCTCTCTTCAGATCCTGTGTGTCTCTGCCATCCGCGACGGCCAGCCAGGCACATCCACGGGAGGCTCTTGGCACGGCGTACGCGGGCTGCAGATGGCCTGGGATTGATGCTCCGCACGCTGCCTCCTCCTGCAATGGATCTGATTAAAGCCTTTGAAAAGAGACAGGCATTGATCATGTCGAGCTGCATCCGAGAATACCAATTAAACCCTTTTAACTCCCCTTAAATTATATCACCATCCAATAATTACGCATCCATGAATAGTCATCATCGGGAAGAAACCTTGTTTTCTCTTGTCATCGGGGTCCAGAGCTGCATAATCAGTGTGTTTCGGTGGCGCTTCATGTTCTGTCACTTTCCCGCGGCGACTCGCAAGGCCTCTCGGGACGCGTGAACGTGTACGTCATGAGTGCCAAACGGCAGAAATCATCTTCCAAAAAAAAAAAAATGTAAACACATCTTGAGCGGCTGCACTTGCAGACATTTTGAGGCTCGTCTACAGTATAGTGTTTTTGCTCTTTTACAGCTCAAAATGGTGTAGAAACTTTTTTGCTCTGAAAATGGCTAGTATACTTTACAGATTACAAATAAGCATTGAATGAAATGTGAAGATTTAAAGTAGAAAACTGATTGTCTTGAAATTTTCTGTTTTACAGTCTACATGTGAACTCCATTAAGCATCAGCGACGTTTCTTCTGAGGAGAAGTGAAAACAGACTCAAAACAGAGTCAATATTCGGAATACTATGAGAATAAAGTTGAAATATTATGAGACTAAAGTCGGAAGACTGCGAGACTAAAATCGGAAGACTACGAGACTAAAGTCGGAAGACTGCGAGACTAAAGTCGGAAGACTGCGAGACTAAAGTCGGAAGACTGCGAGACTAAAGTCGGAAGACTGCGAGACTAAAGTCGGAAGACTGCGAGACTAAAGTCGGAATACTACGAGACTAAAGTCGGAAGACTACGAGACTAAAGTCAGAATACTGCGAGACTAAAGTCGGAAGACTACGAGACTAAAGTCGGAAGACTGCGAGACTAAAGTCGGAAGACTGCGAGACTAAAGTCAGAATACTGCGAGACTAAAGTCGGAAGACTGCGAGACTAAAGTCGGAATACTACGAGACTAAAGTCGGAATACTGCGAGACTAAAGTCGGAAGACTACGAGACTAAAGTCGGAATACTACGAGACTAAAGTCAGAATACTGCGAGACTAAAGTCAGAATACTGCGAGACTAAAGTCGGAAGACTACGAGACTAAAGTCGGAATACTACGAGACTAAAGTCAGAATACTGCGAGACTAAAGTCGGAAGACTACGAGACTAAAGTCGGAATACTACGAGACTAAAGTCAGAATACTGCGAGACTAAAGTCGGAAGACTACGAGACTAAAGTCGGAAGACTGCGAGACTAAAGTCGGAATACTACGAGACTAAAGTCAGAATACTGCGAGACTAAAGTCGGAAGACTGCGAGACTAAAGTCGGAATACTACGAGACTAAAGTCAGAATACTGTGAGACTAAAATCGGAAGACTACGAGACTAAAGTCGGAAGACTGCGAGACTAAAGTCGGAAGACTGCGAGACTAAAGTCGGAAGACTGCGAGACTAAAGTCGGAAGACTGCGAGACTAAAGTCGGAAGACTGCGAGACTAAAGTCGGAATACTACGAGACTAAAGTCGGAAGACTACGAGACTAAAGTCAGAATACTGCGAGACTAAAGTCGGAAGACTACGAGACTAAAGTCGGAAGACTGCGAGACTAAAGTCGGAAGACTGCGAGACTAAAGTCAGAATACTGCGAGACTAAAGTCGGAAGACTGCGAGACTAAAGTCGGAATACTACGAGACTAAAGTCGGAATACTGCGAGACTAAAGTCGGAAGACTACGAGACTAAAGTCGGAATACTACGAGACTAAAGTCAGAATACTGCGAGACTAAAGTCAGAATACTGCGAGACTAAAGTCGGAAGACTACGAGACTAAAGTCGGAATACTACGAGACTAAAGTCAGAATACTGCGAGACTAAAGTCGGAAGACTACGAGACTAAAGTCGGAATACTACGAGACTAAAGTCAGAATACTGCGAGACTAAAGTCGGAAGACTACGAGACTAAAGTCGGAAGACTGCGAGACTAAAGTCGGAATACTACGAGACTAAAGTCAGAATACTGCGAGACTAAAGTCGGAAGACTGCGAGACTAAAGTCGGAATACTACGAGACTAAAGTCAGAATACTGCGAGACTAAAGTCGGAAGACTACGAGACTAAAGTCGGAAGACTACGAGACTAAAGTCGGAAGACTGCGAGACTAAAGTCGGAAGACTACGAGACTAAAGTCAGAATACTGCGAGACTAAAGTCGGAAGACTGCGAGACTAAAGTCGGAAGACTGCGAGACTAAAGTCGGAAGACTACGAGACTAAAGTCGGAAGACTGCGAGACTAAAGTCAGAATACTGCGAGACTAAAGTCGGAAGACTACGAGACTAAAGTCGGAAGACTGCGAGACTAAAGTCGGAAAACTGCGAGACTAAAGTCGGAAGACTACGAGACTAAAGTCGGAATACTGCGAGACTAAAGTCGGAATACTGCGAGACTAAAGTGGGAAGACTGCGAGACTAAAGTCGGAATACTGCGAGACTAAAGTCGGAATACTGCGAGACTAAAGTGGGAAGACTGCGAGACTAAAGTCGGAATACTGCGAGACTAAAGTCGGAATACTGCAAGACTAAAGTCAGAAGACTATGATAACAAAGTCGGAATACTACGAGAATGGAGTTAAAATACTGCGAGAATGGAGTCGGAATACAAATGGAATAGAGTCGGAATATTACGAGAATGGAGTCGGAATACCACAAGAATAAAGTCGAAACACTTTTTTTATCTTGCAGTTGTAAGTTTATCTTACAAATCCAATTATGTTTATTTTTTTCTTTTTGAAATATCAGAATTGGATTTTAGATTGTACATCTCGCAATTCAGATTTTTTTATGTTATATTTCACATTTCTGACTTTATATCTTGCAATTCTGAATTCCATGCCAGAAATGGGATTCTTTACAGTAATGTCTTCATTCAGATCAATTCTGTTCAATGTGGATTCAATTGAGTTCATTAACAGTGTTAATGTTGCAAAGTTAGTGTCATTATTCAGTTCAAATTTTGTTGTCATCAATATTACTGAATATTTATTACCGAAATGATTCTTTATTCCACGACACCAGAAATCACATAAAAAAGTCCACAGAAATAGGCCAGATTTTCACCTTTGAGCCCAAAATAACTTTGTATTTTATTTATCGGTGTGATAGCACTGAAGCACGCAGGATGTGATTGTTTTTGCTGAGCGCTTCACTCCTCACGTTCTGCTCCAGAACTTTGAAGTCTTTGTTTCGGGACGAACCGTGCATGAATATTTTGGCACGCGCCCGAGGCCGTGTTTTCTGAGCGGGACTGGAATGAAAGCCTCAGAAAACATCGCCAGTTTAACTGCGTTTACCCAAGTCTCCCCTCTCTCTCTCTCTTGCCCTTGTTCTTGTTTCTTCCCCCCCAAGCTCGCCTCAGGAAATACTGAAATGATGAAAGGCGTTTGCGTCTTTCTCTCCCTCACTCTCCTCACATTCATCATGAGCCTGTTCACATTTCCTGTTTACATGCCCGAGGGCAGAGCGCCTCCCAGAGCAGGAGACGAGCCTCTGATGATGCAATCGCGTGCTCACTCTCTTCTTGTTGCACAACCCTCTTCCCTACTGAAATACAATGCACCACTTCTCTTTTCAGCCGCACTGTTCTGTGGCCTTTTGACATGTACGTGCCCAGACCTTTTTTTGGTTGCATAAAGCAAAATTTGCCAACATGCTATGCAGTTAATTTTCATGCACAGATAATAAAGCTAACATTGCTTTAAAAGAAATCAGTAATTAATATTTTCAATTGTGCATTTTGCAAATGCATTTATCCAAAGTTACTTGCATTGCATAAAGGGTATGCATACATCTTTTTTTTTGCATGCATTAAAAAAGGTACACATTTCAGTTATTTAGATGCACTTATCCAAAGCAACTTGAATTGCATTAAATGTATGCATTTATTATTTTATTGTTTGCATTGAAAAAGTAGACATGTTAGTTCATGTTTAGTTTAGTAGTGGCATTTGCCAGGTGAAGCAAATATTCAGATACATTTATCCAAAGCAACTTGAATTGCAGAAAAGGTATGCATTATTTTATTTCATGCACTGCAAAAGTAGACATTTTAGTTTGTTTAGTTTAGTAGTGGCATAAAGCAAATATTCAGATGCATTTATCCAAAGCAACTTGAATTGCATTAAAGGTATGCATTCATTATTTTATTGCATGCATTGAACAAGTAGACATTTTAGTTTATGTTTAGTTTAGTTTAGTAGTGGCATTTGCCAGGTAAAGCAAATATTCAAAATACAAATTTCTTCTTAGAATTTATATCTTGCAATTCTGTGTTTATAGCTTGTGAAATATAACATCAGAATTGAATTTTAGACTTTATCTCATAATTCTGATTTTCTCAATTTTTTTTGGTTTTATGTGTTTGTTACTTTGTTTATATGTATATCAATTCTGATGTTATGTTTTGCATTTTAGATTTTAGATTTCTGACATTATATTTAGCATCTTTGACTTATATCTTGCAATTTTGCATTTTTTTTAAAAATAAAACAAGTCAAAACAATTATAGCTAATATAATGAATTATGTTTTGAAGTTTTTGTTTCCTTTAGTAAAGTGCATTAGAATCCAGTTTGGAAATGTATAACTTGTGTATATATATATCAGTATCCATGTTTATGAAATGACATTTTACAACTAATTTTCTTAAAATGATGTATGAGTAAACAGCAGTGTTATTTTAATATTGTTGAGATACTATTATAGTTTTAATTAATATATTAAAATATATATATAATTTTCCTTTTTTTGTCTTTATTTGGTTCATCTTAGATCAGACAGAAAGTAACAATACTGTAAATATAGTAATACTATAGGTAAAAAAACAAAAATAAAAATAAATAAATTAAATGTAATTAAGATATTATTTGAAGTATTTTTAAGTAATTTTGTTGTTTAGTTTTTGCTTTTTAATGTTTATACACTTTTTATTCATTTAGTACATCAAGTTAAACTTGAACATGGGAAATGTTGCACATGCAACTAAGTAAAATAAAACTATTTTAAGTTTTTTTTAATTTTATTTCACTTAATGTTTATTTCAGTTTTAGTTATTTTAGTACATCAAGTTAAATGGAAATTAAAACTGTTCAAAAAGCAACTTTTTTTTTTAAGAAAAGTACTTTTTTCAGTTTAAGGAATTTTTAGTTAATGTTTATTTTATTTTAAGTAACATATGTTTTTTTTTTTTTTATCGTTTTAGTTAACAAGTAACCCAGTAACCCTGGCAAACAGGATATTGTCGTTTTTGATTTCTTGCTCATTGTAACCCAATAAAATGCGCCAACGAGTCAAAGTTCGCAGGTAACGTGATAAGAAAACCAGTCCAGCAAACATTTACAGACACAGGAGTGTAAAACACAGTAAATGATCTCATGCTTAACCTGTAAAACACATGCATTGCGTCTCGTTTCCTTGTACGTCATCCAGAGTCTCTGAAGCGCAGCATCTACTGACGCAGCACTTTCTGTGTTTTAAACTGTAGAGGGTTTGCATGCATCTGTACGCAGCGGCTTTTCTCATCTTCTATTAAAATAAACCTTGGCCTGTTTTGTTTATGGCTCACACAGATGGTGCTCTGATTTAATTACACTTCAGCCCTGTCACATACAGACAGACCTAAAAATAAGCTCTAATCTGAGAGCAGGGGCCATTTTGACGCGCTAGAGACGGAGCGTGAGTTTCTCTGTTTGCCCGCTCCAGCTGTCCTCCTTCAGCAACTCCGCTTTTTGTTTGTTTTTTTATAGCAAAGTTGAAATGTGAACGCCGGGGCCTAAAAATACAAGTCCATCTTTAAATATCGTCCCGGGCCCCGGTTTCACCCCTCAGGGGCCTCAGGGTGGAGGAAAGGACAGTGGAGATGATACCCCTGCAGTCGGGCCCAGTTACAGAGAGCCATGCGTCCTCCACGCCGACATTCGACACGACAGACAGATGCACAGAAACACGGCCCACACCGAACAAACACTACAGCCAAGAAACAGCTCAGAAACTTAGATTATTAAGTTAGCTTGAGAAAGCAACTGACTGAAGTGCTTTTTAAACTTCTTATTATTACTTTTCCTCTGAGACTAACATTTTCAACTTTAGCTCCAAACTCAGCCCAGATCTTCAGACTAGACCCAGGACACAGTGTTACGGTTTTACAAAAAAATGACATGCTAGTAACACGATGACAACTTGCTAATCAAGCTAACAACATGCTAGTAACATTCTAATCATGCTAGAAGCAGACTAGCAACATGCTAGTAACTTGTTAATCATGCTAGAAACATGCTAACGATGTGTTAATCATGCTAGTAACATGCT
This sequence comes from Garra rufa, assembly GCF_049309525.1. Classification (NCBI taxonomy): domain Eukaryota; kingdom Metazoa; phylum Chordata; class Actinopteri; order Cypriniformes; family Cyprinidae; genus Garra; species Garra rufa. The sequence continues at coordinate 2,542,019 of NC_133380.1, read as the reverse complement.
AATCATGTTAGACGCAAGCTAGCAACATGCTAGTAACTTGTTAATCATGTTAGAAACATGTTAGCAACATGCTAATAATGCTAGAAGCAAACTGGCAACATGTTAGTGACTTGTTAATCATGCTAGCAACATGTTAATCATGTTAGCAAAACATGCTAATCATATTCTGTAGCAGACTAGCAACATGATATTAACATGTTAATCATGTTAGAAACATGTTAGCAACATTCTAATCATGCTAGAAGCAGACTGGCAACATGTTAGTGACTTGTTAATCATGCTAGAAACATGCTAACGATGTGTTAATCATGCTAGCAACATGCTAATCATGTTAAAGCAGACTAGCAACATGTTAGTGACTTGTTAATCATGCTAGAAACATGCTAACGATGTGTTAATCATGCTAGCAACATGCTAATCATGTTAGAAGCAGACTAGCAACATGTTAGTGACTTGTTAATCATGTTAGAAACATGCTAGCCACTTGGTAATCATGTTAGCAAAACATGCTAATCATACTAGAAGCAGACTAGCAACATGCTAGTAACTTGTTAATCATGCTAGGAACATGTTAGCAACATGCTAATCATGATAAAACATGTTAGCAATTTGTTAATTATGCTAACAACATGCTAATCATGCTAGCAACATGCTGGAAACTTGCTGGTCATGCTAGAATCATTCTAGCAGCATGCTAGTAACTTGCTAATCATGTTAAGAACATGCTAGTAACTTGCTAATCATAACACATGCTAGCAACTTGCTAGTCATGTTAGCAACATGCTAGTAACAGGCTAATCATGTAAGAAGCAGACTGGCAACATGCCAGCAACTTGCTAATCTTGCTAGTAACATGCTAACAACATGCTGTCTATCTTTGACAGACTATATTGCCTTTGAAACATTCAAACTTTATCTTTTAAAACTACTTTAAACTTCAAACTATTTCAGACTGAAAACAATCAAACTTAAAACTTTTTCAAACGTTCTGGTCCGGCTTTCTCAAACCAACTTAAGGTTTGTCTTGACAAACTTTATCTAGTTTTATTTAATAACTAGTCTTGGAATATGTTTTGAAAGACTGGTAATTTCATGCAACTATGCAAATTTAAAGAAATAGCTCACCTAAAAAAGAAAAAATTGCATAACATGCATTTTATATGATCTCTCTTATTTTGTTAAAATAATAAATGTATGCAAACTTTTTAGCTTTTTCACACAACTGAGGGACTCATATGCAACTATTACAGAAGGTTCAAACACTCACTGATGCTCCAGAAGGAAACAATGCATTAAGAGCCGGGGGTGAAAACTTTTTGAATTTAAAGATCGGGGTAAATTGAACTTATTTTGTCTTCTGGGAAACATGTAAATATCTTCCGTAGCTTCTGAAGGGCAGTACTGAATGAAAGAAATATGATATTTAGGCAAAATAAGAAAAATGTACACATCTCCATTCTGTTCAAAAGTTTTCACCCCCCGGCTCTTAATGCATGGTTTTTCCTTCTGGAGCATCAGTGAGTGTTTGAACCTTCTGTAATAGTTGCATATGAGTCCCTCAGTTGTCCTCAGTGTGAAAAGATGGATCTCAAAATCATACAGTCATTGTTGGAAAGGGTTCAAATACACAAAAATGCTGGGAAACTAAAGAATTTGTGGGACTTTTCTGAAGAACAGCAGGCAGTTTAGTCTGTTCAGGACAATCAAGGGACTCATGAACAACTATCACCAAACAAAAAAACACAGCTGTGGATCATTCAGGTATTGAGTATAAAGCGTATGTTTATTTTCAAACAGGGTCATTTTTATAAATTCTATATGTTAACATCTATGTGAAATCTCTTATTCAGGTCAGTACTAAATAAAAACACACATTTTGTATGATTCTTATTTTGAAGAAATAATTAATGTGTGTAAACTTTAGCTTCAGCTGTAACAATCAAATAAACTGAGAGAAAACACTTTGTCTTTCCATTCATATCTCATCACCTAAGCCCTAAACGACCAACACTTCTTCACTATCCTCAGTAGAGTTGTGCTTCTGAATAATCGTGACGTTGATGCTGAAACATGTTTTTTTTATTTATACTAAGCGCTGCTGCAGCAATTTGCATATGAAAGAGCCTTTGATGTCTTTATCTGAAACACGCGGCGCTTTGAAGCCTCTGACTCGTACAATATGAATATACAACACTGTTGCGTTCTGATTTGAAGCGGCGGAATGAGGCAAAGCTAGTTTTCCAAAGTAAACTGGATTTAAAAGCAGCCGTCATCACAACCCGTCCCTCCTCTTCCTCTTTCAGGTCTGAATTAATCTGACGCTTCGCTGATTAACAAATCAATTAACGATGCTGTCATCTAGGCTTCAGAGCCAGATCAAATCTTGTTTATTAAGATTTTCTAATTTAATTTCAGTTGTGAACAGCATTTGATGAGTTTCTGCCACGTTTAACTCAACTCACCCTCATATGAGGCGTGTTTGTATGAACATCTGAACATCTCCTCTCATGACAGCAAATCAAAGGGAATCTCGTTGCCAAGACAACAGCATCCAACCTGCCATCCAAATATTTTAGGACGAGATCCGAGCGTCTGAAAACCGGATAAACATTTCCTGGGGAATCCGAGCCCATGTTTCTGAAGGGCATTTGTAGCATGAAACGAAATTTTAATGTCCAGATTTGGTCACAGTGTATCAGAGCTTAATAAATAATGCATAGGATTATGCAACATCATGAAACTCCATTTGCATTTCCTGAAGGATTTGCACAGCAGCAATAGGATTGTTAGGAAAGTCAATGAGAGTTAGTCAAACTTTAATCTTAGGTTTCATGTTTCCTCATTAGATTTGTAAAAATGCATCATTCCATCACCGTCTCATCAGTAGTGAATGGGTGCCGTCAGAATGAGAGTCCAAACAGCTCATAAAAACATCACTATAATCCACAAGTCCATCACATCTTAAGAAGACAAAAGCTCAAACAAATCCATTATTAAGAAATATTTAGCTAAAATATGAATATTCCTCTAGTGAAAAAGTCCATTTTCTGTTGTCTCTCACATCAAAATCCAGCCACATATTTGTTTAGAGATGTTTTGGCTTGTGATTGATTTTCTTTCCTGATTCGGACCAGACCACTTTTACTGGAGGAAGTGTTATTATGGATAGGGGGCTTGTATTTTAGCAAAAAACAAGAGTTTTACTGACCAGTATGTTTTCCATTTTTACAGATGTTTTTCTCACACTGTAGAGCTTTTTGACTATTAGCATATATTTTGGTCTACTTTGCAGATTTTTCTAGTTAAGAACAGCCTGCTTTTCCATTGTTTTTCTTGTTTTTCTGTCCAAGTCGTTTTCCCACTATAATTTGGCTCCAAATTATGTTATTTTTTACGTAATTGGATGCTGTGTTAGTAAAATTTGTTGACTTTAGCAATCCTTGTTGCATTAAATGCCAATGGTGACAGTTCAAAAATGGGAAAAAGCACTTCTTGTGTTTGTTTTTTCTCTGTAACTCAAGAAGTATTAAAGATATCCTAATATTCTTATAGAAGTTGGTTCTTAACTAACTTGTCTTGTACTATTTTCATTTCTAAGTCCCTACATGGTGCAGTCACATAGATATTGGGATCTCAATGCGGCTCAATGTCCAATTTTTTTTATTTTAACCATATGTACAATTTACTCTTGGAGCCACATTGAGATCCTAATATCTTTGTAAGTAGATCATATAGTGCCTTAAAAATGAGCATGCTAAAAGACAAATTTGTTAAGAACCAAAATATAAAGGAGTGTTAAGATATCTTATAAACATCTTTGGTTACAAGCATGCAAACTTTGGGAAAAATTAACAAAAAAGTGCCTTTTCCCATTTTTGAAATGTCACCATTGGCAGATAATGCAGTAAGGATTGCTAAAGTCAACAGGTTTTACTAAAAGACCTACCAATCTTTGTGCATAAATAATATTTTGATGCTGCCATCTTTCTAAAGTCATTTTATCCTCATGTAAATTGGCTCGAAATCTCATTTTGACCCCCTCTACAAAATAGTGGATTACTTAGTAAATATTCATCAATTGCATTTAAAGGGGTCATCAAGTGCCCATTTTCCACAAGTTGATATGATTCTTTAGGTTCTTCATGAAAGGTCTATAATACACTTTGGTTAAAATTTCTTAATAGTAGTGTAAAACAACACCCTTCAAACTGTTAGACTGTTTTCCATTTTGGACTGTTTTGCTTGATTTTCTTTTCACTTTTTCACTGGAGGAAGCATTATTAAGGATTACAGACTCGTATTTTAGTGAAAAACAACAGTTTGAAGCTAAAACATTTTTTTACGGGTAAAATTGTATTTTGAATTATGTATTGCATCGGGTTTAGACAAATGTTTGTAGACTTCATGAAGAAAATGCCAGTAGGTTTTCCATTTTTACGAATGTTTTTCTCACGGTGTAGAGCTTTTTTGACTATTAGCATATATTTTGGTCCAGTTTGCAGATTTTTCTAGTTAAGAACAGCTTGAAAACTGATGGACTGGAGTGGTGTGGATTATTTGTAATGTTTTTATCAGCTGTTTGGATTCTGACGGCACCCATTCACTGCAGAGGATCCATTGAAATGAGTGTTGCTTGCATCATGCAGCAAACCCCAACAGCATCAGATCAAACACTTGATTCTGCCTTTAAACAATTAGACAAAATCAAAATCACTTCCACATGTTTGCATTCTGTCAACATGGCAACGAGGCGTTCAAAGCGGGCACAGGGTTGCCAGGTAACAGTTGCGTTGAGCGTGTGTGTCTGTGTTTGTGTGTGTGAAGGTCAGGGCAGTATTTGGGTCTGGGAGGAAAGTCAATCTGCTAAAAACAGTCTCAAGGTTACAGAGAGCTGGAATGAAAGTGTGTTTGTTTTCCAGTATCACTTTAGTTTTCCGTTTACTGCTGGTTTCTGTTTATCATGTGAAACTCTTATTTGAGAAGTTGATGCTATTTCTGGATTTACTTTGACATGCATTGCATTCATTGAAAAAACAACAACGGTTTTTGAAGGAATAGTTCAGCCGGAAACAAAAATGTTGTTCCGAGTTTGGGGTTGGTAGGATGTTTTATAAGTGTATATTTATTAATTTTTTGGAAAGAAGTCAAATCTGTTCACCAAGGCTGCTTTTATGTGATCAAAAATACAGTGGAAATTGTGAAATGTTATTACAATTAAAAACAGCTGTTTTCTATTTGAATAGATGTTAAAATGTAATTTATTTCTGCGATCAAAGCTGAATTTTCAGCATCATTACTCCAGATTTCAGTGTCACATGATCCTTCAGAAATCATTCTAATATGCGGATTGGCTGCTCAAGAAACATTTCTGATTATTAGCAATGTTGAAATCTACAACGGTGTTTTAGTGCCACGTTAAAAAATAAATCTAAGATTTTGAGAATAAAGTTGAAATATTACAAGAATAAAGTGGAAATACTATGAGAATAAAGTCGAAATATGAGATTCCCATTCTCAAAACATTTTGACTTTATTCTTTATCCTCATAATTTGTTCTTGTAATATTTCCACTTTAATTTCGTAATATTTCGACTTTATTCACGTAGTATTTTGACTTTATTCTCTTAATATTTCGGGTTCATTTTCGCAATATTTTGACATTTATTCACATAATATTTTGACTTGTTATATTTACACTTTATTCTTGCAATATTTTCTTTTTATTCTCATAATATTTCAGCTTTATATTTTGACTTTATTCTCGCAATATTTACACTTTTTTTCTCATAATTTCAACTTTATTGTCGTAATATATTGACTTTATTCTCATAATTTCAACTTTATTCTTGTAATATTTCGACTTTAATTTTGTAATCTTTCGACTTTATTCTCATAATGTTTTAACTTTATTCACGTAATATTTCGACATTATTGTCGGAATATTTACACTTTATTCTCGCAATATTTTCTTTTTATTCTCGTAATATTTCAACTTTATTCTCATTATACTTCAACTTTATTCTCGTAGTATTTTGACTTTATTCTCTTAATATTTAGACTTTATTCTCATAAGGTTTTAACTTTATTCACGTAATATTTCGACTTTATTGCCGTAATATTTACACTTTATTCTTGCAATATTTTCTTTTTATTCTCGTAATATTTCGACTTTATTGTCATAATATATTGACTTTGTTCTCATAGTATTTTGACATTATTTTCGTAATGTTACGACTTTAATCTCGCAATCGTAGATTTTTTTTAACGTGCCACTAAACAGCCGTTGTAGTTTTCTATGTAAATACCTGTTAAAATGTAATTTATTCCTGTGCTCCAAAGCTGAATATTCAGCATCGTTACTCCAGTCTTCAGTGTCACATGATCCTTCAGAAATCATTCTAATTTGCTGATTTGCTGCTCAAGAAACATTTCTGATTATTATCAATGTTGAAAACAGTTGTGCTGCCCAATAGTTTTGTGAAAATGGTCATACATTTATTTTTCACGATTCACAGATTAATAGAAAGTCACATTATAAATATCTTTACTTTCACTTTTGATCAGTTGAATGTGTCCTTGATGACCTAAAGTATTCATTTCTTTTTGCATGGTAGGGTGTGTATGTTTAATTAGATTAGATTTTGTGGTAAGCTACTTATCTAAAGCATCCAAAACAACACACTCAACAGCTTCTAGTAAAACATCCGTTTTGCACATCTATAGAACAGAACACCTTGTCCTGAAAGTTGCAAAACATTTTCACTTCTTTTCTATAACAGATGACACAATGTCATTTCCCTGTCATTCATAATGATTAGATCTCATCACAAATGTCACTTTTTTGCCTCCAGCGAAACTCTAATGAAACGAGCGTTACTCGCCAAACCGCATTTTTGGTCTGGAAGTACAAAGCGGACGCTAATGAAGTCATTCAGAAGCGTTCCTGAGAACATTTCGTCATTGTTTTTCTCTGGTCAATGTGAACAGGTTCAGATGTCTGTGGCTGACAGACTCATGGGAGAAATCAGAGTCACTGTAATAAACCCTCATTTAGTGCTTCCTTTATGGATATATTACAACATCCTGTTTCAGGCCTTTGGAAGAGACGAGAAAAGATACGGAGAACTACAGAATGTTCCAGTCCTTTACAGATAACATTGAGAGCAGGAAACGCTCCTCGTGTGTCGTTCACTGAAGGAGCTGATAGAAATGTTTTTATCGTCTGTCATGATTGAACGATCCCAGTGGAGATGGTAAACACTAATATCTCAATTGTTTCTTTTAGACAGGAACCGTGCTGTAATCTGGTATCGTCTCACCAGTGTTTCAGACTGGGCTCACAGCTGCTAAGATACTAAAGCCTGAGAATCTCAATATGAACATGTCTCATCAAATGTTTGAGTTCAGAGTGAGATCACTTGTTTCTGGCACATGATAAAAGAATTGCTACTTTTTAGCTCACAATTTTAACACAAATTAGAGTTGAAAGATACAGGTGCAAAATATAAACTTAAAAAAAAAACAGAATTGCTAGATACGCAGAATTGTGAGATACAGACAGAATTGCAAGACAGAATTGTGAGATGTAAAGACAGAATTGCAAGATATAAATGCAGAATTGTAAGACAAACAGAATTGCGAGATGTTAACGAAGAATTATGAGTTATAAATAGAACTGCGAGATATAAATGCAGTTGAAAGATATATAGCTAGGATTGCAAGATTGCTATATACAGAATTCTGAGTTATATACTGAACTCCAAGTTATATACAGATTTCCGAGTTATATACCGAATTACTAGTTATATTCCGAATTCCAAGTTATATTCCGAGTTCTAGACCGAATTACTAGTTATATTCCGAATTCCAAGTTATATTCCGAGTTCTAGACCGAATTACTAGTTATATTCCGAATTCCTAGTTATATTCCAAACTCCAAGTTATATTCCGAGTTATAGACCGTATTCCGAGTTATAGACTGAATTCCGAGTTATTGACAGAATTCCGAGTTATACTGAACTCCAAGTTATATACAGAATTCCGAGTTATAGACCGAATTCCGAGTTATAGACCGAATTCCGAGTTATAGACCGAATTCCGAGTTATTGACAGAATTCCGATTTATACTGAACTCCAAGTTATATACAGAATTCCGAGTTATATACCGAATTACTAGTTATATTCTGAATTCCTAGTTATATACTGAACTCCAAGTTATATACAGAATTCCGAGTTATATACCGAATTACTAGTTATATTCTGAATTCCTAGTTATATACTGAACTCCAAGTTATATACAGAATTCCTAGTTATATACCGAATTACTAGTTATATTCTGAATTCCTAGTTATATACTGAACTCCAAGTTATATACAGAATTCCTAGTTATATACCGAATTACTAGTTATATTCTGAATTCCTAGTTATATACTGAACTCCAAGTTATATACAGAATTCCGAGTTATATACCGAATTACTAGTTATATTCTGAATTCCTAGTTATATACTGAACTCCACGTTATATACAGAATTCCGAGTTATATACCGAATTACTAGTTATATTCCGAATTCCAAGTTATATTCCGAGTTATATACCGAATTCCAAGTTATATGCCGAATTATATACCAAATTCTGAGTTATAGACCGAATTCCGAGTTATAGACCAAATTCCGGGTTATAGACAGAACTCCAGGTTATTTACTGAACTCCAAGTTATATACAGAATTCCTAGTTATATACAGAATTCCGAGTTATATACTGAACTCCAAGTTATATACAGAATTCCCAGTTATATACCGAATTACTAGTTCTAGACCGAATTCCTAGTTATATACCGAACTCCAAGTTATATTCCGAGTTTTAGACCGAATTCCGAGTTATAGACAGAATTCTGAGTTATATACTGAACTCCAAGTTATATACAGAATTCCGAGTTATATACCGAATTACTGGTTATATACTGAATTCCTAGTTCTAGACCGAATTCCGAGTTATATTCCGAATTACTGGTTATATACTGAATTCCTAGTTCTAGACCAAATTCCGAGTTATATTCCGAATTACTGGTTATATACTGAATTCCTAGTTCTAGACCGAATTCCGAGTTATATACCGAATTACTGGTTATATACTGAATTCCTAGTTCTAGACCGAATTCCGAGTTATATACCGAATTACTGGTTATATACTGAATTCCTAGTTCTAGACCGAATTCCGAGTTATATACCGAATTACTGGTTATATACTGAATTCCTAGTTCTAGACCGAATTCCGAGTTATATTCCGAGTTCTAGACCGAATTCCGAGCTATAGACAGAATTGTGAGACATAAACAGAACTGTGAAATATAAACGTAGAATTGTGAGATGTAAACTCTGAAAACAATTGTGAAATGGAGATATCTCACAATTCTGTTTTTTTTTGTTGCAAGTATAAGAATAAAGCAAAATTTGAGGTGTAAATGTAGAATTGTGAGATATAAACTCAGAATTGCGAGTTATAAATGTAGAATTGTGAGATACAAATTCAGAAACAAAACACAACTGAAATTGCACAATTCTGACTTCTTTCTTGTAAGTCTGAGACAGAGGTAGATTCTGAATTCTGAAAATGCATTTGCAAATTCTCTCATCAGCATAAACAACAAACTGCCATTGCATGACATTGCAGCTTCAGCCTTCAATGAGTTATGAGTTCAAATTGCCCTCAAGTAAGAAATGGAGAAACGCCACTGTGGAAATCAGTGCATTTCTAATGCTGATATATATCCAAAGTTACTTGAGTAGATTTTTTCATTGGATACTTTTTTTACTCTTAATTAAGAAACTATTATTGAAAGTACTTTAACTCTTACTTGAGTAATTATTTATATAAGTACTCGTACTTTTACTTTAATTTCACGATTGCAAGAAGCAAAACAAAACACAGCTGCAAAACTGAGATTATATCTGCCAGTTCCGATTTTTTTTTTGTGAATCAATTGTGAGATATAAACAAAGATAAACTCGCAATTACAAGAAAAAGAAAAAACTTTATTTTTTATTCTGTGTGTAAATGGCCTTGTATTTGAGTCTAGGACATCTAAAAACATAAATTAAACATTTATCTAACTCCCATAAATCTCTGGAACTATAAAAGTGTGTGACCCCTGAGCTGGTTTGTAGATATCAGTGATGATTTGGTGCTTGTCGTGTGTGTGTGGAGCAGATCGAGCTCGAACACGTTCATAAATCAGGACACGGAGCGAGGCCAAAACGATGGATCACTTTTGGGAAACCGGAGTATCTGTTTCTAAATTTGTCAGCGTGAACTTTAACCTTAATGCGAGTCAGTCCTCTGCGCTCGAGTTCCTGGGAACGTTGGGGTGTTTCTCATTCCTGCAGAAGCGCTCTCGGGTCACAAGTGTGTTGGAGCTGGATTCCAGCGTTATGCGTCCGTGTGAACTCAACTCACTTCACACACTCTCTACATTAGTTCATTACTGCACTATAAATCACAGGAGAATATGCCATCTTTTCTATTTTTATACTTAATCAGCATTTGTGTCATATCTAGAACAGTGTTATTTTACTATTATCGGGATGCTGACACAGTTTTATATATATATATATATATATATACACTGCCGCTCAAAAGTTTGGGATCAGTAAGATTTTATATGAATAATGCTTTTTAAAAGAGACTTTTCTGCTCTTCAAGGCTGCGTTTATTTGATTAAAAATACTTCTCTGTTTTATTATACTTTAAAATATAAAGTAACTTGCTAATCGTGCTAGTAACATGTTAATCATGTTAGCAACAAGCTAGTTGCTTGCTAATCATGCTAGTAACGTGTTAATCATGTTAGCAACATGCTAGTTGCTTGCTAATCGTGCTAGTAACGTGTTAATCATGTTAGCAACATGCTAGTTGCTTGCTAATCGTGCTAGTAACGTGTTAATCATGTTAGCAACAAGCTAGTTGCTTGCTAATCGTGCTAGTAACGTGTTAATCATGTTAGCAACATGCTAGTTGCTTGCTAATCGTGCTAGTAACGTGTTAATCATGTTAGCAACATGCTAGTTGCTTGCTAATCATGCTAGTAACGTGTTAATCATGTTATCAACATGCTAGTTGCTTGCTAATCATGCTAGTAACGTGTTAATCATGTTAGCAACATGCTAGTTGCTTGCTAATCATGCTAGTAACGTGTTAATCATGTTAGCAACATGCTAGTTGCTTGCTAATCATGCTAGTAACGTGTTAATCATGTTAGCAACATGCTAGTTGCTTGCTAATCATGCTAGTAACGTGTTAATCATGTTAGCAACATGCTAGTTGCTTGCTAATCATGGTAGTAACATGTTAATCATGTTAGCAACATGCTAGTTGCTTGCTAAACATGCTAGTAACTTATCAGTCAT